>NC_086157.1:25822412-26133436 GCF_035149785.1 Candoia aspera
ATCTTACATATTGCATGACAAAATTTGGCTACATTTGAAGAAATAACTGATCAGAGTGACTGCAGAATTTGGTTAAGTGTGTGCTTATCATCTCAAAATGTGTGTCAACATAAAGCAAACAATATCATAATAAAACATGGCTCCTTCTTCGCATGGGCATAGTCTTGAATGGAATGCCCTCATATATCCCCTTTAAAACTGCTGATTGGAGTGCATTTAGCCATGCCCCAGGTTAGGGCCCTACTGAGTTTGGGGACAGTAATTTGACTTTGGTATCTCTCAGGACTGGAAAGGCTGCAGGAGCGACTTAAAAATGTATTTTTAGGGAAGGACATCAGATCTGATTGAATGTGGGTGTCCTTTAGACTTTGCTTGTTAGCCTCTACTGAATATTCATGCTCTAGCATGCACACTTGAATTAAAGGAAAACCTAAAGCCATAAAAAACTAAGCTAAACTAAAAGAGGCCCCACAACTACCCCATCCCAAGGCCTGGAAGAATAACCAGCTTTTTAGTAGTTTTAAAGATTCAGTATGACTATATGCTCAAAGAAAAATATCAGCAATAATGAATTACAAAAGGAGAGTCCAGCTGGAAACTGTGTCTATGTATTTCAACAGTAGGGTAGCAATAATAAGGGAAGAAATCATCTTGTACAGTGTTTAAAGGAAAAAACTCCTATCTCACCACAAATTTAATGCATTTATGTTGGAAAATATTATTTGAAAGTGCAAAAAACTACAACAACCCTTTCCCCTTCTTTTATAACATTATACTAAGTATATAATGAGAGAGCCAGTTTGGTATAGAGGTTAAGGCATCTGGCTAGAAACCAGGAGACCGTGAGTTCTAGTCTTGCCTTGGGCACAAAGCCAGCTGGGTGACCTTGGGCCAGTCCCTCTCTCTCAGCCCTAGGAAGGAGGCAGTGGCAAACCGTTTCTTAAAAACTTTGCCAAGAACACTCCAGGCAGTCTCCAAGAATCAGACACAATTGAATGAACTAAAAAAAAGGTATATAATGTAAAATTGTCTTTATTGCAGTTTTTAAAATAGAAAAAAACCTTTACATTAAATAACACTTCATTCCAAATACAAAAAACAATGCAGTCTGTAGTTTTTTGGAACTTATTTGCAGGTTGGGTGAAAATATAGTCTTGGATATGATACATCATCTCTAGTACCAGTATAGCAGCCTCAATGCTAACAAATACTTCTTCTAGTGTTCCTCCAGCTCCCTGATTTTTCCTTCTTTTAAGATTGCTTTAGTTTTTTAAAAAAAAAATGTAAAGCAAAGTACCAGCTTCAAGCTTAATCTTTATTTTGAAATAAATGCTTCTGGATTTTTCATATATTTGAGAATTGTCCTTAGTAAATAAGGAAGTATGTCCATCTGCTCAGAAAAAAGGCAGACATAAACTGAAAAAGAGCATCCTGGGAGGTGAGAGAAGGCAAGAGAAAGGAATTTCACTTGTTGGCCTTTTTGTAAATTGGGGCTTTGTAACCGGCCATGCCCATTACAGGAACCATTTTGTGAGATAACCTATATAACATGGAAAAAAATCCAGATTTGTCTATTGGCCCCAAAAAGTTTGGGTTCCAATACCCTACATTCTTTGACTGCTAGAGTTATCCCCAAAATATAAATGTTTTATATGATGACTGGGGAACCACCCCACTATAGTCTGCCAAGAAAATGTCACGAAAGCGGCGTCCCTCCAAAGGATCAGGCATGACTCAGTACTTGCACAGGAGACCTTTCACCTTTTCACCTGTCACAGGAGGAGATGATAATGTGCTGAGCTACTTCACTGATCAATACAGTGTCAAAGCCTTACTACCTTTCATGACTACTGAGAAATAGCAAAAAGCTCAAGTTCAAAGCAGTCAATACTCTTCACACATACACACACGCGCACACACACAAGAAAATGTTTTGCACTAGCTATGTTTGTATTTGTTCTATGCTTATCTTGCTTTTGACAAAAATCTTCAAGCAGTTTTCATAAAGGGAAGGAATGGAGGACAAAGAAATCACCCTGCAATAGGCCAGAAGGAGCTTCCCTTACAGATGTCTTGTTTTAAGAAAGATGCTGGTAACCATCCAGCTGATGTTTTTCTTCTGTGTTCTGAGCAACTGGCAGCTAGACTGGAATGTCTTCAGGAATAAGGGAAACAAGCTTTTGCAGCTACTCAGCCTTTGATGAGTGGATCAGTTTACCCCTTGCTGCAATGCGAATCCAGGAAGCAGTCTTCTGGGCTGCAGGGATCTTTTCTTTTTCCTCCAGTTTCAGAGGTTTGATCTGAATCTGAACCTGAGGTCTTTTTCTTGGGAGAGTTAGTGTGCCCATGAGCACGTATTTCCTCATGCTACATGATTAGTGACATAATTCTAGAAATTGTGCTTAGTCTCTTTTTGTCCATTTGTGTTCCCATAGGTGGCCTTTACAGTCCTCTTTGATCTGGAAGCTCTCCTGAAGATCTGGTGCCTGGGCTTTACCGGATATATCAGTTCGTCTCTTCATAAATTTGAACTGTTGCTGGTTATTGGAACTACTCTGCACATTTATCCAGTTCTCTACCATTCACAGTTTACATACTTTCAGGTAGAGTGCTAATTTCCACCTCAGTATACCAGGGGAAAATATGATTGGGAATCACTCCAGAAAGTGTCTATTATTCATGTTTATTAATTTATTTTGTTGCTATTGTTGTTTTCATTTTCAGTGTGATGCTCACATTTCAAGAAGTATTAATTTCTTATTGAATTATCATATTTGTTGTGGCTATGCACCTTTTTGGAATTGAATCCAAAGCACTGCAAAATGTATATGCCACCTTCCAACTTCAAGTAGCTTTTAAGTTAGCTAACCCCTCCAAAAATCACCAAGATAAAATACAAAAATATAATCGAACCTAAAAGCCAAGAGTTAAAATAATTAAATAAAATTTAAAAGGAAACTGTTCTTTTTCAAATCAAACCAGGAAATCAATAGAGAAGCCAAAATTCTATCTCTGAATACAATTAATATAATATGAAAGCCTTGGCAAAGAATTCTAAATCTGGGGAGAAATCATCAAGTACATCCCACTGAAATCAGTAAGACTGACAGTCTAATAAGGTTGCATCACGCCAAGCTGATATGCAATCTGTTTAAATCAGATGTTATGGCAAATAGTAAGTTGTGGTACAGCTCAAATTAGACATTATGGGAAATGTGTAGCTATCACTTAAAGTAATAGCCCATGATTACTCTCCATTTCTCCCCTAAATATGCTGTAGATATTTAAAGTATGTGCCATGATGTCAGTGTTTTCTGAATTTAATTGGGCTGCATAAGGAAGTGCACAAGATAGAGTGAGTTTAGGGCTAGAGGGACAAACCCATGCCTTTCAAGTTAAAAGTGTTGTAGTTCCAAACATCTATAGAGTACTCACATCTACATTGTGTGTGTGATATTCATCCAAAATGGTATATATTTTTCTCTGCATCCATGTGTTTCAAATATTTATTTTATTTACGTATTAGATTTATATCCTGCCTTATCTTGACAATCTCACAGAACTGCCAATTTTACCACACAACAACAAACCCAAGTTGGGGCGGGTTAAGAAACAAAATGGGTACGTTAATGCCTTGAAATGGTTAAAGCCCTCTAAAATTTCTGAGCACTTTTCACAAAAGGGCCAAACTCTGCCCATTTCATGCAAAGATTGGGATAGCCTTTAAACTATTAAAGTTCTGTGCCTCTGATGTATAAATATAATTTTTATTGCTTCTGGCTACTTAAAAGACTTCTTAACAGTATAGTTCCCATGAATCGTGTTTCATCAGAAACAGTCTCAAATTGCAAATTTGAAATTAGTAGAACTAAATTGACCACTTTTGGGATGGATAACTTCCTAAATTATGTGAGCTTTTAAAACATTGAACAGAATAATAAAATATACAGCTGCTAGTTAAAATCTTTTGTATTCCACAGTAAATTAATGCAGCTAAGAAAATACTGAAGTGAAAAACTCTGGAGAAATCTCTGTCCTATATGCTGCACAGACGTGTTCTCTCATCCTGGTGCCAAATTTGATGAGAAGAAAAGCTAAAGATAGCTTTGCTTTGCTTTGCTTTGCTTTGCTTTGCTTTGCTTTGCTTTTCTTTTTTCAGTTCATATGCAGCATTTATTGCTTATCTTTCAATGTGGTAAAATACCTTTCTTTTTTATCCATAAGAATTATTGGCAACTGAAGTTGGCTGTGCTTAGTTAGCTGTAAATATCTTTTTTTTAATAAAATTGACATCTTCTAAACTATTATTGGGCTTTAATTTTATTATATTTTTAGATAATGTTGTGTGCCTCTAGAAAAAGAAATTTTACATATTCTCAACTTTGATTTGATATTAAAATAAGTTTTCCATGTAACAATCAGTAGCTTTTATTTATTCTATGAGAGAACATCCAAGACACTTAACTTTGGATCCCTCAAGAGATTTTTTTTAAGGTTTCGCAGTATGGAAATGCATTAATCACTTCATCAGAGAAATCCTGATGATCAATTGCATCCTTATATTTATATAGATATTCTGATTGCTAGACACATCTTTTTAATAATTTGTAATCCAGTTGGCATTTTATTTTAACATACACCATGATCTTTAAAGGCAGCAATGACCTTTTAATATTTGAAAAACAAGGAGGACATTTCATAAATCAGTAAACACATGGCTGAAAGTGCTGTATTCTCGAACCAGTCAAAATGGCATAATATAGATCTTGGCACACCACAAAATGAAGAATGTGTATCTTCTAATATCTGCTTCATAGCCATCTTTATTAAATTCACCATGTAAAGTTACATAGGATTTTTAAGCAAAGTATCTGTCATATTGAAAAATTTAGGTTACCCACTACAGTCTAAGTTTCCTATCATCAAATGATAGAGGGAGGACTTTGAAAAATGCATTACCTTTATTACGTGAGTTATTCCTTCTATCCATTGTGACCAACATTCATCTGCCAAAAGCCCACAAATAAATTTTAAAATGTAGTCATATATGTATATTTTCAAATATATAGCCATAGCGCTTTCCTGAAAATGCAAATGAAGATGCACTCTTGCCCTTGAGGGATGATTGTTAGATTCAGATTTGATTAAAAATTTAACATTTTAATTAGAGATGGAAAATTGAAGCTTTATTGGAAAGGGATAATTTCAAAGAAGAACAAAACAGCCAGATTAATTTAATGGATAGGCTATCCAGTAGGCTATGGATATTCAATGGCCTGTGTATACTAAAAAAAAAAACAGGATTCAGATTTCTGCTCTTTGGCCAGTTTCTTTTTCTTTCATCTCATCCTATTTAACATGCTTTTGTGAAGGTAAAGCCTTGAGAGATCAGGAGGAATTAAAATATAAATATTAAATCAGAATTAATTATTGCAGCCAAAATCACAGAATTAAGTAGTTAAAACAATAGTTTCTATTCATGATGATCATCTGTGTTTTGAATAATGTTGGGATTACTCTTCCTAATGTGTGTGTTTTGTGCATGTGTACACACATTCAAAAAGGGACGCGGTGGCGCTGCGGGTTAAACCGCTGAGCTGTCGATCGGAAGGTCGGCAGTTCGAAACCGCGCGGCGGGGTGAGCTCCCGTTGCTCGTCCCAGCTTCTGCACACCAAGCAGTTCGAAAACATGCAAATGTGAGTAGATTAATTGGTACCGCTTCGGCGGGAAGGTAACGGCGTTCCGTGAGTCATGCTGGCCACATGACCCGGAAGTGTCTATGACAACGCCGGCTCCAAGGCTTTGAAACGGAGATGAGCACCGCCCCCTAGAGTCGGACACGACTGGACTTTATGTCAAGGGAAACCTTTACCTTTACCTTTACCTTACACACATTCATACCTACATCCATACACACAACAGAAGAAGACAAGTCTTTTTCTCCATATAATGTATAAATTGAAGGGGCCAATCATTTTACATTACTGATGAAAATACAAGAGTGTAGCTGCTTTCAGATACACAAATACACATACACACAAACGTAATCTTAATGGTGGAATAAGAAACATTTATCATATATTAAGGAGGGAGAAATTTCCAAGACGGATCACACTTCCTGCCCCTAATCCTCAAAATATTCAAACTATGCACAAATAAATATATGGACTGGTGGAGGAAAAGCGCTTTGAAGACTGTCCTGTCTCATTCTCTCTTGATGAAAACAAATGGGCTAGCAAAGTGTTTTCTGGAAAGATTAATTGGATACTTAAATGTCAATTAAGGTAATGTAGGTGTGGGTGGAAGCACTCATAATAAAACAGTTAGCAGAACACTAGTCAAAATATGAAACAAGTAACTTGTTTTTAACTTTTAAAGAGAAACTGAATAGTTTCATCTATTCTGTTTAAAATATATGCACAAATATTGATTGATTGATTTAAATTCAGTTAGTTTAGGAGTCATGACACTTAGTGTGACATGAATGTATAATCTGCAGGATTATTACATATTATCCCAAAAGCTTTCCCAGACTGGGGGGAAACAGAGTTTCATCCCTTTTGGTGAGGGTTGGGATTTGGGAATGTTTAAGAGGAATTTTGGGGGGAATTTTTTGCTCTTAAACCTTTCCTGAATCCCCCAAATGTAATGTATTTTTCTGTTTGGTTCTTTTTTTTTAATCCTAAATATTCTGGTCCCACCTGCTCTAATGACTGTGGTGTCACCAGACATACCCCCTGCATCCTTCAAAGCCAATAATAACCATAATGTAAGAGACCAAGCCACAAAAGATGTATATATTTCTGTTTTTGAGGGGGAGGTAGAGGAGATTTCAGTATGAGTGCCATTCAAGGATAGACAACCTGATGTCCTCTGACTTTTCATTCTTTTTGGCTATGCTGACTAAGGCTGAAGGGAACTGAAGTTGAAAACTTTTAGTTGTCCAACCCTGCAAGCCCAGTAGTTTTCAAGTAACAAACAAGATGGAATTGCACAAAAACTAAGACTGCCTGCAACTCTATAACAATAATCCTTGGGATATTTCCGTGTAACAGACAGCTCTGACACATATTATTGTAGAAATTACTATTTCTGGAAATTACTATTGGCTATCTATTTAAGATTTTTGTATTGCTTTTTTTAATATTTATATTGATTATAAGGTATCCTATTAGCAAATGAGAGAGACAGAAAGAGATGAGCTATAATTCACCATAGATTTCTGTTTTA
The DNA here is from genome assembly GCF_035149785.1 of Candoia aspera. Lineage (NCBI taxonomy): Eukaryota > Metazoa > Chordata > Lepidosauria > Squamata > Candoiidae > Candoia > Candoia aspera. The sequence goes on from NC_086157.1 coordinate 25,829,644, forward strand.
TGGATATGGAAGTGCTGGAAGTTTGGCCATCAACCTGAAATCATGTAAAAACAATTACATTTAATTAATATAGATCCTATGGCTTAGGGAAGCATGCAGACTAAGCAATTTGGAAAGCCTGGTAGTGTGGACAGAGCATCCCTTCCCCAAGCATTAAAGCAGCCACACCCTCTGGGAGCCTCATAAAACTGTTTCAAAGCCTGTCCCCAGCTGTCCACGCTCAAGACTGCCAGGACAGAGAAACAGCAGAGTGGGCAAAGACATGCACGGAATGCCTGGGGAGCTGCAAAGCAGCTGAGCAAGTCTTCCAAGCGCACCGTCCCTTAAATGCTTTGCACTGACAGCTTCTTTTTTTTTTTTTTTTCAAGAGCCAGTTTGGCCTAGTGGTTAAGGCAACAGGCTATAAACCAGGAGTCTGTGAGTTCTAGACCCACCTTAGGCATGAAAGCCAGTGGGTGACCTTGGGCCAGTCACTCTCTCAGCCCAACTCACCTCACAGGGTTGTTGTTGTGGGGAAAATAGGAGAAGGAAGGAGTATTAGGTATGTTCACCACTTTGAGTCATTTATAAAAATAATAAAGGCAGGATAAAAATTAAATAAATAAATAAATAAATAAGATATAATTAAAACACATAGTGCAGAATATAAGATCAATAGAACTCACCTGCTTTTGAATGTTTTGCACAGCCCTAACAGGAACCAATGCGTCTGTATTTTTCAAGGTGTATGCCATGAAAGCTACTAGAAACAAAACCACTTTGTTTTATTTGTCAACCTGCAGCTACATCAGTAAAAAATGTTTCCTTTCTCCCTGCAGGTACTTAGAGTTGTTCGACTTATAAAGATTTCTCCTGCACTGGAAGATTTTGTATACAAGATTTTTGGACCTGGAAAAAAGCTTGGGAGTTTAGTTGTATTTACCGCCAGTCTATTAATTGTAATGTCAGCCATTAGTTTGCAAATGTTCTGTTTTGTGGAAGAACTAGACAGGTTTACCACATTTCCAAGGGTAAGTGTAAAAATTCCATTCCAACCAATCAGATTATGGCTGTTTAGAAATGGCTTCTTACTCTAACCTTATTCGTGCTAGTTCCTAGGCATCTGTGGGAAACGATGCTGTTGTTCTGGTATGGTGTGTTGAATTCATTTATTGCTGCTGCTATAAATAGATTTGACCCTTGATCCTTTATTTCCTTGTCCTTTTTGCTTCCTAAACCTTAATACTAATGTAATTCAGCAGGAATTGTGCTATGCAGAATTCATTAGCCATTTTTCTCACAGATGTTCATAGAATTCTTCAAGCGGCTTCAGTGGCGGTCCCAGTCTTGGATAAACAGTCAGTTCTTGTCTTCCATTTGGAGTTGGACTGTAAACCCAGAAAAAACAAATAAGGAGAAATGTCAGATAGGACATCTTATTCCTTTGGACCCAGCCAAGAAAACACATTTAGGATATAACAGAGTTTAGACAGTGACAAGGCAGAGGGACTGTTCTAAAAAACCAGCAGAGGTTCATGGCTCTAACATTAGTTTTGCACATGAAGACATCCTTTATGACAAGCATTCTGGCCATGGCATTACCAGGCCATCACAAATTAATGTTTTGCTCAGTATTCAAAATAAAGTTATAAAGGATAGCTCATGAGTGAGATTCACAAGGTCGGATACCAGTATTAAAGAAATAAAAAACTTGTTTAATTTATAGTGGGATACTGTTTGTATTTTTTTACCTGAAGTGCTGATAAAAAGGAACTGGTGGACCATTTTTTTTTAATTCTGAGAAAGTTTCAAAGAAAGAACAGACATTTCCATCCACCCCAAGATTATCCTAACATTTGACTGGCTATAAAAAAAAAATGACATATAGTGTATGGTGGAGCCAATTTGGGTCTTTCTTCAGCTCCTGAATTTTTTTTTTCCTGAAATGGAGAAAGCTAGAAGCAAGGGGATCAGGGAATTTTGATTGAGTTCTAAATAATAAAATTCTCCTCAACCACAACCTTAGTTGTACTAAACAGTCAATAGTAGTGACAATAACGTAGCAACAGATCATTACAGCTGGAGAGGCAATTTTTTCCTGTGGCCTGATAGGTTTGGCATTTGGTTTTCCATTTGTAAATTTTTACATTCCTAGAATATTGAGGGTGTGACAATGACATGACGATGTCCCAGAAAGACTGGAGCCAAATGTTGGCCGCTTCTTTTATTACTGAAGGTTTCAGTTGTTATCTATTTGGTACTTTAAAAGCAAATATATCAGTACAACTGAACCTGAAGATAGGACTTTGCCCTTTTGTTGCCTTCAGAAAATGATCATGTCATGCGCTGCCTACCTCCGAGTAATACACAGACGCTGATTCCGATGAAGCAGGCTCTGGTTTATTCGCAGTGTAGATACAGTGATAGAAAAAAGCTGAGAGTGACAGGTGTGGGGTTTAAATACCCCGCGCCGGTCAGCGCCCCCTCACTCGCGGTTACGTCACCCCCCTTTGTCCAACACGCTGTCTTGCCGGTAGGTGAGGGGTTGCGAGGCCCCGCTGGCGCTCCGGGATCGCCCATCATCGGTTTCCCTATTCCTCCGGTGATTGCTGTCAGCTGGGCGATCTCCGTTGCGCTAGCGCTAACAGCTTGGGTGTGCCTCGCGATCCGCTTAGCCATTGTCTCTTGTCCTTTAGTCTTTGTAAGTTGATGGCTACTTATCTTGAGCCCCTTCCTCTGTTTCCTTGTTATTGTCATGTGTGCCATTGCGCTGATGTCTTCAGCTCAACGGCACTCATGACAGATCATTTCTAGACTGAACAGTATAATTGTTTTCAACAAATTCTCCAGCTTTATTAAACTAAAATCAAAGTACATGTCAAATTACTAGGTTAATATAGATAGGGAAGAAAGATCTTACCTAAAGGAACTTCCAAATCAAATTTGCAAGATAACTGCTAATTAAAAATTCAGAATTTTTCCCTAAAGATATAAAACATGTGAATAGAATTTTGTCATTGCAGAATTGCAGATATACAGATCAAGAAATTATTTAGGCTTTTAAATCACATTCGAGTCTTGAGTCCTGTAACATTGCGTGTCACAATAAAATCGCTTGGATCCGCTCCTAGTTAGACTCCAAGGGTGAGACATGGTCCATGGATATCAGGGGAGCATACTTACCCAGTTATCTGGGAACAGTTTGATCCTGTTGGACCTGAAAAACTGGACAGGATCCTACAGACAGTAAATACCACCACTTATCATCTAGAACCGTGCCCCTTCTGGCTGGTTAAAGCAGTTCAGGAGGTGACATGTGGTTGGGTCCAGGTGATGGTTAATACATCCTTGAGAGAGGGGGTGTTTGCCTTTAAGGAGGCATTGCTACACCCCCTCCTCAAGAAACCATCACTGGACCCTATTCTGGACAATTTTCGTCCAGTCTCCCACCTCCCTTTTTGGGGAAGGTGGTTGAGAAAGTGCATTGCAGTTCCAGAGGGTTCTGGATGAAACGGATTATCTAGACCCTTTTCAGTCAGGTTTCAGGCCCAGATTTGGGACAGAAACAGCATTGGTCGCACTTATGGATGACCTCTGGCAGGAGCAGGATGGTGGCAGTGCATCCATCCTTGCCCTTCTTGACCTCTCAGCGGCTTTCAATACCATCAACCATGGTATCCTTTTGGAGTGGCTCAGGGAGTTGGGGGTGGACAGCGTGCTCTTGCACTAGTTCACCTCCTTCCTCCAGGGCCGGTTCCAATCAGTGGTGATAGGGAGTGAGAGATCTGGCCCTCGGCCCCTCCTTTGTGCGGTGCCACAGGGTTCGGTTCTCTCTCCACTCCTCTTCAACATCTACATGAAACCACTGGGTGAGATCATCCATCTCCATAGGATGAGGTATCATCAGTATGCTGATGACACCCAATTATACATCTCCGTCCCGGGTGAGGTAAGTGATGCCGTGACTGCCCTCTCCAGGTGCCTGGGAGCTGTAGGGGTCTGAATAGGGAACAACGGGCTTCAACTGAACCCTGGTAAGACGGAGTGACTGTGGATTAATGGCTCTTCCGTATCTGGGACTTCGTCATCTTTGGTTCTGGGTGGGGTTGCACTGCCCCAGACAGACCTGGTGCATAATCTGGGGATCCTCCTGGACTCACAGCTCCTGCTCAAAGAGCAGGTGGCAGCCGTGGCCAGGAGTGCCTTTGTGCAACTTCGTGTTGTGCACCAGTTATGCCCTTTCCTGGATCAGGAAGCCCTTCGAACAGTCACTCATGCTCTTGTTATCTCCCATATAGACTATTGCAATGCACTCCACATGGGGCTACCCTTGAAGAGTATCCAGAAGCTACAGCTGGTCCAGAATGCAGCTGTGCAGGCTATCTTTGGTGCCACTATATCGGTACAAATCACACCCTTACTATGTGAGCTGCATTGGGTACCAGTTTGCTTCTGGGTCCAATTCAAGGTGTTGGTTATCACCTTTAAAACCCTACATGGCATGGGACCAGGTTACCTGAGGGACTGCCTCTTCCCCATTACATCAACCTGTCCCACCCAATCATGCAGAGGGGGTATGTTGCGGACCCCGTCTGTAAGAGAACTCCATTTGGCAGGGTCCAGGAAGTGGGCCTTCTCTGCAGTTGCTCCCGCTTTCTGGAACATCCTGCCCCCGGAGGTGTGGTTTAGCACTATCGCTCCTGGCCTTCCAGAGGAACCTGAAGACTTGGCTCTGCTGCCTTGCTTGGGGTGAGGAGGGGAGTAGTTACGCTTGGGGATGGCTAGTGCCTTAGAGTGCTCCTCACACACATGGCCTGAATTAGACCTTCTGCCACTTGGATGTTATTCTTATTTTTATATTTATTGTTAATTGTAATTACATTTTATATATTGTATTTATATTTTATGCCTATTGTTTGTATTGACTATTTTCATTGTAAACTGCCCAGAGTCCCTCTGATGGGAGGAGATGGGCAGTGACAAATATATATATATATACACATATATACACACACACACACACACACACAAACACACACACACACAAACACACACACATCCATCCATCCATCCTCAGGGCTATCACTTCATTCTACTGCCTATATGGTATGTCTATGCCTTTTGCCTCTCCCTACTTTTCCAACAAACTGCTGGGAATTCTCTTATGAGCGTGATTGGTTTTTAATGCAGCCACTCATTTTATATAACTGCCCAGAGTCCCTCGTTGTGGGGGGAGATGGGCGGTGATAAAAATTTGATGGATGGATGGATGGATGGATGGATGGATGGATGGATGGATAGATAGATAGATAGATAGATAGATAGATAGATAAATAAATGTGCTTTTTTAAAAACTCTTTTTTTTTGTTATCCTACTTTGTACAGTTAAAGTGACTATAACAGAGAAAAATATCTATTTTAAAAGAAATATAGAGCCAGATTCTGAATGTATAGGAATGCTGCTGGCTTTTGTTCCATAAATGTAAGAATAGTGCTCACGTTCACACTGAGTACGGATCCTCAGATTTTTCTCTGAGTTCAGTTCTGGTCCTGGCTCAGAAAAACTTCCTCCTTGTTTAATAGATTATAGGGATAAAAAGTTGCCACCCAGAGTCTTTTGGGGTGGGCAGCCATATTAAATCGAATAAATTAAATTAAAGTTCCTGTGTGTCCTTGAGATGTCAGAGCAGTGATCAGGCCATGGCAGCAGAGGACTTTGAGTATGCAAACACTCGTTATGGGCAAATCTTTTTGGTTCCTCGGTGAGAGAGAAGAGGAAGACAGACACTTTGGCTGGGCATAGAAAGCACTGTACCATTCTCCTCTAAGTAAGAGCAAACTTAAAATGGTCAACATGTTCTGACATGGTATCTTTTGCTCCAGAGGCCAAAAGAGAACAATTGATTATCATGTCCATTAATGTTGCTGAAGTACAAGACTACAGTACAAGCACTGTAGGAACATTATGTGTTTTTAAGAGAAAAGGCAGACCACCTTTATTCCCTAATGCCTCTAAATTCCATGCTTTCACGTGGTTTCTTGACAAACAAGAAATAAATAGAAGCTTATCGTTGCCATGGCTACCATCTACAGCATTCTTTAGCCCATTTTTGTCATCTTGCAAGGTCTCTTATATTTTGTTTTCAAGTGAATGCTGGCTTCTAAAATCAGATTTTGTAACGTGTAGTATTCTTTTTCTTTGATTTCTAATTTTGAGATTATGTTTGAGCTAAAAATATGGAACTTGCCTTGCATTTTCAAACTGTCTTAGAATCTTAGATTTTTGTGTGTTGTGCTTTCTGTGTTCAGGAAGAAATAGTTTCACAAGATATAGCTACTTCAGGAAATAGAGATGTATTTGATTAATACCACGCTCAAATTAAAGATGTGAAACCTCCCCTAAAAAAAGAAAGAAAAAAAAAACCTAGAAAAATTGAGGTATTTTTCTTGTTTTTTCCAGAGGCTTTATTTTTAGAAAATGGGAATAATATATTTTAAAAAGCCATTTCTTAATATCCTTGCTTTAAACAACACATGATATGGTTCAAATGTGAAATAAATGGATCCGTGTTGAACATATACCAATATAAAAATAGACAAACATATAAAGGATCAAGAATCTTGTTTCAATACAGGCAAATCTCTAGTTTTCAGGAATTCATGAAAATTACAAAATGTTATGAAAAATACAGGATCCAAGACTGAAACTTCTGATAGTACTTTAAACTCAGAAAATGAAACTGATTAAATAATGTTTAATACGGTAGGAGGTGTATTCTGCATTTTGTCCCCCCCCCCCACATTTTTTTAATGCTATATTAGTGCTTTCTGAATCTGTTAGATTTGGTCAGAGGTAGATGTCAAAAAAGTCAAGATGGCAGCCATAACCATATAATCAAAGCCCTGCCTCTCTTTTACATGCATTTCAACAATGTAAAAAAGGTGGGGCTTTGATTATATGGTTATGGCTGCCATCTTGACTTTTTCGACATCCACCTCTGACCACATCTAACAGATTCAGAAAGCACTAATGTACCGGAAAAAGTCTTGACTATTGTGGCCTCACTCTTCAGACAGTGATCCAAAGAGTGAGGGTAGAGGGCTGAAGATATCAGGACATGAAAGAAGTTCTATTCTAGCTTTTCCCTGATCAGGATATTAGAGATGATACACTGATTAAAAGAGTAAAATATTCTATTTCTTAGCTATTTGATAATTTAATATTTGACAAGCTATACATTGCACCTAAAAGTAAAAAAAAAAAACTGTTACTGAACAACCATGATTAGTACCATTAATTTTAAAAACCATTAGAATAAACCTGAAGAGTTCTACACACACACACACAAATTCAAAAAACCCTCTATTTGCATAAATCTCCAGGTCTCATTTTTACAGCTGTTGGCTGTTCTGTCAGCAAGATAGCTGCATTTCTGATTCCTTTTAGCATAACTGGTGGGAATTATATCTTTCAACTAAAAATATCTTGCTTTGAAAGAAAGATTGCTACTTTCCAAAGTTAAAATCACTGTATACAGCCGTATTATCTTAAAACTAATGTTTTTCCGATGCAGAGGTTGTCACTTACAGGAAACATTTTAATTATCCTGGAACACTTTTGGAATGAAGCATATTTTAAATTGGTGGTTTTGATTTTCTTAAAGGACAATATGATACTTTAAAAAAAAGTTCAAAAATAAATGCAGCACCATTTAATATTAGAACTAGATAGTTACCACCAAGAAATAATGTAAATGATACTCGTTTTCTTTTCTGTGTCTTGCTATATGATCCAAAACATTCAGATCTGTATAAGGATTTAGTCAGCATACACTATGTGGGTTAGGCTGAGAATCACATTGTGATCTGCATTCAAAGGCAGATACAGAGTTGAGTTCAGAGTTAGTGCTTACAGATGATTGGGGGAAAGTTATGATTAAAGTCTATCTGAATGTAATATTTGTGGCATGCTAGAAGATAGAAACTTGAGAATAGAAACTTGGGGAACTTTTTTCCATATCTGAGAAACAGTACATGGAAAACACTGATGAAATATAGCCTGCTAGCTATAGATAAAATGAGGAAGGGTACTTAACTATGGTTTTACAACTGTACTACTGAAATGCAGTGGTGTTCCTTGGATTTTACAAAGGTTTGTTGCTGATAATTCTGTAATGTGTTTTGGATTAACAAGCATGCTAATGATAGGATATCTGGGATATTGGGAACTCCACTAATAAACAGAAGCATGCAGTTTATACCAATAATACCATCAGAGCAATATGCCAAAAGCCAACCACTTGTTCATCAGCCAGATTGTCACGACAGTCACAATGGTGCTTATTTGCTTATTTCAGTGAAGGATATCCAACTGGATTGATTGTTTATGTTTTGATTTAGGCTTTCATGTCAATGTTTCAAATCTTGACACAGGAAGGATGGGTAGATGTCATGGATCAGACTCTTAATGCTGTGGGTCATATGTGGGCACCTGTTGTCGCTATTTACTTCATATTATATCATCTTTTTGCTACCCTGGTAAGTTGCATGCACTATATATACAAGTATGCATATACACATTTTTGAAACATCTTTCATGCTAAGTCATGAGTGCAAAACTAAGCCTGAACCCAAACATTTATATGAACAAGCTAGAGCAGTGGCTCATTAGCCTAGTATTGTCAGTAGACCTCCAAGGATTCATGTGAGAATTTGTCCCAGCCCTATCAAAAGATGGCAGGAACTGAAATGTGAACTTTCTGCATGCCAAATATGTGTTCTATCACTACTTTACATTACATGCAAAGTAGCTGGACTTGCAGGACAGAAACAGCACAAAGAATTGCTTTTCCCTCTCTTCCTCTGCTGATCAGTTCTCCTATGCAATTGCTTCTGGGCATTTTAAGTTTACTTTTACAGAAGAAAAATTGTCAGGGAGAGAGATCACAGGAACAGGAGAAACTGAACGTTTTTTCTTCTGATTGATCATCTGTGGTACGTGCTTCTCTCTACTCCTTGCATTATTATACCAATCACAGATTGGGAGTTAGTATTTCCCAAGATAACATCTAGCTTTACTTTGTATTGCCTTCCTGCAATATTTGGGCTTTTGCAGAAGTCCTCTTCATGCTTCGAATTGTCATGTGTCCTACTCAGAGATACTCAGAAATAGCAGTAAGCAACATGCTTTATTTGCTTCATGCAGTTAATTTTTTCACCAGTAGGTGGGTTAACAGTGCTGATCAGGGCTGGAGGAAGAAGAAACTTGAGTTCTGCCCCACCCCAAGATATACATAATTACTAGCTGGGCTTCATCACCAAGCCAAAATATTTTTTTATTTTCTAAACACTTTTACTGATAATTGAGTTGAGGACTTGGCTGGGCATCACTTTTAATTGTATTATTTGGATGCTTGGCTTTTATTTGCTGTAATAAATTGCACTGTTTTAATATATAACTGGCACTTTGGACAAATATTGCTACTGGGATCCTAGAAATGGATACCCAGTGAGACAAATGCCTGTGCAGAATTGTTTGGCAGATACAACTTACCTTTTTAGCACATGAATTTTCCCTTGTGAATAAAGGCAACTGTGTTAATTCTGGAGTTCAGGTCTATAACATGTGGTGATCTGTGTTTACAAAAAATACAAAGTGTTTTTAAACAAGACCATGCTCCACCTTTAACAGCCTAATTGTTAACATCCTGGATCACAGCAAAACAGGGATCATAATGAAGCAAAGACTTTCTATACTTTCATTGAATTGCAATCTTCCCTTAGCTGTAATTAAACTGAAAGCTAATAAAAGACTTGGGGCAACAGCTGATAATTAGGAGTTAGTACAGTGCTTTCCTATTTTATGATGTCCAAATGAGCACATGGGAAATGTCATTACACTATGGCATAGTAACATAAGAAGCAAACCAACAATTAATTTGACATACATACATACATACATACATACATACATACATACATATATATATATATATACACACACACACACACACACACACTATAAGGTTCAGTGTCCAGTGTATTTTGGAGCAGTTTGCAGAAGCCAAATGACCTTTGAATTGCACAACAAAGTGAAGGGATGCAATTTTAGCAGATCTCCATTGCTTTATACTTCTAGGATGTAGAACAAGTTCCTTTTATAAGAAATCTCATTAAACTGAAGAAACGTAAGGATTAATGGTATCTAGTGCAAGGTTGGCAACTGCAACAGTATCCTCTTCTACCGAGTCACTGTTCTATCCAGTAAGGGAAGGATTGTTCCTTTTTTTGCCTAAAGTATAGTTACCCCTCATCTAGGACCCAGATTCAGGTTTCTAGAGCTTATATTCTCTTCTATTCTGGAGATAAATATCCTTTTAATGAGTACAGATTTTCCCCATCCCCTTTCCGACATAGGTATTATCCCAGTATGTAGACATTAATGTCTATGCATATACATGTACGTATGCATACCTTAATAATATCATTATGCAGAGTTGTTGGCAAGGGGATCAGGGAGCGAGGCTGAAAGCCACATTATGCAAGCTCCAACCCTTTTGCATGCACATTGTGACATCACAGGTACATATGGAAGGGGCAGAACTTGCATCAGAATGGCGCAACAATGCTATCATCATTTTAACAAAAGCACTGGATCCTGAGGATGCCCCTGTCATGGTTAATAGTTATTTAGCACTGCTGTAAAACTTCAGTAACCATGACAAAAAAGCCTAGGAGTAGTGACAGAGACACAAGCAATAAAAGCAGCAGGAAAACATTGCAGCAAATGATAACTTTCAGAACTCAGAAGGAGAAGGCGGGTAAAGTTCAAGAGTGCTAATTGTATGCACTTGGAAACGGATTCTGTAGATTGCTGAGAGAAATGAATGGTTTTCACAGCAGAGGCTAAGATAGAAGTTACATTTGAAAAGCAAAAACTGTTAGGAGTGAAGTCTATTATTAAAACTCAAAAGGGGATGGTGGAAGTTAAATAATAAGTTGAGGTTTAACTGTTCTTTTGTGATTATGCTCTAGATTTGTTTTTGACATTCAATAAAAATCTTCATTCTGTGCCTGTCATTCTCAGCCACAGAGATGGGAAAGAATCAGCTTAAACTGCACTGTATTTTACACCTACTGCACAATTCTTTGAACAAATCTTAGAACAGCTTTTCATTTAGCTTTTAGTTGGAGCAGTAGCCTGAAGGAGGGCTGAGCTATTATACAGTATATACAGTATGTATGTATATGTGTGTGTATATACATAAGCAATCCATAAAATCCCTATCCAGAGATCTAAATGTTCTGCACATATCTCCTTCCTCTATTTTGGATTTTTTTTTCATGTTTACTTCACTAAAAGGATGCTACTTTATTTTTAAAAAATTAAGTATTCAGTTCTTTTTTTTTAATTTTGTAGATTCTGCTGAGTTTGTTTGTTGCTGTTATTCTAGACAACTTGGAACTTGATGAAGATCTAAAGAAACTTAAACAAGTAAGGTTGTTCATGTTGGATGTTATTTATACCAAAAACATACTGTGATGTGTTCTCATCTCTCTTGACAATGTAGATGCCAACATTATATTCAGAAAGTAAAATAAGTAAGACATCTGTATAGTTTACTAAAACCTGAAATGCCTAAATATTAAAGATCAGTTGAAGAGGCGACGGGAAGGATCATCCTATAAGTATTTGTTGAGCATTCAACAATTCATTCTTAATGGTTTTAGCCCAATACCACATTTATCCAAATAATTACCTGAGAATCCAGGTGCTTGTATCATTTTACATTTCCTGAGAAACATAACAATAACCTGTGCTCCTTCCCCCCCTCCCTTCTTGGCCCTTCCCCATTGTCACGACAACCCAGCTGCCAATCCAACAGCAGCGTTGGTCAGCAGGAGGGGAGACAAGATGGCTCCCTGGGAGCTCTGCAGCTACAGGCCGCATGACGAATAGCCCAAACAGACAGAGCCAAGGCGCAGGAGTAAAAAATAAAGCGGAAAAACTAAAGGAGGGACCGTCCTGCCGAGAAAGAGGCAACAGGAAAGGAGGCAGCCGCTGGGAAAACCGGGGAGAGGGAGGCCTTTTTTCCTTCCCTCAGAGCTGGCAGAGGTAAACGTTTCTCCGGCCATTTCCCTCAGCTGGAACCAAGGTTGGGAAGAGGAGAAGCCCAGCCAGGAGCAAACAAGCAGAAAGGCAAAAAAGAAGTCAAGACTTTGGCGGAACAGAAGCCGAGAAAGACAGATCAAATTCTGTAGAAAAAGGAGTGTACTGCGGCTCTATAGAGAGGGACGACAGAGATATACAGGGATTAAAACAACAGAAATAGATCAGCAGTCAACAAATGTATTAGAGATAGAGAATAGAAAGAAATGAAGATACAGTGAAATTGGACTTTAAAGAATGTAGTGTAGATACAAAGCCTATAGAAAATATAGTTAAGCTAAAATATAATTTTTTATTTAGATTAATTTCTGAACTAGTTGAAGGTGTTTATAATTTACCTTCCTTTCCTTTCCTTTCCTTTCCTTTCCTTTCCTTTCCTTTCCTTTCCTTTGGTAGCCTTCCCCTTTTGTAAAAATAAAAGTCTCCCACATCCACCGAAGGGAGATACAAAAACCCAACCGTCTAAGTTTCCAGTTTGTTGTGTCTATTGACACAGCAGGTCAACCTGGTTATTGATGGTTCAGAAAGGAACCTGTGACAGCGCAGAAACCTCCTGCATGAAAGCATAAATACTTTTGAAAAAAAACAACCACCACCATTGCTTGGGAGTGTGGGCTTGTTTCATGATTAACAAAGTAAGCAGAAGATGGATTGACTGATTGATTGATTGATTAAATTTGTGTGCTGCCTACCCCCAACAACTCTGGACAGCTCACAAGTAAGCATCATTTTAAAATTACAATAAAAAACCAAAATAAGAAAAAAAGATAACAAGGTGACAGAACCAGATGGAAACTGAAAAAAATAATCCAAGGGGGCTTCACTCGCCCTCGCTAAAGGCCTGGGAGAAGAACCTTTCAAAACACCAGTAGGGTGGTGTCTGTCCAGATCTATGCAAAGCCCAGAAAAAAGGTAAGAAATAACAAGACAAAGAAAGTAAAGCCAGAAAATAAGGAAAGGAAAATAAAATAACTAATCTAGTTTAAGCTAACACCCTACATCATGCTTCTCAATACTGTTCTACCTGCACATTGTACTTACTTCTGTGGCATCCATATACCACTTCATGCATTGCCTTTAGTTCTCTTAACTTCTCACTTCTGTTTTTGAGGATCTCATCCCCTCCAAACAGCCATGACTTCCCAACCCTTCTTCTTCCTTTCATTCACTTATTCACTTTTCTGTCATATATTAGTTTTGTGCCTTAGTCCTCGCTCATTTTCTCTATATGAACAACTTGTTTTATACTAGTCACTCACTGTCCTGTTCAGACTATGCAGCCAGGCAAGATCTTACAAAACACTGTTTATTAAATAACTATTTACAATAATTAAGTCCTTAATACGAAGACTTGAATCAAGAAACCCAACTGGGCATAACAGGCAGCAAAACAGGACTCTCACTGGACTGGTAGACTGGATGCAACTGGAACACAGTGTGCTGGAGGCAACAGATCTCGAACTGGAATGGTGTGCTGGAGCTGTTCTGACACTGGATCACTGGCAATCTGGAACTGGATAGGGTCTGGACATGGCAATTGGAGCTTGGAAGCAGGACTCGAACTTGGAACAAGGCTAGACTCAGCTGGAAGACCTGGACTAGGTGGACTTCTCAGGACTGAAGACTTGGAGCAAGACTCAGAACTTGGAACAAGGCTGGACTCAACTGGAAGCCCAGGACTAGGTGGAATTCTCTGGACTGGGAACTGGGAGCAAGGCTGGAAACTAGGAGCAAGACTGGACTCAGCTGGAAGCCCCAGACTAAGCTGAGCTCTCTGGACTAGAGGCTTGAGGCAAGGCTTGAAACTTGGAATGAGACTGGATTCAGCTGAAAGCCCCGGACTAGACTGGATTCTCTGGACGGAGGGCTTGAAGCAAGACTTGGACCCTGAAGCAAGGCTGGACTTGGCTGGAGATCTCGGGCTGGACTGGCAACCAGATCCTGAGCAAGATAGTTGTGAAATTCCTGGACATGACTGAGTAGACGAAGCACCGTTGCTCTGGATCGAAGGCGAACGGTGACACTGGAGTTTCGGAGTGTGACTACGCTGCTGAGGAGATCGCGGAGTTTCGAGGCTGGAAGCAAAGTGGAGGCTGTTGGGCGCGGCTGACGCTGATTCCTCAGTTGCAGCAGACTCAGGATTCAATCCCTCCTCATGGGGGAATGAGGGCACTGGTTCCTCTTCGGCAACGGACGCTGTCTCTGACATTGGTAGGGACTCTTCTTCCAAAGCTGCAGGCTTGGAGGATCGGTTGTCTCCAGCAGCTTGCTCGTTGCGTGGCTGCCTTTTATTCTGTTCTTTGGCACACTTGGAGTCTCCTGTAGCGAATTGGGCTGCTTTCTCCTGCGCGCGCTTTTCAGCCTGTCATTGGCACGTGCTGATTGGAGGATTCTAATCCTCCCCCGAATCTTTCCCAATCAGCCCCATGGATTCTTCCCACACTGCTGACTCTTCCTGGAGTTTCGTTTTCCCAATTTCAGCTCAGTAAGTTTCCAATTCCTCCTCTGACTCAGAAAGAGTTTCACTTTCCGAGTCAGAGGCAGGCTTGGTTCTGACACTTTTGTATTCAGTCCAAAGTCATTCAGCACCCATTCATTCTTAGTCCTATCTCTTCCTATTTTGCCACACAATTTTGGTTTAAATTTAAATTCAGTTTAAATTCCCGCTGAATTCAATTTACTTGTTGTTTTTTCAATATACCTATCACTCAGTTATAAGAAACAGAAGTATAGTCTTTTACCCAGTGAAGCAGCATATTTCTTGACTGCTGGTTCCTTTACTGATGATAATTGATCCTAAAAGGCAGAAGCTATCCACCATTGCAATATTTTCACTTCTAAGGCTGCTTGCTGTACCTGTAGTCATTAGTTTGGTCTTACTTATATTTAATCGTAGTCCTTTTTTTTTACTCTGCTTCTTTACTTCCATTACTAGAATGTCCAGATCATTTGCATTTTAACCTATCATGGTAGTATCATCAACATAGTGCACATTATTGACGTTTCTTCCTCCAGTTGTAAAATCATGGTCACTTTCTTCAAATCCAGGTTCCCTCATTATACAACATATTGGTTAAATAAATAAGGGGATAGTATACAGCCTTGCCTCACTCCTTTGTCAACATGGAGCCATTCTTTTTTGCCACGTTCTATCTGAACTGTGGCTTCCTGACCCATATATAGACTTCTCATGAGGACAATGAGATTCCCATTTTCCTAAGGACAATCCACAGCTTGACATGATTGACAATCAAAAGCCTTTCCATAATCAATGAAGCAAACGTTGACTTCTTTTTGGTTTTCTTTGGCTTTCTCAATTATCCAGCAGGCATCAGAAATATCTCTTGTTCTTTGATTCTTTGTAAAGCCAGCTTGAGCATCTCACACTTCCCTTTCCATATACAGCTATAATCTGCATTGGATGATCCTAAACATTATTTTGTTAGCATGTGAAATTAAGGCTGTTATATGATAGATGCACATTCTGTTAAGTCTCCTTTCTATGATATTGGATGTAGACTGACCTCTTCCAATCTGCTGATGTTCTTCACTCATCCCTCCCAGGAATACACACACACACCCTTCAACAAGAGCAGGACTTGAGTAGGGGGAAAAAATACTAAAGATGTAAGAAAATAAGGAATTGCTGTTTTGGAATCAACGATTGTCCAGCTGTTAAATGATAATGTAAGAAATGGGGTTTCCTTGAGGTAAACATGGTAGAATATATGGCTTAACACTGACTGCAGTTGTGGAATATTGAAGAAAGTGGCCTGTGTTATGGTGTGTTTCTGTGTTTTAATTCAGTGGCATTTTGACTTCTCTGTAGTAAGAAAAAAAATGGTCTGGAATATAATTGTTTCATTTTCATCTGCCCCATTTTCATAATGGAAATGGCTTTGTATCATTGTAGAAGGGATTACTGTTCTCCATCTGTAATTAAAAAACTAAATGGAACACTAAGAGATAACTGGCTAATTTACTGTGTGCTGATTCTTCAGAAATGTCTTCTGCATACCAATTGGCATTACTCTTTACAGAATTCAGCTTGGTTTATTTTCATGTTCCATTTGCCAAACCATAAAGACTGAAGCAAAAGGAAGCTCCCTTTGATAATTAGTTTTGTTTGGAAGAAATTCTTTCTCATCAACTTTTTCCAGCCATTCATTATTTCCAAGAGAATCACCTGCAGAACAAAACTGTGGTTGTTCTCTTACGTTTATGTCAAAGATCACAACATTTGCCAAATTGAAGAACCCACTAATTTAAGCATAAAAACGGTAACATACTTGAAAGCACTTGCTGTTTGAGAACTATAGTAAGTGCTTCACAGTCACAAAGTATCTTGAACTTGGGAAAGGAAGTGTTAACTGTATTACTCTAAAATTGGTACAAATAGTGCAGGAACCATTGCAATATACTGTATATGTTCTAAATATAGTTAAGAGTCACTGGGATCAGTATATTGTGATAGCAAATTAAAAGCATCATTTTCTACTGTTATCATAAGTGTTTGATAGTACTGTGAGAAATAGTTACAGAGTACTATTTATCTGTAACATAACATTCAGCTAAGTTTAAAAAGATCTAGTAATAGCATAATAATGTATCCTGTATGGAATGTTGCCTTATTGGTAAATTGTGTTAGTAGGAAAGAGGGACAGCATGATTTTAGCCCAAACAGGATAACTTTATAGTAAAAGGAATTGCCAGTCTCAATTGTGGTCGCTAAAATGGGATTTGTGTTCTCTAAGATCAGCAGGATCCTCCCTGCTCAATACCCTATTGTTCATACAGGTGACATGGTAAAAATACACATTAAAGCTCTGGACTTTCCATATCATTTTGGTTATGGATTATTTTTTTCTGCTTTCTTCTAGCTAACTATATGGTTTTTATCTGTCCTTATTTACAATGTTTTGCATTGGTTTTAGGATTCTTCACTTTTTGTGAAAGTATAGTCCAGAGATTTAGGTTTTGAATTAGGACAAGGGAGACCCAAGTTCAAGTCCATCCTCAACTCCTGGGTGACTTTCAGCTAGTTTCTCTCTTTCATCCCAAGTCACCCCACAAATGTTGCTGCAGGAAAAACGAAAAGAGATAGTAGTATATATGCTTCCTTGAGTCCTAGAGAAAAAAATGGGATATAAATCTAAGAAATAAATTACATTTGCTGAATCCCAGAGAGTCTACTGCCAACTAGATTCACCATCCCTCAAACATTATTGTACTCTTTACTATACCCAAAGTTACAGTTGTACTATACACAAAGTTACAAGAGACAGACAATAACAATTCAGCACTGGGACAGTGTCACAGTGATTGATGCTCCCCTTCCCTGTATATCCATCTGAAGCGGTCACTAAGTGAAACCATGACTGTGTTTATGATCTTACTTCAGCTTTCCTTTGCTTTACAGACCTGTGAAGGTCATAAATGTGAGGATTGGTCATAAAGTTACTTTTTCATCAGCATCATAACTGTGAACAATTGCTAAACAACGCAGTTGCTAAACGAGGACTACCTCTATGTAAAAAGTAGAGACATGGCGTGCTGGTGACATTATTTTTAAAAGTAGAAAATGTCTGTGGGTTTACCACTTCATTACCCTTTGCTGATTTCTAAGCTTTCCTTTGCTTACTGTTTTGCCTTGCCCTATCCATATCATATAATTCCTGTAATTCAGGAATAACAATCACTACTACTTAAAAATATAAAAAAAAATGTAAACTATATGCTAATCAGAAAATATTTCTACTATTTAAACCTCATATGGTTATCTCTTTGCTGTATACTTTAATATACCTCCTTGTCTCTGTTCCTTGACTCTTCTGAACCAGTCAGTTTCTCTAAATTCAGTTCCTATAGCAGTTTTGTGAACAATAAGGTAAATCAATTAGGGTTTCAGCTGAGCAATTCACTCCAAAATATAGCATATTGCAAAAAATATCTTCACATCTTTACTGTTTCCTTACCTTGCCCCTGACAATTATGATTCCAGAGAAACAGATATGAGACTGGAACTTTCAATCATTCCATCCTCAAACACTTGATATGAGACATTAAGCAGAGTTGGACCTACTTAGCAATTGAACGGGAAGAGTAAATCTGAAGCTTGCATGCTTCCACTTTTGACTGGTCACAACCCCCATTATATTCTTTAATCCTAGGACCAGTCAAGAGATACTTTATTTCACAGAGTGTAGGTTTTCACAGCTGGTCTTTACTGGTGAAATGACTTGCAGGTAATCCCATGTGACACAATATAAGCTGACATTTCACTAGCTGTGCTGCTAGTTTCTTCAGATCAGATCTAAAACTGAACTGGGCAACAGATGTCACGTCAAGTTCAGTTTCAGATCAGCTTCGAAGAAGCAAGCAGTACAGCTAGAGAAATGTCAGCGCATATTAATTATTTCACACAGCATTACCCAGGAGTTATTTTATTATTACATATTATATTTGTTTGACAAAATAAACATTTTAAAACATGGGTGAAGACTAAGAAATTCTACTTGCATCACACAGAAAAGAGTTTATCTGAGATGAAACCCCATGATCTTTGGTGTCAGGCAACCATTCCTAACTACGATGAAATCAGAATGATGAAAAGTGCATTACAACATCATGATGCATGTTCCACCCTTTCATGATGTAACAACGCATGTTTCAGCATTTGCTCTATTTACCCCACTCCTGCAGACATCTATGTCCAAGTCATCATCCACTTCTTTTTAATTCAGCTCACATTCTTTATTGTATTTTTTTTCAAAGTTTTATTCTTTTGGGAAAGATCTGTCCTCTTATACAACCTCTCATACCTCTCAGTATTTTTCTTCCTATTATATATTTATGACTCAAAAGCAGATTTTCATACTGAAAACATTTTTGCAATTATGTGCTGCAGTACCCATATCATGTGTACCAACTTTGTAAACATCATTTTTCTATGTATAAATACAGTATATTAACCGTTTTGGCTAATAACTTTGTTTTCCCCTCAACTTTTTATGATAACAGTGCACACAGAGATGACACACAATAATCTTATATTTCCAAGCACTGCTGCCTTTTAAACTTTTCTTTGTTTTGCAGTTATTTTCTATACACAAACACACACAGACACATAACAAATTGCCTAGTGATTCTCTCCGGTACCCCAACACTGTGTAAGATTAGGCACAGGGCTCCTTCTACCTGTGCATTGTTCATAATAAGGTGAAACAGATCATAGCCACAGCTGTCAGTACAAGAACACATTCACTACTCACAGATTTCATTTTGCATGTGTAAATTCCCCAATTGTTCCACTTGGCATCATTTCTTAAAATACCTTAGATATCAGAGCTAGGAAAGAGCTGAGAGGACGTGTAGTCCTCAAAAACATCCAGAAGTCCATCACAGAGGGTCCTAGCCTAACTTCTAGTGGGGGGATGTTCCAGAAAGTAGGCACCATGATGAAGAAGCGTCATTTTCTGGTTTCATCTCCCTTCACCTCATAGAAGTGGAATATGGCTGAAAGAGTAACAGGGCAATTCACTGTTATATTTCTATTGCAGGTTGCAGGGCTGTGCTAAGACTAACTTTTAGTCCTACTCCAGTGTACTGTTCTATTAATGCTGCAAGTTGGAGGAAAGGCCTAGACTGATTTAAATGATACTGCAGCAGAAATGTACTGGGGGATATGTTAAAGCAGAAAATCCTGCCATTGATACAAGCCATTCATAAAGTCAGATAACACGTACCTCAGAGGTACACTGCAACAATTTCTGGCAAGACTCTACTTGTCTGTAGATGAATATAAATATTGCCACTACATCTTAAGCCTTAGCCATGTCTTCTTCAAAAATTAGCTAGTCACAAATAAGTGCTGCCTTAGTATATAGTAATGCTATATACAGTACCATTAGCATAGAATGTGTCAGTTTGCTTCAGTTAGATTCTTGTGTGTAAACAGGGATTTTTCCTTTATGTCTGCAGCATCTGAATTGTCCCTTAATAATAAAAAATAGACTTTCAGCCTACTGCAGTTATGCAGAAGCTTTCTACATTTGTATAGACAGACCATACCTATGTCATGACAGATAGGAATCAATAAGCAGTGCTCTCTGAACAAGGAAATGAAGTGGTAGGAAAAGGATACTTGTCTGAAGCTTGCTGGTGGTGAGGGGGTGGGGTTGTTGAGCGGGGTGCCAAATAATTTTGAGTGAGTGGGGAAAAATTAATGAACATACAAGCACAATAGGTTTTCAAGTTTTATTAGCAAACTTGATATAGACAGACTTGTACAGTGTCCTTCTGTCAACAAATATTGAAGAGACTCACTTTCTTCCCTTTCTCAAACCATCTAAATTTAGGGACATGCCACTCTGGATTCCATAATATATTTTTTTCTATGATTTTGTATTACTTGGAAGTCAGCACTATTGAACTGAATAACATGTACTGTGAGTAGAGATTTAAATTGTCAGGTTGTGAAATCAGTGAAGCAACTTAAATTATTTAGAAAATAATTGAGTGGCAAGCATATTTCCTTGCAGAATTCTCAACCCCTCTACTGTCTCTACAGGTAAAGGAAAAGAGCTTTAGATAATAGTTATTAGTGAATAACTAACTTCCGTGGCAAACTTCAAATTGTAGGATGCTTTCCTATTTTTTTCTTCAGCCTTAGCACAAAATGAATGCACCCAGCATCATCCTAATGGCTTTTAGGACATTATAGTCTTCATTCTCATGGAACAGAGTTTTTAATGTGTTTCTTTGGGGAATCTTTTCGTGCTTAATGAATAGAAAAACAAACAGTTTCTTTTAATGTGTTTTATGAAGCACGGTTTATCCCTTGATCTAACAAGGTAGGAACATATAAAATGAATGTTCCCACAGGGGCGTTGAGAGTAAACCATATCCTCAGATAAACCTTCAGAAATTAAATTCAAGTGCATCCCTGAATTAAAATTCCAAATGTATGTTTGAAGAGCACTTAGCTATAAACTGTCAATCTGTAGACTAGTATAAAGTCCTCATGAACAGAAAGTTTTAAAAGAGAAATGCATGGTTCTAGTAAAAGATAAATTTCAAATTAAATTATATCAAATACTTGATATAATTCAAATACTTGGGAAGTTCTAAATAGGCCACTGGTAATACTATCATTTTGTAAAAGTCAATAAAGAATTTCATAAATATCAACCTACTGCCTATTTCAGTATTAACAAAAATCATCTAACTCACATTTGTTAAAGTACAGAAAAGTAATCAGCATGAGAAGTAGGTTATTTTTACTTTGTTTCTTAAATGTTGCTATATGTTAAACTGCTTAGTGTTTCTGATGGCATTGCAAACAAAGAAAAGAAAAAAGCTGTAATATCTTTAGGTAAAAGTGTTCTGTTACAGCATTCAGCTTACTTAGATTTTTTTTAAAAGCTAGTGAAAGAACATGCTATTTTTATAAATAGTGCCAGACACTACTGCTGCCACTGGATTTTTTATATGATTGTCTACAGTTTAGATGAATATATTCCAGGAGTTCACAGCTTTGGGGATTTTTTTCCTCGAATATTTCCTTGTGAAGTCCTAGATCTTTAATGTATCAAAATAGTTTTGAACTGAAAACAAATCCAATACTTTTAATAAAAATAATTAACTTGAAAAGGAAACAAAGAAGTTTTTTAGTGTTAATACCCAGATGGTACTTTCCTGCTTAGGTAATGTAGGGTTAAACCAGGAGTACCTGGATAAAGCAGGCATCTTGTTCTCCATTTTTATTCTTTGGTCATCATCTATTTTGTATGAGGGTATAGTTACCAGCCCTGAGAAATTTGAGCCAAGGAAGTTGAAATCTGTTCCTAGCCTACTGTCACATCTAGGAATTCTGCTGTGCTAGTGAATTTACTTACTGAATTTACTTACTTTGGGAGTCATCAGAATACATGATGTTCTGAATAAAGGGTACACAAGGCTACGTAATTTAAACTGAATATTTCTTGAATACTCAGTTTGAATGGAATATTACACTTAGTTTGATGTAATATACTGTAGGGGAGGAAGCCAAGAACAGTTTCCTGATTTGGGAATAGAGTTTAAAAAATCACAGTACTTCGACACTTAGGTAAGTCTGAAAGGAAACTGTCATGCTAAAAGCTACTTCTAATTGCAAATTGTAATGCAAACCTACTGCTGCTTCATAGGAAGTCATTTTTTTGTTTGTTGTTCTTGACTAATGGAAACAAGCTGTCTTTGAAATTCTAGCACTGCCTAGAAGTTAGTTTAAAATTCCTGAAATGTGCTGGATTTTATTCTGTTCTAAAAATAACATGTAGATCCTGGCAGAACGAGATACCCTTTAGGCTATAACATAAACAGTGTATTTCAAGGCAAAACACTACCAATGAAAATGTCACAAGAAGCAGCAATTTATTCTCCCTTTCCTACCCAAATTGATTCTGATATTTGATAAGATGGGAACTGACAACAGAGACATTTTGCAAGGCACTGTACTAGTTTGTTTTTCGATCATGAACATTCCAGGCATTATAAATATATTATTATTTTATCTGATACTAAGCCTAGCCCAGTCACAAGCAGAAGAGAAATACAGTTTTGACTGCATCATAAAAATACACTTTTGACTGCATGATAAAACTTTTTTTCTACACAATGCACCACTTTGACTGAAGACCTCTTGAGGAACAGACATGGAGGTTTGCAGGGGTGTGGGATTATGATAATATGTAAGGTAATTTGTCCCATGCTGAGTGGGAATCCCAAGGAAGTTTGTCAAGTGCTATATATGCTGACAGTATCATACAAATAATTCTTTAGGAAAAGCTTCTGATAAACTTTCCTAAGTTCTGACTAAACAAAGAAGCCAAATGAGTTTTACTATGAGTGTATGCAGTCAAAGTACTATATATAAGCAACCAAATGGGAATCTGATGCAAGGCAAGAAGGTGAGTTCTACTATGTATGTAGTACTACCTTTCTGTATATTAAGTTCATCTTGAACAACTGCAACAATAAAATAATAACAAAATTGTTGCAGAGGACCCTAGAGGAAGCAGTTTCAGGCTGGGATTTAATTCAGAGACAGCCTTGATCATGCCTGTAGATAACCTGTGATGGAGCTAGGATGGAGGTAGTACCCCCCTTGTTGTGCTTCTTGATCTCTCAGTAGCTTTTGATACCATCGACCACAGATGGCTCCAGGGTTTGGGAGTCAGTGGCACCATTTCATGGTGGTTCTCCTTCCTTCAGGGCTGGGTCCAGTTAATGTTGGTTATGGGGAGAAAAGGTCACTCTCTAGGCCTGTGGGGTGCTCTTATGATCCTTCTGGACTCTCTTCTGAGGAGGAGGAGGATGAGGAGGAAGTAGATCCAAGAGCTTCTAAATAGTCCTGGAGGGAGTGATTCCAGCAGTGTCGAAGCCAATAACTCCAGTCTGGCTGAGGCAGATCCACCATGTCCCCAGGACTCTGCTTGCATCCACTGATAGCATCTCAGACTCTGAAGTTCATCCACCCAATCCCAAGCAGAGGGATGCTTTAAAATACAACAGCAAAAGGCTGAACTCTGCAGGCTGGCAGGAGAGTAGACTCCAATGAGTAATGTACCTCAGCTGTACATCTGGGTGGTGGCTCAGCCCGGCTTATTTGTTGGTGTCACTCCCTGAGAGAAAACACTGAGAACATCTTTTCAAGCCTAAGCAGTGTTGTGTTTATCTTGTGCCATGCTTTGAACTCTGGATTCAACCTCACCGTGTCTCTCATCTGTTTCCTTGGATTCGTCACTTGTTTATTGGTTTCCTGGTCTCGACCCATGCCAAGTCTTGACTATGTTACAATTGCTGTCTTTAGCTTTAGATAAAAAGGACTTTTTGCTATTAAGAATTCTTCCTGAATTTGCTTGTCTCTGGACTGTGGCAAGCATCCAGCTTGCTATCTTGCCGGCACAGAAAAGGTGCAGAGGATTCAACACTCTGTCTCATCACGTTCAACATCTATGTGAAACTGTTGGGTGGGGTCATTCACAGGCCTAGGGTTTACTATCATCAGTACGCTGATGATACCCAATTATATCTATCAATCCCAGGCTGGCCAAGTAAGGCTATAGAGGTTCTGTCCCAGTGCTTGGAGGCTGTGCAGGCCTGGATGGGGAGGAGCTGCCTCCAACTCAAACCTACCAAAATTGAATGGCTGTGGATATTAGGCCCAACTGGATCTGGAAATATTCTATCCTTAACTTTGGATGGGGTTGCACTTCTACATTCAAGGGTGGCATGCAATCTCCTGCTCGATGAGCAGGTGGTAGCTGTGGCTAGGAAGGCCTTTCCACAACCTCATCTGATGTGCCACTTGTGCTCTTACCTGGGTTGGGAAGCCCTTCAACAGTTACTCTTGTCCTAGTCACCTCATGGCCGTACTGTGCAATGTGCTCTACATGGGGCTGATCTTAAAGACCACTCATAAGCTGCAAGTGTCCAGAATGAAGCAGCACAGGCAGTGATGGGCATACCTCATGAGATTCCCTCTGAGATATTCTGTAGTCTTCACTAACTATACAGTTTTCTTGAGCATGCAGATGAACTACTCAGTTTCCCTATTAGCATGAGCTCAGTAAAAAATAATTTTCTGATGTTAACATTATTCCATACTGACCTCATGCCTGGTATTAGTAATCAGGAAAAAAAAACTAATTGAAAAGCAGCTGTGGAAGCTGCTTAATCACAATGTGCTTGTAGAAGAAAAGAGAAGACTGTATGAGTATTGTGTCCATTCTGATTTTGTACATTATGTTGTGCTTTCTAGTGGTTTAGCTGCAGTTCCCATAATCCTTCATTGTTGGATTAGCCCTCGCTGCGTGCACTGTGTGAGTTTTCGGCAATAAGTTTCTATGTTCCCTGGCTATGAAACCTGGCAATGAAATAGATAGGAGGAAAGTGAACAGCTGAAAATTAACCCCCTGCTGTATTGTTTGTATGTTAAATAGTGTTCCAGCATTGAAATGTACCAGACCGATATTTTTACAGTCAGCTCAGTTCCCACACTGACTCCCATGTTCTTTTGGAGAGTGTCAGTCCAGTTAAGGTTCCAATACATTATCTTTCATCATCAAACCCTATTTCAAATAATGTCCCCTCATCTCCTAAACAATGTATTTCTTTATTTGCTTGTTTATTTACTTACTTATTTTTGGTTCGTTTATAGCTCCTGCCTCAGCAGAAAAGTTCTCAGTAAAAAATGCACAGTACCCAACGTGTTGGGCTTTTCACCCTCACCATGAAGTCACTCAGAGCAGCTGGCCAGTTTTAGGAAAACTGGACCTCCCAGTAGCAGGGCTCTTCATTTTAAATGCAGCATTGATTTCAGACAGATCTGACCTTTTCCAAGACTGTATCGTGTGCATTAAAATAGAACATATTCCTGAGTTCCTGTGAACATTTTATTTTGTCAAATCTGTGTATGTCTTTTTCATATATTTGGCTGCTTAACAAAATGACAAATACATCTTTGAAATGTGTAAATGTAAGTCTTAAACCCATGATAGTGACTCATAAATAAAATGGGAGAAAAGATGACACTGAAAAAGACACCCATTATTTAGTTGTAATCCAAACTTGTTAAAAAATGTTCCAATCTAAACTTGTTTGTGGTTGATATGGTTACATACAATCGTGACATATGCTTGCAAAAATCAGTTTAGAACACTAATACTGGACTTAAACAATATTATTAATATTGGACTTAAATGGACTCCAATAAGGATTATTAGTAAAAAATTATAATTTCTCAGTTGTTCAAATGTAATGGACAAATTATTCAAGTCGTATCAAAATACTATTTATAATACTGGGATTCTTAAAAATCCCCAGTGATAACTCCAGTGTTATTGATGCATTGAACTATGTGTCTCCTCCTCCTCCATCATGCAGTTCCCTGTGCTCCCTGAAAAAGGGTTGGGAAATAATTTATTTTATAGTGCAGTCTTAAACACATAATGTCAGAAGTCCTTCTGGCCAGTAATTCTGGTAATTTGAAGTAGGATTGTAGCCTTAAGAAATTCAGGAAGGAAAATCTTTTGTCCCTTTCTTACTATGCCTCTTCTTGCCCTATTTTCAAGATCTTCTTTCTTATCCTCCAAAGAGACTTTGGGGTACATAGGTAACTGCAGAGGGAAGGAGAATGGGAAAAAAAAACATTTTTGTCAGCTAATATTAGGCTCCACACATTAATGTTTCATTTTTTTCTTACACAGAGGCTTAGAGTCTGATGGAGCCCGCTGTCCCAAAGCCCCACTTTTATGTTCACTGATCAATACAGGCTACTTGATAGTTCCAAGATACTTTTACCAAACGCTTGCAGATTTAGTGCACTAAAACTCAAAAAAAAAAAAAAAAAGAAATGAACTCAGCTATAAGGTTAGATACAGAATATGAAGTTAGAAAAGTTATGGTGAAAAAGGGTTCAGTTGTAAGCCATGGGTGGAGGAGGTTAAAATAATGCAAGCACTTTCTATAAATTGAACAATGCAGAGGAAGAACAAGATATGCGCCACGCTGAGCAAATATTACACCAAAAAGTGTTCAAAGGCACTAAGTGAAGTTAAATGCCTTATACTTCCCAATAGGTAGCATTATCTCAGCACGACAGATGTTGTGAGGCACTGCAGAATGATTTTGAGCTTAGATTATTTTTAAAGCATGTTATTAATCATTACATTGCTTTCAGCATGATGCCTTTTCCTATCCTTGCTTACTCCCTCTTTTGCTAGACTGCTCCACAAATCAGTATTTTTATGTTCCTCAGTTTTGCCCATATTAAAATTGGCCACACTTTATGCTGCCTTGTGCAAAGATAATGTATTTTATTTGCTTTTGGCTTAATGTATAAACTTATCCCAAACACAACATGTGAAGCTGCCACAGGAGAGAAGGCATGGGTTAAAATTGCAAAGGATGGGTTTGCATCATTATGGCTTAAGTGTAGAAGGGATTTCCAAAGTCCTGGTGGGTAGGCCAAAGTTTTCAGCCCATTCTGGGGAGGGGATTTGTCTTGGGGATTTTATGGGTGAAGTATGTGCCTTAATTTTTGCAGCTTTGAATCAAAAGGGCCACAGATATTGGCTCCAACATACTCCCTAGCCAACCCCCTCAAACCTTGCATTAACACTGCAACCTCTAGCCACAGAAAACTACAGTTCTGGTTTAAAAGTAACTTTAGACCTACATCGCTTTTTCATGTTTTTGGTATCTTTAAACAATGTGGCATTCCATCACATTAGTTGGGTCCAAAGAACTTCTTTAGATGTACCTAAAAGCTTTATTACCGGATGAGATATTTGATTCCTTCCCTTTGAAAAACTGGCTGATCTGGAAAAGCTAGACAGGGCCTGTTTGTTACTTGGATGGCAGATCATCAAGAGCTACCTGGCTATAGGCTAACTAAAAACATCAAGAAAAAAACAGTGGCAAACCAATGCTGCATTGCTGCAAAGAAAACTCCATGAAGACAGTAGAAGTGGCACTCAACTTGAGGGGTGCCATATTTTTCCTCTGAGCAGCCATTTTCTTTCCCATAGAGTTTTTGAAATTTTCTTACCTTCAGAAGATCATTGCCATGGAGATGGGAGAAGCCAAGATTCTCCAGGACATGAGAAATGAATTTGATAAGTTCTGTGGATATGTTGCTGCCACTGACAATGGCTCTTCCTTTCTTTTTTATTGTCCGGGGCCCCTTTTAAAATATGAATGCTATAAAACAGTTATCTGTCATTCTTGCTTTTTTGACAGTGCAGATTTATTAAAAGCCTCCTCTCCCCTCCCTTTCTTCACTCTTTACTCTTTGCTGGTGGAATTCCAAGCTCTGTTTTTGTTATTTCCCCATCTTCGATGCCAGTGTTTCCTCTTCCTCCCTCCCCAAATACTAGTTTGCAATTTGGGTGAAGAGCCTTTGTTATCTCTTTGTTTCTCTTAAATGGTTGTCACATCTCCCAGTCTGTTCTGAAACGGTTCTAATTAGTATGCTGCTACTTCCATCCTAAGAATTCGTTGAGGACGATAAGGTGGTAGATAATTGTGACCCTTCCAATGCCCTTAAAGGACTCCTTATCCTTCACTATCCTATCATTAATCTGTACCTTTTGTTTATCCTTCAGCTCAAAGTGTTTCCAGTGCACGTGCACTTTGTTTGTGACAGTGATAGCTATTGGAGGCGGTTATCCTTCCACACCAGAGGCTGAAAGGAGAGTCTGTCCATCAGACACCTTCAAGTCTTTATCTATGATTACATGTTCTCCATCAACTTTCCTAGTGATTATGCTAAATTCAGTTATATGTTCAGTTTGCTTTAGTGAGCCATTTCATTTGGGTAGTTTTTCTTGTGAAGTAGGCTTACTGGAGTATGTAGATTTTGTGATACCAGAATAAACACATATCCGTGCTGAATGTGAGTGGGGTGGGGTGATCTAAGCAGTGCATCTGATTGTGTATGTTTTAAATGATCATCCCTCTATTCTGAGGAAATAGCATACTAGAATTTAGGTTTCTTTTTCCTTTATTGGCTACATTCTACGTCTGCCAAACTATTTCTTTCAAGTTTTTGCACAAGCTAATGGGTGTGTTAGTTCAGAACCATCAGCCACCATGGCTCATTTAAGAAAGTATCTTCCTCCCATTACTGTTGCAAAAGAAATACCTTTA
This sequence comes from Candoia aspera, assembly GCF_035149785.1. Lineage (NCBI taxonomy): Eukaryota > Metazoa > Chordata > Lepidosauria > Squamata > Candoiidae > Candoia > Candoia aspera. The sequence goes on from NC_086157.1 coordinate 25,858,484, forward strand.
CCTATTAGCCATTGAAATGAGGATATAATTCTCATTACAATATGCTCATTCCTTTGGGAATGAGTGTATAGGAAAGCTGCTCAGTGTTAAGTTTGTTAACTGCCTGGGAAACATCCTTCTCCCTTAGTTCTTTGCGTATGTTCTTTCCACCTCTTTCTTCTTCCTGTTTTATTTCTGTTGACTGTTCATTTTATTTATTTTTTTAGGAGTCACATATGGCTGCCCATCTTATATACCTAACTCTTGATGGCTCACAGCAACAACAATAAAAACATGCAGCAATTTAAAAACCGAACATTCAAAAGACAGCACCCGGCTATTGCTTGGAAGTAGCTAGAAGAGCAATTAGCTTGTCTTTGAGGGACAGAGGACAAATTCCTGAACCATCTAGGTGACCTTCAAGTTTATTAATAGGGAGTGGTCCTGCAAGAAATTCCAAAACAAGATTCCTTGGTTTACTAAGAATTTAATGACTTCTAAGTCAATAGGAATTCTGTTTGTAGTCCAAGTCCAAAGCCTAATTCTATTAATGTATAACAGATGCGTCTAAAATGAGTTTATTTTTCTTATAGCATGTTAGAGAACTGTGAAAAAAACATAAAAAAGAATTACAAATATTTATACAACATCCTTTGCATTTTATATCTTTCAAGAAATGGACTGCTTCAGTGTCAACTGTGACAGTAATCTTTAGATATTGAGAAACAGATCTTAGAATGAATATCTTCTGTAGTTCTTTGCTGCCATCTTGTGTTTTTTCAACTGCTTGCATTTGTTGTTCTGAAAAATAAAACCTGATCCCTAAGATGTCAGTTCTTCTGATTTTTATTTTTTACTTTTTTGTTTTAATTTTCAGTTGAAACAAAGTGAAGCAAATGCAGACACCAAGGAAAAGCTCCCACTACGTCTACGGATATTTGAAAAATTCCCAAACAGGCCTCAAATGGTAAAAATCTCCAAGCTCCCTTCAGATTTTACAGTCCCCAAAATAAGGTAGTAACCTTTTCCTGCCTTCTTACTGCAACGCTGACTATTTTGAACTTCATAGCAGTGGGTTTTTGGTTTTTGGTTTTTAATTTTCATATTTTTTTTGTCTAGTTTGTTTCTGAATGTGTGGGAGAGTTCTCCTTTTTCCTGTCCCCTGTGCCAAAACTACAATTCAATGAATGAATCATTGAGCCGCTGGGAGTTGGGCAGCATATAAATAAAATATATTATTGTTGTTGTTAAAAACAATCCTCTCATAGTAATGTCTTCTCAAAAATAAGCCCCCCTGTATTCAATGGGTCTTACTTAAAGGTAAGTAAGTGAAGTAACTTACACTATCATACATAGTTATTTATTTTTTTATTCTTATTTATTTATTTTATTTTATTTTGTACCTTCGAGTGTTTTGACTCCTGGCAACTGCCTGGACAAGTCCCTGTGGCAAGGTTTTTCAGCCTTTGTCTCCTTCCTAGGACTAAGAGAGAGGGACTGGCCTAAGATCAGCCAGCTGGCTTCGTGACTAAGGAGGGTCTAGAACTCACAATCCCCTGGTTTCTAGCCTGGTGCCTTAACCACTACACCAAACTGGCTCTCTGTTTGATTCTAGTAAGCTGATACTTATACTGGAATATTGATTGAATCTCCATAGCAGAATAATCTCAGTGCTGATGAATCAGTTCCCACAAGGTAAAAAACGCTTCCTAGGTATGGACAAAATACATCTTTGAGGATGAAATGATTATGTAACTCCCAGGTTGGCTGATAGCTACAGTATTTAGCCTGGTACAACGAAGGACAGACAGCTAGCTGTAAGTGGAGTCATTTGTAGGCAAAGCCTGAGTTCCTATTCAATGGTTTGTATAGTATGCTAACCCAGGGTCAGCTAGGCCATGGTTTACTTAATTAAACTTAGAAAACTCAATTTTCTAAGTTTGCATGACATGCTTAATAATAAACTAACTACAGGAGCATCATTCATACAACTTAGGCTAAAATGTGAAGGTTTGGTGGTTCAGTGTGTCTTGCAATCCAGGTAGAGCCAATGAGAGCCAGAATAACTTCAAGAGGCCTATTGCTTCATAAATGTAAAGACAACCTACAGTAGTTGATGTGTTCTGTTTCCACTGGCCAGGGGTATTTGTAACATTCATGGATTGGAAATATCTTTGATTTAAACAGCAGGAATTTATATTTTCAAAAATGGCAGAATGAAATCATTTGCTTGTTTCTTCTCAGTAAGCTTGGGGGGATCCTTAATGTAATTAAATATCTCTCTACTTGATATGGATCAATTTGCATACTGGCAGGCTGTTCCTGCTCCATCAAAAGAAGACATGTGGATCTGAGATGACCTACATTCTTACCCCACCTTTTCTTTCCCTGTCTTTTAACTACCTTCCCTGAAAAAGAAACTTGAAAACTTTGCAACTTTTTGAAAATTTCAGCTGACCTAACAAAATATTGCTCCTATTGATTTTTAAATTTTTCCAGAAGCAAGTAATTTCAAGTTCTAAATATAAAACAGAGGATTTCATGCTCATGATCTGACCCATCCAAAAATATTTTAAAAATTCATTTGAACCCTCATTTTCAATGCCAGTAGCAACCCCATTAAATAAGAAAAGTTAAGTGGTGCTGGAAGAAAATCCCACTTTTCTTAATTGTTAAAAATGTAAAAATTAAAGTAGCATGAAATAGGGGACTCCCATGACATAATTTCCCTTGATTGTATCCACAATCCTTAATCAAGATTTTTTAAAATATTTTTTCTTTAAGACAATTAAATGAAGTAGAAAAAAATGGAAAAAATAGAAAAAAGTAAACTAGCACAGGGGAAAATATTAGCCTCAGGACTCTTAGAATATACCCATATGATTACTCTCTGTTCCTTATTCTTTCTCCATTTATACATATTGGTAAAAAGTAGAATTGGAAGAACCATACAGAACAAATAAGTGGGATAGAAATTATGCAAAACAAACATTATTTTGATACATTTCAGTGAAATTAATTCCTATTAATAGGAGTTTAAATAGAGCTGAATAGTATCGAGTTAAATTGGCGCACATCACACACACACCGTTGGTCAAGGTAATTTCAGTCCTCTTTAATTATGAGGAGGTACTATCTATTATGTCAAAGTGATATTTTAGATTTATTTTAGAAATTTTGAGAGGTGGAAAACTTTTTTGGTTCTTCAGCATTTATTCAATATAGGGATTGGTAAAATAGATGTTTTTATAAAATCAGAGAATTACTGATAGAAATACTATTATTGCTGAATATATTTTAATAAAGTATGAAGACTTTTCATCTTAGGTCAAAAGGCTACCTTCTGTTATAGATAGTAGACAATTTCTTCTGCATATACATTTTAATGTGACTTCTCTGATTTTTATCAGTTTCTGTTTTATATGTTTTGTACAGCTTTAACTATCGACTTTTTGTTTTAGCAGAGGATAATTATGACATGTTATGGTCAATGATTCTTAAGAGTACTTTAATTTTACCAACAAAGGAGTATAAATAAGAAACAGTTCTCCTTCACTATAATCTCTCTTGTGATTAAAAGGGAGAGCTTTATGAAGCAATTCATTGATCGACAGCAGCAAGATACAACTTGTTTATTGAGAAGGCTTCCATCAGCTTCTTCTTCCTCGTGCGACCACTCTAAAAGGCTGGCAATTGAAGACAAATATATTGACCAGAAGGCAAGTCACTAGATACGGCAGTCTATAAAGATCTCCGGTCATATTGTGCTCTGAAGTCTTAAATGTATGTGGGACATCACTGTAGCTGGTGGTTGCATTGACCATGCCACCTTTTTCTAGCCAGGCATGGGGAATCCTGCATGGGGTTGATGAAGGGCATTGATTCTGGAAAGGTTTGTGATTTGATGCTATGAATAATAGAAGAGTTCCTTGGAAAGTGGTGGGTGGGTGTATATGTTTTCCTAAACATTTAATGGTCTTTCTGAATATTAATACCTCTAGTATGACATTGCAATGCAAAGAGTGATAATTGTATCCTGTTTATCCAAGCCCTACAATACTGCTTCAGTTCATCATCAACAATGAATGGCTATCCTTTGTATTCAGAACTCAGAACTTCTAGAATCTAGTTTTTAAAAAAAAAGACCAGAAAAATATAAAAATAAATGTCAGTTATCTAGGAAGGATCTTTTTTGAGGCTTTGAAAGACTGCTGCCAGATAACATTGGGCTTCATGTATTGACTTAGTTTCCTGTACTTAGCAGGAATATATCCATGTGGCTGGAACATTAGGTTGCATTTTGTTAGATGATTATAGCTTTCTACGGTAATAATTACCATAGCAACCTCACATTTAACTATACCAATTTCCTCCAAAGTGTCTTCTCTCTAATACTCATTTGAAATAATATTTTTTAAAAATGAACATTTGTCTGTGTGTACAGTAAAAGAGAAACACAAGCTATGGAAAATGTTAATTAAACATACAACAGTGAAAACAAAAACAAAAGAAATATTCTGCTGACAGCTGTCAGATTTCTTTGTGCATGCTATCTGTAGTTCATGCAGTGTGAATCAGAGAACTCAGAATGCTGAATGATATTTATAATTATGAGAACATTTAACAGAAGCAAGCCTTTAACTGTGGCTTGCAGGAGTCCTCTAAAGAACCTCTCTTTATTCTGGCATCTCATTTTGTAAAAAAGATAAGATGAGTATTGACTCATGTCAGTTTTATTATTAGAATTAAATCTACTTTAAGCTATTTTAAAAAATACTTGTCATCACTTGTTAGGTTAAAGAGCTTTATTAAATGGGATCTAACTGAAACCTCTGACTTGTTCTAAAGTTTTACCATCCAACTCTGTAAAACTGAGATTATTTAGAGATTATTTAGAATCCCATTGAAATAACATAAAAATTTCCTTAATGAAGAAGTTAGATTTAGTAATAACCCAGGGAACATGGGAACATAGTCAAGTAAACAAACAAAAAAATTAACACTCTGTATGGTTAACTTTCTCCTGTAGGGAGAGAATATATCTTTAAGGTATAGGGAAGATTATAGCATGAACTGTGAGCGTCCTAACAGACTCAGGATTCCTGGTGGTCTACCATCTAGGTACTGGTCTGAATCCTCCTTAGCTTTTTTTTTCTTTTTTGAGACTGCCAAGATACTCTAGATACCCATCTGGGTCCACTATGAATAGATGACAGCAAAAATAGTTTTAAAAAGCCTATAGAAATACTTTGGGAAATGAAAATGATAATGTGAAAGCAAGTTTAACAAGCAAGAAAAATAAATGAATTTATTGACAAACTATTTCTTTAGTGGTAAAAAAAACTTGCTGTTGACCAAATTTAGTTCTGTGTCAGGCCAATAGTTTCATTGGTTTGCAACTAAAACAAGTATATATGTATACAATTAGGTGAGATATTGCAAAGGTTTTCAGAATTCAGAGGCACTGGGTTTTTTGTCCACATTTGATAGCTTTGTTTTTTTTTTTTTTAAATAAAGCATTATTTCATTAGATGGCATGAATATAGTCTCTCCCAATGATATACAATTTTATTTATTTATTTATTAAATTTATATCACCACCCATCTCCCCCAATGGGGGACTCTGGGCGGTTTACAATAAATAGCATTAAAACATAGCCAGATAAAAATTACATTAAAATATACATAAAAGCAAACATGAAATCCAAGTGGAGATGGATCACTAAGGGGTACTATGGCGCCAGCCATCCCCAGGTGGAGCTATCTCTCTCCCTCTCCCAAGCAAGGTGGCAGAACCAGGTCTTAAGTTTCTTCCGGAAGTCCAAGAATGAGGAAATCTGTCTCAACTCCAGGGGCAAGATGTTCCAAAGGGCGGGCGCCACTGCAGAGAAGTCTCGCCTCCTGGACCCCGCTAGATGAAATTCCTTTGCTGATGGGGTTCGTAGCATGCCCTCCCTGCCTGACCGGGCGGGACGGGTCGATGTTATAGGGATGAGACGGTCCCTCAGGTACCCTGGTCCCATGCCATGTAGGCCTTTAAAGGTGATAACCAACACCTTGAATTGGACCCGGAAGCAAACTGGTAGCCAATGCAGCTCGCGTAACAGTGGTGCCACATGGGCTGATTTTACAGCCCCAATAACTGTCCGGGGAGCCGCATTCTGGACCAGCTGAAGCTTCCGAATACTTTTCAAGGGTAGCCCCATGTAGAGCGCATTGCAGCATTTATTTATTTATTTATTTGTCAGTTTCCGCTTTTCCTCTTGGAGCTGAAAGCCACCTCCATAAGACTTGCTCCCCCAGTTTTCCCCACAAACCTATGAGGAAGGTTGGGCTGAGAGCAACTGGATCAAAGTCACCAAGTCAGCTTCCATGGCTGAGGCTGGACTTGAACCTGGGTTTCTCTGGTCCTAGAGCAACATCTTAACTGCTGTACCACATTGTCTCTTTCACTCACTAGTATGGGTGAATCCATGTAATACTAATTACTAAGCTATGCAGAATTTCAGATCTGAAATCAAAAAGGTTTCATAGCATATGGGGCATGAACGTAATGTCTGTCTGCAACTCCTTGAAGTAACTGCACCTTTTCCTGGGGTGACACATTTGCCTTCTGCAGCTGCTTCACCATCTTGGAAAAAGATGCTTTTGGTTTAAGGAGTTGCAGACAGGTGCTATCTGTGCTTTCCCACAAACTCTGAATAATCTTTTTGCCTTTGAATCCAGCCCTACTCCTCATGATCCAAGGCTGGAGTTTCATACTTCTAGGCCTCATTGTGAGCTAATAAGAAAAGTCTTCAGCAGGAGTGGCTGATAGTATAGCAATGTGCAGAAGGCTTGCTATGCAAAGCCCCCCCTCAAATATTTCATTGAAATTCTAATCCATATAGTCCAGTCGGTTAGATAGCAATATCTACCTACCTAATATTTGGATTGTAACCAGTAACCAAGTGCCATTTCATTCAGTTTGACAATCATGCTTTAATTTATACTAGAAATAGATGATAATAGATGTACTATTTCTAGATATACTAGAAATAGATGATAATCAAGCAGTTTGTGTGGCCTACCACATTCTCTGAAGTCTTGCATTTCTCTTACAAACTATCCTTGTAGCATTATTATTATTATTGTCATTATCAACAACAACATTGCTTTCTACAATCATGTTTTCATATAGAAATGTAACCTTTTTGTTATCTGTGACATCTGAGTTGCTGTCAAATATGGTAGCTTCTCATCCATATATCAGATGTGTTATCTTTTCTTTCTTTTGAAACCATCTGTCTTCCTTGAAGCAATTTTATGATCCTGATAGGTCTGGCAGATTTTCTCTCTTAAACAGTGCTTTGTTTTGGGGGTTTTTTAAGCAGTTATGTTCTATGTCCATAGAATTGGATTTAGTGCATTACAAATAAGCATAGGAGGATTTGGCATTAAAAATAAAAAGAACCTTAAAAGTGCTGATCTATATTTTAATAAAACTTTCTGATGTGATTCTTGTGAAAACTTTTCAAGTATGGCTTAATGTATATGATAACATACTAAGTCTCCTAAATTTTCAGATTATGCATATAAACTTGATGGAATATTTCTTTCAAAGGAGTCTGCAAATTTAATTCCACAGGCAAAGTTCCATTGGAGAACTCCAAAATCATGCAGACAACCGACCAGCATAGTAGATGCTGAGGGGAATGGTGGGAGATAAGAAGGCTCTGAATTCTTCAGATACAAAATTTTCACAACCCTGCCAATCCTGGAGACAAGCGGGAGATTCTGATGCCAGATCTCATTTTCTAATTTCAGAACTGTCCTCCTGATCTTTAAGGGAGAAATCTTATCGATTTGTCATAAGCATCTTAAAACAATCTGGGTAATCTATATATAGGCATGAATAATTGTACTTATTTATATATGAGATTTATTTCCTGCCTTTTTACTAATGGTAATCATAGTATGCCGGTATATTTTGGTAAAAAATATTACCCTAGAATTATTGGTCCCAAATCATAAAGAAATCTTCCAGAGGAGGTGCAAATTCAAAACAAAAAAATAACTCTTGGTTCACCATAGCAGGGTTGGTCTGCTTGCATTGATTTCAGCAGGTTAAGGTTGCAGACAACCTACTCTAAGTACTAACACAGTCAGTAAACTTGCTTTCCTTTCTTTTACAGCTTCGCAAATCTGTTTTCAGCATTAGGGCAAGAAATCTTCTGGAGAAGGAGACTGCAATCAATAAAATTCTTAGGTATTAATGAGTGATTTGAGGCTCCTTTCATTATGAGTAGCTTTCATCTTCCAAATAATGAATACATCTGAATCATTTTACCCAGTCCGATTCTCTCTCCCCTCCTCCTTTCTGCATAAAACAATTAAAATTATTTAGAAAGCAATATTTTTCTAATACATTTGAAATAATGTATTTGCCATAATATCTACTCATACCTGAATCTATTTATTCTCTCACACACAAAATGAAGTAGTGCAAACCCTGCATTATGGATCACAACTTGAGGTCCAAATTCCACACAATAGCTAAGCCTAAAGCAAGAGTGAGATGAATGGAGGTTATCATTTTAATGGTGGGACTTGTTGACAGTCCACTTAGTGAATAATTCTTGGCCTAGCCCTTTTCATCCAATCTTGAAAAACTGAATTAGTTATTATTTAAACCCTTCCATCCCTTGGATGGACAAGGTTGGAGGGAGACAATGCTGTCTCCTGCCCTTCCTGACGGCTGCATGGTACTGTCTGCTGACCCAATGATTTCACCAGTGAGATCAAGGTTGAACTTTCCGGCAGAATAGAAGCAAGAGGCCTTTGGGAGGCGCAATACTTTTAACTTTCCCTTTAAACACCTGCAAAATGGCCCCAAATGAAGTACTTCAGGCTAATTTTTTAAGCGTTTTGGAAACCTCCCTGTCCCATTCCCAACTTTATTGGAGTGAGGCCAATCTCAAAAAAAAAAAAAAAAACCTGCCCTGTGAGATCTCAGGGTACCAGGGGACACAAATGGACTACTTGGAGGCCACATGCCATTTATGAGCCATAGTTGCCCACCCTGCTATATTCAAAGGTGCAAGGTAAATTGCAGACCAGTAGGTTTAAGTTCTCTAAGTCATAGCAGCACAACCTTTCCACATCTCCTAGTTCTTCTTTCCTTCCTACCCTGGAAAAGATGTGCATGGCCAGAAAAAAATGAGGAAGGTTAGAACTTGGCCTAGAGTTCTTGAAATTTCAGAATTATAATGTTCATAAGGGAACCAATTTCATCATAGTGTTGGAATAATCTGGGATTTTTTTTAAAGGTGAAAATTAAATACTTAATTAAATTAAAGAAGTTTTTCATTTATTCTTCGTGTAGATATAAATCACATCTTCTTTTAAAAAAAAGGAAAAAGCTCCCTTAATGATTTTGCTGTACTTGACATGAACAGCACTCCCGGTGTACAAGTTCTTTTTTCAGTTGCTACATGCTGCTAAATGCATATAACTCTGTAAGCCACCTGGAGTTGCCAGGTGTGAGTTGGGCAGCTATTTAAATTTATTTTAAAAAAATAAATAAATAATTTAATTATAGAAGCACAATGTTTGGGCAAATAATTTTTTTGTCTTGTTGGAATTTTAACAGTTTTTTTTATATTTTTCACAGCTGTACAACTATTCTTAAATATATTCTTTGAAATTGAATAATATTTCTTGCCTACATATTAACAGTAAGACATAACGTACTAACTTGTAGCCCAATGCCTTCATTGTTTCAGATATCTAGGGATGTTATTGAAGCTCTTTAGCTTATTTTAAAGCATTACAGTATAAATCTAGTCTTTTTAATTTTAATTAGCCTTAATTATATACTTACTTACAGGTATATATAAAATTCTTGCAAGTATGTTAGTAATAACTAGTAGAAATAAATTTTAAGAAATTAAATATATTTGGAAAAATAATACTTAAACTGAAATTTATTTAACATATGATATAAATAGAAATGGCATTAGATTCTAGAGAAACCACATTCTTCCCCAGCTTTCCAGCCATTATTCAAACTGGGTTACTGTTTCTTTGCCTATAATAGCTGTGGCTCTATTACAGTATCTCTTCTGGAGCAATGAGAATTTGTAGGCTTGAGAAGATAGTTTAATAGCTAATCACTCTACCACATCCTCTTCTAACATCATACCTCTGTCCAGTTTCCTCCTGAACCCTCATAGCTCTGGATTATATCTATATATTTAACCAGTTGTATCTTGAATTATCTAGTTACTCATAAGATTTTTTAAACTACTCTACTAGGGCTGTTTGTGTTTCAGGTTCAATTTCAAAACAGTGCTTTGGAGCATGACAGGGTATGGATATAAGTCTGCAACTCTTTAGAGCAGCTGTGTCATTTCCATGATCCCAGGAAATTATGTGCATCCTTTAAAAAGTTACATATCAGTGCTACATTCAGGCTCTGAAACACTTTTTCTGAGTTATTTCTGAACTGCTGTATATCCCCAATTATTACTTACCATGCTACCTCTTTACCTAGAGCCTGTACCCGTCAGCGTATGCTTAGTGGATCCTTTGAGGGACAGCCTGCAAAAGAAAGATCTATTCTTAGTGTCCAGCATCATATACGCCAAGAACGCAGGTAAACAGAACTCAAGAAAAACTTTTAAGAACTTGATAAAAGTGGAATACAAAATTCTTGTAAGTTATGTAGCAAACATTAGTAAATTAGAATAAGTTCATAATAAATAAATAAAATCTGTATTATTATAGCAATAACAATGACATTCAACATAATAAAAGACTCCCATATTTTAAATGTAATGTTATCCAAGCCATGGCTGTAAACAGTCAGGAAAAAATTCTGTAAACAGGGTGGTCCAGTCATGACCTTTATTGTTCAACTGCCCTCATGGATTTGTAGATTATTTCAGTGGTTTACTTTTTTAGTTAATCTTTCTACTTTTCACATCATTTCTTAAATCAGTTCTGTCTCCTAAGAATATCCATTACAGAGAAAAGAATGAACTGTTCCACCATCTCTTTTGATTAGTACCACTAGGAATCCTGCATCTGCAAGTACTATTTCATACTTCCCTAACTTAGCACCTTTAAGATCTGTTGAACTTCAGCTCTCATGATTTCCAGCCAATGTGGGATTTGTAATCCAAAACATGTGGAAGTCACCAGTTGTAGAAAGCAAGATGCAGCTGAGTTCTTGGTGTAATGCAAAACCAAATCTGTAATTGCAAAGCCTTCTCTGTTGTCCCACTGATGCACACTCAGTGATCTCAGTTTTTCACTGAATGAATGTGGTTATTTCAGGTCACTAAGGCACGGCTCCAACAGTCAGCGAATCAGCCGAGGAAAATCTCTTGAAACGTTAACTCAAGATGTAAGTGTAAGTGAATAGCCTGAATAATATCTAAATTAAATTTAAAACAGAATGGAGTTTAAAATATCCTGGATATTATAACAAAGATTAAAAAACCCTGTAATACTGGTATTCCGTTTGAGTGCATTCTTTTGTGAAATGACCCTTTAGATTACAAAAACAGCAAAGTAAATTCAGATTATACGAAGTATATGGAGAAATATGGGTCTGTTTGGTTTTGTAAAACTGAAAATGATAGGGAAAAAAAAGATAACGAAACAAAACTTTGTAAGGTTTTAGTGAGACTTACCCTCAGCTGTTTCTGGGCTTGCAACTTTCCTAAGATGTTTAACAGTTGTTGTTTTTTCTTTCTCTCCTTCACCCCCTTCATGGAGATAATGCTAACAATCAGTTACTGAATCTCGGTTCAGAAATGGGCAAAGTAAATTGTTCCTGGGAATTGTGATTTGCTATAAAAGACATCTCCAGCTGGGTCAGAATTCATAATCATCTATCACATCTTTCCTGGAGTACTACTCAGGCAAGATGACAGCTGTTTCTTATTAGCAGAATTACACACAACATCATGTTTGGCCAATAGACAAATTCTTGTCTTACTTTATTCAGATGATCCTGCTTACTCTTTCCTTTTCAGTGGTGGGATTGAGATGAGCATTACAGTTATTGCGAGGAAGAAAGATATACCATAAATTATATCAAAACTGAAGTTATAGTCCTATCAAAAAAAGTTTTAATTGTAAATGGGACATCAGTGACCATGCTATAGAACAAACGAAATAGTACAAACGTCTGGGCATAATATTTCAGCACAAGGGCTCATGGAAAGCTCAAATCTGTCAGGTTACAGAAAATAGCCAAGGTCATCATCCGCAATTCTAAGCTTTTTCTATCTAATTGAAGACCAGTTCATACCCTCAACCCTTTGAGTATTTCAAGACAAAAGAATTATACAACTTCAGTATGGTACAGAGTCCTGTGCCTATAAAGATTTCTACATTTTGAGAAACCACAATGCAAGTTTCTGAGGGTGAACTTTGGGACTCTATATTGTGTCCCAAATGCTGATCCACACTTATTTCCCTAGAACCCCAATTCTGGCAAAGTGGACTTGCCATAGCTACAGTTGTTTATGCCCCCTTAACCGTATATGATCAACATCCTTCCAAGTGGATCAATTCTAAGGAAACAAAACTAAGGGTATATGGCTTCTTACCATCTTTTATGGTATTTATGGTATATTTAGATAAATGGATAGAACTGCCTGTCCTTCTTACCTTTTTAATGATTTCTCTGCAAGGCACTTTTTTTTACAAGGCATTTTTATTAGCCCAACTAAGCATTCAGCCTTCTGTAATATTCAGAATGGTTATATTCTTGTTTCTGTCAAGCCAGTGCCATATATTTTATTGTATTGTTCCTTTAATATCCTTGATCTTTGACCATAATAAAATGTCTGTTGTTTAAATCCCATTAGTATCAATTATAGAAATTAATCCTAATTCAGTACTGAACTAATATTGAACTCAGGAGCATGTTTAAATGTGCTTAAATTTAACTGGATCGTGATAGTAATATATGGAATAGTAGAGAAAATGTTTAACAATAGCTGGTCATAATTATAATAAATAACAAAAATTATTATTTTTCCCAGTCTAGATTAAAATATTTCTTTTTTTTCTTACTTTTAATGCAATTGCATACTGTTCATTTTACAGTAAAATAATAGCAAACAAATTATTTGCATTTTTTTCTTCCAGCATTCTAATACAGTGAGGTACAGAAATGCACAAAGGGAAGACAGTGAAATAAAAATGATCCAAGAAAAGAAAGAACAAGCAGAAATGAAAAGGTATTTTAAATGTAATTTTTATGACAGTGTATAGGATGAACTGAAGCCAATTAGACAAACATTACTCAGGTGAATTTTAACTGGTTACTCAATTGACAGACTGATTAAATCTGCATAAATTGCTTATGAGTGGAAAGCAAGCATATTTTCTTTGTGGATAGTATGCATAGATGTCAAACACCAGCATAATTTTAAAAGAGACATTATTTGCTGGACAAACATCTTCTAAGACAGTTCTTGCCTTCATAACAGTCAGTGGTATATATAGCTGTTTTAGGCAATTATCATCCAGGCTCAACATTTTTGCGGGGAGGAAGGTTAGGGAACAGTTAGCCAGCAGAAAATCCTGGAGATTATCTGGATGCTTGTCAGTCAGGATTCAGCCTGTGTACAGGATGGAAACTGCATTGCTCATTCTAGCAGATAGTCTGTGGTGGGACCACAATGGGTTAGTGCAACTTTTCTGGTCCTGCTGGATCTCTCAATATCCTTCAGTTCTATTGATTGTGGTATCCTTCTGGACCATCTGTGAAAGTTGGGACTGAGGAACACTGTCTTACTGTGTCCTCCTTCCTGAGGGACTAGTTTCAGTCAATGATCAGGAAATAGGTCAACTCCACAAGAGCTCCAGTGTAGAGAGCAGTAGGGGTCAGCCCTTCCCTCCCTAATGTTTCAGGTCTACATGAAACCACTGAGAAAGGTCATCTGTCAGCACAGGGTGGAGGTATCACTGATAGGCAAATTATATTCAATTGTACATCTCCACCTCAAGCAAAATGGGTGATGGTGTTGATTCTGAACTGGTGGCTGAAAGCTATGAGTATCTAAATGGGTGTAAGAACTGACACTTTGGATACCAATAATGACCTGACTCATGCACAATTGAAATATGCAGAATTCAGATTTATTGAGAATGTGTACAGATCAAGAAAAAAGCTGCGATTGAAGATTCCCGCCTAAACTACCTAATTAAAAGTTAGCAGACACCCCTTACTTCTCTTCCCACCTAATTCCAAGGGCCAGGCATGCCAGGCACAGATGTGTCTGATGGTACGACCTTGACTTCCCCCACTTAGCCCAAAGAGAAAAGTTTCACACTCCTTGGTGTTACCCCTCCCAACTGGTTCCTGACTTGCGTTGACTCATCATGGCAGATGAACACGATCAGACGATTCATCAATCATTTGATTGTGGAGTCAGACAACGGGGAAAAAACAGACTCAGGGTGGATGGAGTGGCTGTTGGTTCAAAGTCCTACTGAATGCTGAAATATTCTATCTTTAATTCTGAAGTCGCACCCTCCTGTATGGAGTTGGCTCACATCTCTGTGGTTCTCCTGGATTCAAGGCTCCTGCGGGAACATGACATCCTTTGTGCAAATTATATCTTGTGCACCAATTACAGTCATTCTGGATTGGGAAGCTTTGTGTATAGTCATTCATGCCTTTGTCACCTTGTGGCTGGACTACTGCAACGTGTACATGAGACAGCGCTTGAAGACAGTTTAGGAGCATCAGTTGATTCAGCATGCAGCTGCCCAGTTAGTTTCTGGATGCAATCCAAGGTGCTGTTGCCACCTTTAAAGGTCTACACTAATCTGCATATTGATATCTGTGAGATTGCCTTCTCCTGATTTAATCAGCCCATCTGGTGAGATAGGGAAAAGAAAGTTGCTGAGGCTTCCACTGATGAGGGAATGTCAACTCCAAGGCCCCAGGAACACATGTTTCTTTTCTATGGAACAACTTACCCTCAGATATTTGGGCCTTTCTGCATTTTATTGGGCTTCCAAAATGCCATGAAGATATGGCTCTCTAGGAAAACATTTGGAACATGGAGGATAGGCCTGCCTTCAAGAATGGCACATTCATAATGTATTAGTTAGGAAATTCCTATCTGGTTTATGTTTTTAATCCAATGTTTTGATGGTTTGAAAGCCATTCAGAGCCTATAGGAACTGTATGGAATAAAAGCCTCAGTAAGTAACTAAGCAAGCAATTAAATACTTAAATAAAACAAGGGTTTGCTTGCATTTTTTTTCTATATCTATAGCTGCTTTTCCAAAAGTTTTCCAACATGCCTCATGATATAAAAAAGATAAATGTTTGTTGATTGATTATATGCCATCAAGTGGTGTCAACTCTTACAGTAGTGACCACATTGATAGATTGTCATCAGAACCAACCTAGTCCTTCAGGTCTTCCAATGGTGCACCCATCACCACTGTAACTGAGTCCATATATGGAGTCCTTGGTGCTCTATGAGCTTGGTTGTTTGTTTGCAGACATTTCATTACCCAACTAGGTAATATCATTAGTGCGAGTGTTTCCCACACACAAAATAGCAGCAGTTGCAATGTCAACTAAAAGCAAATAATAATTTCAATTCTAAAGCCTAAAAGCATGGGGCTGCCACTGAAGATATGATCAATAATACTTCTATAAATTAATCGATCTAATAATATTTATATTTTGACTGATGGATCTAATCAAATATTGATCTGTTCTTGATGATGAAAGGAAAATCCCCAGGATCACTTTTAATTTTTTGTACTTCAGAGAAGATCACAAATGGATGTGTGCAGTATCAGTCCCAAAAGGAGGTCACAGATATAAACTGTAGTTTTTTATTCAAAATATGAGCAGATGCTTAGCTAGGAAGAGATTGTACTTACAAGTCCAGAATTTTTCCTGTTTCTTTGCATTTCTTGTTCAAGAGCACTTTCCAGAAACAAATGTTTCCTTCAAGGTGACCCTTTCAGTGAGGTACAACTTCAGCCTTTCAACAATTCTGTGAACTTTTCTCATAGAAAGAGAACTTACACACTGAAGTCTTGGAGGTTCATCCTCTGGGTCTTGCATGTAGGACTGCTTGTATAATTTCTGTCTTTAGTTTCCATATTATTTTATCCCCCAGACCTGATCATCTGACTTGCACTCTAGCAAGGTAGGGCTAATTGATAATAACCATTGAACAGTCATCATAGCTGAACAGAGGCTTTCTAAAGCCCACATTTAACACTGTCTCAATTGTACCATAGTTGTGATATTGCTGCTATCCAAATGAAATTGAAAAAATGTATATATTGACTCCTGTCTCTGTAATCATGTTGTCTTGAAAGAAAAGTTCAGGAAGAGGAGTTGCGGGAGAATCACCCCTATTTTGACAAGCCTCTTTTCATAGTCGGTCGGGAACACAGATTTAGGAATTTCTGCCGAGTTGTTGTTAGAGCTCGCTTTAATGCGTAAGTATATATGTAGTTTTTTATGCTAGTCTTTGACCGTAATAAAGGTTTGTTTGTCTGTATTCAGTTTATGATGATGTGTTGTTTTGATTCAGCATATTCTGTCATTAAAAAGTTTCTGCAAAATAACATCAGTACCTAATCTGAGACTCTTTAACATACTGTACACAGCAATTCCATAACTGGCAAATGTTTCTTGTTTTTATTTTTTTGTTTTGTTTTCCAAAAGTCATATTCTTTGAAGTGCAAATAGAAACTGGGAGATATATGTGTACTGCATTTGCTACATAAAGTGACAAAATAATGTTTTCCTCATATTAAACATTATTTCCAGTCCAAACTCCCCTCACTTTCCATGCCAAGATTTGCAAATGAATTCAGGGACCTGAATGCTGTGACACATTCTGCGCAGATTGCACTTGAAGCCAGTTTCAATATTGTACAAGACTCCAAAAGTGGCAGCTGATAGAGCAGAACAGGGCCTCATTTTGTACTAAACAGAACTCACAAAGCCTTCCAATCATCACAGTGTGCCTGGACTTCAAAGCCCTCCCTGAGAAATTGCTGAAGGAAGGAATTGCATATGCTCACCTAAAACAAAGACTATTTTTGTGACAGTGATGACAAATTAAACAGAAGTGGTATGGTGCCAACTTATTGTAGTGTAAACTTTGGAATTGCTATATAACACCTGCCCCCATCCAGTCCCCTCAAGGTATACTGAAACATCAACTTCCAGATATCCAAAACAGCATATTGGACAGCACCAGGTTGGGAAAGGATAGAGGGACTTAGATTTGAGCTAATACTATAAAATACAATACAAATTGTCTTGATATTTCAGAATATATATACAGTATGCAGCAGATATTCCATACATTGTACCCATTATGACTGACAACACTCTCATCCATGAAAGCCTATTAAAAGTTAGTGTCACTGAGTGATCCAAGTTTGTGGGAGATAAACGTACGTGCCCCTTTATCTGTAAGTTTAAAAGCATTTTGTGCCCCTAGAATCATCTTATTTTTAAATTAAGTCCCAATCTAAACTAGATCGGATTAATGTTAGATTTAAGAAACCAAACTGAAACTTTTAGCAAATTTCTGTGGGTTGTGAGGTCATAAATGAAAATGTTCAATCCCCAAATGGCTATGGGTTTGTGGTTTTGTTGTTGTTGCTGTTTGTTTATTTAAAAAATAAATTTTATTCTTCAATTCAAATGCAGACTGTCTTGTGTATTTGTAACACAGCTTTGCATAATAAAAATTGAACGGCAGAACTCTAAAAATCTCTTTTCTCTGTTACAGCTCTAAAACAGACCCTGTTACTGGAGCAGTTAAAAATACAAAATATCATCAGCTTTAGTAAGCATAGTAAAAATGAATTTATGTCTTCACATGTATTTTATATATTTATGCACACATTTTTTTCAAACTTAAATTTATCTGGAAAATGTTTATTTTCTAGAATAATTATTTCTAAGATGGAAGATTCTCTATTGTTGCTAGTATAACTTATGTTTGATTGATATTTGTAATTTCTGGAGTCTCGCTGCCACTGAATATGTTCCATTTTATTTTGCAGTGATTTGCTGGGATTGGTTACTTATCTAGACTGGGTAATGATCATCGTTACCATATGCTCCTGTATTTCAATGATGTTTGAATCCCCTTTTCGAAGAGTGATGCATGCACCGACACTACAGGTAGTTCTCTGGAAACAGTTGGTTTGAGTATTGTGTTTGAAAACCTTACTGTTACAGTATTTGGTCACTGGTATTTCTTTGTTTTTCAGATTGCTGAATATGTTTTTGTAATATTCATGAGTATTGAACTTAACCTGAAGATTATGGCTGATGGCTTGTTTTTTACACCAACGGCAGTCATCAGAGATTTTGGAGGTGTCATGGATATTTTTATATACCTTGTAAGTTTTTGTTCTGTGAGATTTTTCTCCATAGTGGATTTTTTTAAAAAATTAAAGTTAATTCAAATCAGTAAAAATCAGGATTTATTATAAGAGTTAAAAATAATTTGTATCCATAGCTGACATAGTTTTCATGGAAAGTTCCAAGTGCCTTCAGTAGTATTTTTATAATATATAAACATCTAAAGACTGAATGGTTGACAAATATATATACAGAAATATACTGCCTGGAGACTATGAATATTTAAAGTATACAAAGAAATTTTATTGTTCAGTTCAGTGTTTCTCAACCTTGGCAGCTTGAAAATGTGTGGACTTCAGTTCCCAGAATTCTCCAGCCAGCATGATGGCAGGGGAATTTTGGGAGTTGGTATGTAATTTTCATCATGTTACTAAAGGTTTTATTTTGCAGTTGCCACACCTCATTCATGGACTTTTTCTGAGAGTAAAGGGCACAAGACCAGCTTCGATGCCATCATAATCTCCTGGCATTCTTCTGTATTCTGCATTTTCCTTCCACAGCTTCCATCTATTTTATTAACAGAAAAAAATAAATAAATAGGAAATGGAATTGTGAATAGAAAATATCAATCTGCACATACCCTGTCATTCTCAAACACTGTATTATTCCAGTATTGTGGGGAAAGACACCAGTTAGTTGTCAGTTTTTGCTACTGACAGTCTCCCTCATATATTCTTCTCTCAGGGCTTTTTATCCTCTTTACTTAGGTGACTAAGTTCTCAATCAGGGATACATATACATCCGTTAGTAATACTGACGGTAATCACTGTGTCATCCCTTCTTTCTCCACCTAATGCCAGATTTGTAAAATAATTCTTTTTCATTGATTTGTTTGATTTAAAGATTTGTGCTGCCCAGTACCCTTAAAGCTCTGGGCAGCTTACTATATGTTGCAACATCTATATAAACAATTATTAAAAGGTAAAATGAATAATAGTACAGAAACTACAGCATTTTTTTTTTAAGTAAAGGCACTGTATTATAAGCCTGCCCCTAAACTCTCATAAGGCTAGGGCTTGCATCAATGCCAATGGCAGCTTGTTCACCATTGATGATCCTTGCAGCAATTCAGCTCTGCAGTTACCAGCATATGAATTCCAGATTCCTTTCCTATAGGTCAGGATAAAGTTGATAAAAGGATTCACTTGCTACAGATGTAATGTGGCTGTCCAGCATGTGGCTGGGTCCAGGAAGATTCCCAGGCTGCAACCCTGCTCCTTAAAAAAAAGTGCAACTCCACCTAGAACAGACATATCTCCCAAGCCCCAAGAATCAATAAAAGCTCCATCTTGTCCAAGTAGAGTTTCAGCGTATCTCCCACATCATGGCTTTTATGGTCTGGAGGCATTCAGTGGCCCTGAAGACACCCAACCATGAAGTCATAGGAAAGAGGAAACATAGCTGAGAAACATCAGCATATGAGCAACATCTAGCTCCTAAACTGTTAGAGCTCCTTTCCAGTCCCTGCATATTTATAATATTGAAAACAATATAGACGTTTGCAGGATCCTTCAGGATAGGTCCCAGGAGGCTAAGCAGAGGTTTCCCAAGATCCAAAGCATTGAATAGCACCCAGTGAGTAGATGAGTCACCATTACAAAGCAGTGCCTCCAACTGCTCCAACAGGATACCATGATCAACAATTTCAAAAACTGCTGTGAGCGTTCTAGGAATATAAACAGAGTTGCAATCCTCTATCTCACCCTCCAGTATAAGTTACCCATCAGGATAACCAGGGCTGTTTTTCTGCTAAATTCAGATCTGAAACAGACCAAGAGGATCCATTTGATCTAAGAGTTCAGTTTTCTAATGACACCCTTTTCACCCTGGTATCTCTTTCAAAACACTTCAACAATTCTCACTTGCTATAAGCTGTGGTTTCCTTTCTAGCTGCAGCCTCTCCTCTATAGCCGCTGCACAGAAATTAAGTGAAGCCTCCACACTAGGCTTGGGGTCCTGCTAGGAAGGCAAGAGCCAGTTCTCCCCTTTCTATGTTCAATTGCCTTATAAAATTATCCCACATGGCAATTAGGTTTTTCAAAAGCTCCCATTGGTGTCAGAGGGGAGCATATTGTAAATTGATTGCTCTCGCAGAAAATTCCTGCCCTGTTGCCTTTCACTCTGCCTCATCTGATGCAAAGACTTAGATGTGGACCCTCAAAGACAATCCTAGAGATTGATAAGTGGGAAGATGTTGCTTCAGAAGAGCCTTCAGAATTCAGTTCTTTCATGCTTTACAGTATTGCATTTTTTGAATTGCAAATGGCTTTGATATTTTGTTCAAGTAGGAAGCACTATATAAATATTTTAAATAAACAAAATATAATGCATGTATATATTGAGTGTTTGCTAAATAAAACGTGTTGTGTTAAATGCCATGCTTGTTCAAAGGGGAGCCAACTCTGAATTTAAGATGATCCTCCAGAAAAAGTAAAATAGAAGGAGATATAGCATACACAATAATTCTGTGCTTCCCTCCTTTGTCAATCAGTAATTTTAATAGTCTCAT
Source organism: Candoia aspera (assembly GCF_035149785.1). NCBI lineage: Eukaryota > Metazoa > Chordata > Lepidosauria > Squamata > Candoiidae > Candoia > Candoia aspera. Next base: position 25,879,405 of record NC_086157.1, read on the forward strand.
ACATTAATGCACCACACGTACATATATGCACACATATTCTAATCCTTATATCCTTTGCTAAGAATAAGTCCTATTCAAGTCTTAATGAAATAAAAAGGGTCAGTTCCTATACTGTATGTATGAAACATGTTAAGACTCACATTATATTTTAGGTTGTTTTCCCTCTTTCAAAAGGTAAGCCTGATATTTCTCTGCTGGATGCCCCAGAATGTTCCTGCTAAATCAGGAGCTCAGCTGCTAATGGTTCTGCGCTGTCTCCGGCCCCTTCGTATTTTCAAACTGGTACCTCAGATGAGAAAAGTTGTTCGGGAGCTATTTAGTGGCTTCAAGGAAATATTTCTAGTGAGTACTACTTACGGTTTCTCTTTCCAAACATCTATTTTTAGAAGAGAAACTATTGAAATATGTCGTATTTCATACTAGCTCCTCCAAATAAGTTTAGTGTATTAGTCTGCATTGTAAAGGGTTAAATCCAGTTAGTTCTTGCCTCTGGTAACTGCCTCGGAACCCATCTAGTTATAAGCTCTGATCACATCCATAGACTAGGGCAAATATACATCTCTTGGATCTAGTGCTGAGCACAACTTTTTTTTAGCTATGTATTTAAAGCAGGCAGTCTGTTTCTTTAAGAATGCAGTGTGGGGGTATTACATTTCCTTAAAAAATAACATGTGATATTTTGGGAAAATGTCATATTTCTGCGAGAGTGCATTAAATTTTCTCATGTTTACACAAAGAAATGAACTGCTGTGGTGCTATATTCCATGTCTTCCAAAGCTCTGAATACCAAATTTTAGCACCTGTTGAAAGGAGACTGTGCACTCTGCTGGGCTTGGGTGACAAGGTTGCATGTAAGCCTGTGGGTTGCTTTTAAAGCATTGTAGGGAAATCTGATCGCTATGGCTGGCAGAGGAATTAAGCTAATCCACTAGGACATTTCTGGTTGTGCACATGGTTGAAGGGAAGACCATATGAATGCATGAAATATATAGCAAGTAGTTTGTTATTTGAACAGGATGAGGAGTAGATCTGAATACAGTAAGCTTATTTCCTGATGCATATGAAGAGGGGGATGAGGAAAACCTGAGGAGGAGAAGCCACTTAACTGCCAGCCTCCTGAAACCCTGTTATAGTAATCGGTTCTCCTTCCTTGCAGTTTTGTAACGAAAGCGATTGCATCGTGATTGTTCTTACAGAAAATATAAGGTGCATTGGAGAAGGTTTGACTACTTTTCATGTTATTTTCCTTTTCAGGTTTCAATCCTTTTATTGACTTTAATGCTTGTTTTTGCAAGCTTTGGAGTTCAGCTTTTTGCTGGGAAACTGGCTAAGTGCAATGATCCTCATATAACAGCAAGAGTAAGAGCAAGTTTTTACGTGCTTCGATAAATTCCTCTTTCTTCTTTTGCGCACTGGCAACATTTCCATGGGCTGATGAGGCTTAGTTTATGGTCCAGCAATTGAGAAGTGATGTAGGAACACCAAAAAAGGCACAGAAGTGAAAGTATTTTCTATACTCCGTCAAGTCACTGCTCTCTGTATCACTCATTTAAAAGTCTTCCCGGACTGCCTCTTAGAGTCATGCCCTCTCACAATGGTTTCCACCATATATCCTTACATAAGTATAAACATGTATACATCAGTACAAGTTTAAAATAATAAATTATCACAAAACATGGTAAATACAAGCAAGAATCCACTATATAACTGATGAGGTGCAGAGTTTAGCTCAGTGAGAAGAGTAAAATCCAACAATTGGACTTTCCCATCATATAAGAGTTCAAGCATTGAGAGGGGACATTTTAGCTGAAAGAATTCCAGAGCCCAGATTTATTCCTCCCCCTCTCCAAGCAGGTGATTGGTGCTGTCAGTCTGATCTTGCCCACAATACACGTGTGGTCTCAGTCAAGGAAAATATTGCTGAAAGCCTAGGGAGTTTGTCACATAGGTTCTGTCTTTTTCATGCATGGATTAGCTTCTCTGGATTGCTGAACATAACTGGTGGCCTCCCTAAATTGAAGCATAATTCTGTTTGCAATAGGATTTTTTGATATATTCAAATAAAGTATTTTGGTTTCTATACAAAATGTTACATTATGTTTCTGACAGGAAGACTGCCATGGCATATTCCGAATAAATGTAAGTGTTTCCAAAAATCTAAATTTGAAGCTAAGACCTGGTGAGAAAAAGCCTGGATTTTGGGTGCCTCGAGTCTGGTAAGTAATATATTTTGGCCTTTTGCTTTTCACAGAAGGTTTAGTTAGTAATCTGAAATCCACTTTATGTTTAATCTGGAAATGGAGTAAATGCAACTTTTGTGCATTCCTTACAAATTGGAAAAAGCCAACTAGATTAATTCTGGCATGACAACTACTATAGTAACTCACCAAACTGATGCAGGTTATTAATTAACTAGGGACCCAATAAACTTCCTGATTTTTTATGACAAAATGTTGCATAGATAAGGTAAATATATAGAAAAGTGAAAATACAGACTTATTGTTACTTAGAGTTTATCAATAGAATTACTCCAGCAGATTAGTCCAATGGAATGATAAATTCCAATCCCAAATCTTTAAATTCACCAGGCATATTCAGAATGAGCCCTTTGTCCAAATGAGAGTACACCTAAAGATTATTATTGTAGGGTAAATAACAAGAGGGAAATGGACTAGTCACATTGCTTCATTCTCTTGAGTTGCCAGGTGTCAGTTTCTTCCCATCACACATCACTCCCAAAAAAGTACTCTTTTTCAGAATTAAGGAGTACAAAAGATTCAACAGCATGGATGTGATTTCAGGAGAGGCTAGAACAAGAGATTCACTTGCCTCCGGGAATAACAAGTTACCAATCTGGCAACGTTTTGTTTTCAGGATATATTGTTGGCAAACAGCATTTATTTTACTCCTCATTTCTTTGTTCTGTTGCAGGGCTAATCCTCGAAACTTTAACTTTGACAATGTTGGTAATGCAATGTTGGCATTATTTGAAGTTCTGTCATTAAAGGGGTGGGTAGAAGTCAGAGATGTTATCATTCATCGTGTAGGTCCAGTGAGTATATTCCTCAAATTTTTCAGATTTCTCAAATTTTCAGTTCCTACTTTAAGTTCTACAGGTGAATGTGATATTGATAAAATTTTATGTTGCAGATTCATGGCATCTATATTCATGTTTTTGTATTCCTGGGCTGCATGATTGGACTGACCCTTTTTGTTGGAGTTGTCATTGCTAATTTCAATGAAAATAAGGTAACAGTGCAGATTTTCTATTTTTCTACATAATCATGTTTATATTGTGTTATTTTAATTGTTTTCATGTGGTATCAGATAATATTGCTGATATAACATAAGGTTGTGGTTATGCTAAACACCAGGAATACTTTTTTATTATGAAATTAGGCTGGTCTACCACTTGCACTCTTTCTTGGGGAGATTTATTTGACAATCTTAAAGTGTAATCAGAAGCCTTAGTTCAAACAAAATGTATGTAACAGTAAAATACTAACTGAAATCAATCGACCACTAAGGACCACACTATTTTTGCATCACATGTAATTTACAATATACCTAAGTATTTCCATGACTAATTCATAGTAACGGAGTTAATTATAACATTTCTGAACAGGAAGGAGTCTTGTTGTAAGCATTTTTTCTCATATACCTCTGGTTGTTTCTATCAAGATAGGCATTTGATTTAACAAATTTTCAGTTAGATTCTTAATTTTAAAAAATGGGCAAAAGAAAAAACACTGGAATTAGAAAACAATCCCTAAAGCAGAAGTAAAACAGAGCACCCTTCCCTAGTCAAAGAATCCCTAATGATTATTCATTCCAATGAAAATGATATGAAATAAGCAAATACATTTTGTTGGTAATGGTTCCTGTTCTTTTAGGGGACAGCTCTGCTGACAGTTGATCAGAGGCGATGGGAAGATCTGAAGAGCAGATTAAAGATAGCACAACCTCTTCACCTCCCACCTCGTCCAGGTATTTAGACCTTTAAGATTCAGATTCAAGTGATAATGAAACCATTAACTATTAATGCATATTGATCAAATGATTGAATCATTGATTATGTGCCATCAAGTTGGTGATGACCTTTAGCAACCACATAGATAGACCTCCTGGATGAACCATCCCCAAAATGGCCCTTCAGGTTTTCCAGCAGTGCACCCATCACCATTATAATTGAGTCCATCCATCTTGTTGCTGGCCATCCTTTTCTCTTTCCTTCCACCTTTCCCACCATTATAGATTTCTCAAGAGAGTTGGGTGTTCACATAATGTGTCCAAATATGATAATTTGAGCCTGGTCATTTGTGTCTTGAGTGAGAACTCTAGACTGATTTGTTCTATGATCCATTTGTTTCTTATCTTGGTTATCCATGATATTCTCAGAAGTCTTCTCCAACACCAGAGTTCAAAAGCATCCATATTCTTTCTATCCTGCTTCTTCAAAGTCCAGCTTTCACTTCCAAAGAGTATCATAGGAGAAAGCATTGCCTGCATGTTTCTGATCTTTGTAGGTATAGACATATAACAGCATCTGAATATTTTTCCAAGGCCTTCACTGCTACCCTACCAAGTGCTAGTCTACAGTGTATTTCTTAACTGCTAGTTATTTTACTGATAGGTAAAGGTAAAGGTTTCCCTTGACAATAAGTCCAGTCATGTCGGACTCTAGGGGGCGGTGCTCATCTCCATTTCAAAGCCGAAGAGCCGGCGTTTGTCCGTAGACACTTCCGTGGTCATGTGGCCAGCGTGACTAAACGGAACGCCGTTACCTGCCCGCCAAAGCGGTACCTATTAATCTACTCACATTTGCATGTTTTCGAACTGCTAGGTTGGCAGGACCTGGGGCTAGCAACAGGAGCTCACCCCGTCACACGGATTCGAACCGCCGACCTTCCAATTGGCAAGCTCAGCAGTTTAACCCGCAGTGCCACTGCATCCCTATATTTTACTGATAGTCAATCCTAAAAGGCAGAAACTATCCACCACTTCAGTATCTTCATTGTCAGTTTTAAGGCTGATTGTGGTACCTGTTATCATTATCATTATTCTTTACATTTAAACTTAGTCTCATATTTTTCATTGTGCTCCTTGACTTTCATAACTAGAGCTTGAAGTTCCTTTGCATTTTCAGGTATCATAGTAATTTTATCATAGTAGTTTTATCAGTATAGCCCAGAGTCCCCTGTATGAGGGAGATGGGCAGTGATAGATAGATAGATAGATAGATAGATAGATAGATAGATAGATAGATAGATAGATAGATAGATAGATAGCATAGGTTATTGAGGTTTTTTTCTCCAATTTTAAAATAACATTCATCTTCTTCCATTTGATCCTTCTTCAGTGTATATTTAGCATATAGACTGAATAAATAAGAAGAGAATATACAGCCTTGTCTCACTCCTTTGTCATCCTGGAGCCAGTCTGTTTTGCCATTTTGTCTGGACTGTGCCTTCCTGTCATGTGTATAGGTTTCTCATGAGGACAAAGATATTCTGAAATTCCTATTTTCCTAAGGACATTCCACAGCTTGACATGGCCAACACAATCAAATGCTTTCTGTGGTCAATGAAGTAGATATTGACTTTGCTAACATGTGAAAGTAAGGATACTATACTGTGTTGACTAACATGTGCCCACAACTAACAGTTGCACTGAGGAAAAAAACTTAGAAATCAAAGAGGGTCCCTTGTAGATTGTGCTCTAAATAAATTTTACTAGACATTTTGCTCTTATTTTGTTTTTGTTTTTTCCAGATAATGATGGATTCCGAGCTAAAATGTACGACATAACCCAGCACCCATTTTTCAAGAGAACCATTGCAGTTCTTGTACTCGCCCAGTCTGTGCTATTGTCTGTTAAGGTATAGCTCTGTGCTTTGTTAACCACTTACAAACCAGCAGAATGCATAACAGGAGAAAATCACTGTGTCTGTAGAACTAGCAACAGGAACAATTGTGGTAGAATTTTAAACAGAAAAGAAAATGAGATTTTTTTCATAAACTATTTTTTTTCTTTTGCATAAGTGGGATGATCAAGATCCAGTAACTGGTCCATTAGCTGCAATGTCAGTGGTCTTCACCTTCATATTTGTTCTAGAGGTAATATATTTCAATATTTCTATAAATAAGGTCAGATTGGATATGCATCCTGTCACATATTTTTACATTACAGTATCAGAAGATAATATAGATACTATTTATTTATTACATTTATAGGCCACCTCACTCCATCATGACTCTGGTTGGTGTACAATATAAATTTAAAACAATACAATGCAAACAGTATAAAAAAGCAGATGTCTGAAAAAATAACACTGATTTTAGAAAGCCAGTTGTCCTCATAAGGAGTCAACCCCCACTCTATCCCATGCCCAGGGGAAAAGCCAGGTTTTAAGTGTTCACTTAAATAAGGTAAGAGTGAAGATTATATGAATCTCGGGGAATTTTCATTCCAGAGAATAGGCACTACAGTAGGGAAGGCCTACTTCCTTGGTCCCATCAGATGGCACTGTTCAATTGATGGAACCTGGAGCATGTCCACTCTGCCAGATCATATAGGAGGGAAGACAGACAGTCCCTCAGATAACCAGCCCTATGCCATGAAAGATTTTATAAGTGATAATTTAGCGCCTTGAATTGTATCTGGAAGCCTACTGGTTAACCAGTGCCTATTGGTAACAAGTGCACTTACTCAGTAGAGGTATTATGTTATATGGACATGCCATGACATGCACTTAATTGCCTGTGCTCCTGCATTCTGGGCCAGCTACAGTTTCTAAATAGTCTTCAAGAGCAGTCCCATGTAGACTGCATTGCAGTAGTCCAGATAAGTGACTGTCTTAAGGGCCTCCTGGTCCAGGTGTTGGCATAATTGGCACACTAGATGAATTTGTACGAATGTACTCCTGTCCACAGTTGCCCCTTGCTCCTCAGGCAAGAGCTGTGAGTCCAAGTAGTCTTCAAACTGCACACCAATTCTGAAAAAAGAAATGCAACCCCATTCAGAACTAAACATGGAATATCTTTTGACCTGGGGGATCCAAATACGCACAGCCATTCAGGCTTGTCAAGGTTGATGTTAAGCTGTCCCTCTCCATCCAGACCTGAACAATTTCCAGACATTGGGACAAGGCCTTGACAGAATCACCTGGTCAGCCAAGATTTACAACAGGGTATCATCAATGATCCATAACCCCGAACTGACAGATTACCTCACCCTGTAGCTTCATGTAGATGAAGGTGAGCAAGAGGAGTGAGAGTATTGAGCCCTAAGGCACACCATATGTCAGGGATCTCTGGCTTGATCTCCCCTTCACCTGCCAACACTTACTGGACCTGACCACAGAGAAAGGAGAACCACCACCTTAACACCATGTCTCCCACTCCTAATCCCTGTGGGCGGTCCAGAAGGATACCATTGACCATGGCATCAAAAGTCACTGAGAGATCAAGGAGGTGCACTACCCTATCCCAGCATCACCAGAGGTCATCTGCAAGCATCACCCGCACCATCTCAATACTATGTCCTGGTTTGAAACCTGTCTGAAAGTGTTTAGATTAGCCATATCCTTCAGGACTCTCTGAAGCTGTAACCATTCTGCTGTTACGTGACACAATCCTGGAAAAAAGGAAATGCTTTTCAAAGCAAGTGAAGGCTCTGATTTTGGACTCAAATGAAGGATTTTAGAAGTGTTAGTACTTTACTCATAAGGTTCATCTAGAATATCTAAATATTTGCTACCAAATGTATTTGCTGGTGAGGCAACCATTGAGAGAGAGCATCTTGCCTACCATTTGAGTACATATCAGAGACAAAATATGAATTGGGTACTCCTGCTTTGCAGTTCCATCTCATGGAATTGTCTCAGCGAGTGGTTGCACTTGGTTGCCCTTGTCAGGGCTTAGAAGCTAAGCAGGGCAATACTGTACCACTTGGGCATTGTTGCCAAGAAAACTATCTTCATGTGTCCATGAAATCACCAGGTGAAAAAGTTGTCTTGCAGAAGATTTTCCTTTAATCATGGAATCAAATTCAAACTACAAATAACATGGGGATTCCACACTTGGAGCTGCCATGGCCTCCTTTTCTTTTTGTAAAAACCCACAGAGGTGATTCAAATCAGGGCCAGAGCTGGGCTCATACGCAGAGTTGTATTAACAAGGCAGTAAAACCATTTTAATCCTGGCTAATAGAGCTTTAAATGAAATTATTTGGACTGGGATTATAGTCAAATATAATCTAATTTAGATTTGTCAAATATGGGGATCTCATCACAGCTCCTGTGTCACCTTTGGTCAGTGTTAATGGATGGAGACGAAAACACTGCATGGTTAAAATAATTAAAATTATAATGAGCAACAAAAGGAGAGGTTTTGCCCATTTCTTGTATTGTTCTTGGAAACTGATGGTGATTAGGTATAAACCACATTTGGTTTATCTTTAGAAGATGATTGATCAAACATTAAAATAGGATTCTTTTTCTGCAATTATTTTGGTTAATAATTGTAACCAAACACCAGTGAAATATATGTCTAGGAACATTTTCTTGTATGTCAGCTTTGGTTTTGCTCATATTTATTTTTAATCCTATAGTCAAATTGATTTTCAGTAATTATCCATTTGAATATTATTGAAACACGCCATAACTTTATATACTCATGAATGATTCCTCACAGAGAAGTTATTACATATACATTTATTTTTGCAAGGTTACCATGAAAATTATTGCCATGTCACCTGCTGGATTTTGGCAAAGCAGAAGAAATCGTTATGATCTCTTGGTGACATCCTTAGGTGTCATATGGGTGATACTCCACTTTGCCATAACTGTAAGTTTCAAGAACCACATTGCCTTTGCAAAGAAAGTAGGATATTTTTCCTCTTTTTGTAAGTCTGCAAAATGTAAGACACTGAGGCTTGATCTTGCCTTGTTATGGTCATTCTTGAAAAGACAGTATTTTTTTGTAATTACAATTAATATTATAATTGAGTTGATTTAGGCAACTGTGGCTTAGATACAGCCAAGAAAAGCAGGTCTTGGTGCAGACCAATAGTCTGACCCATTACAGTCTACAATGTCCAGTCCACAATTGTAAGCCAAAGATCAATCTGAATGAGAGGCCACAGGAACAAGGTCTAGTAATGGAGAATTGTTTCCAGAAAGGAGAGGAAATCTGGAGGATACTCTTAAATAACTGGAGTCTGAGGCCTTATCTAATTAGATGATTCAACGTCCATCACTCTTTAGAAGATGTGTTGACCTCTGCTTCTCACACCTCCTTAGCTTGGCACTCTCCCAAGTTCAGGAACTGACTCCTTGTGCTCTGAATCAAGAGCCATCTGCGCTGAATCTGAGTCATTCTGACTGAGTCATTATTCCCAGATGGCTGACAGCTTATTGACTCTCCAGCCACAGGCTGACACTTTGCCAAGTTCTCTTCAGCCTCAGAATCATAGATGGTCCATTGTTTGATTGCAATAGTTCTCTTGGGATAAGGAATCTGTGGCCAAACAGATGTTGAACTGTTAGTGCCCTCATTTTTATGGCCATGTTTATGATCTGAAACTATTTCTATCTAGCAAGTTCCACATAAGAATAACTCCTGAATAATGAAATGTTGGGTCCTTTTACATCAAGAACTATGCACTCAGTCATTTAATATGTTATATTAAGGTTATATTGGTTGTAGCAAAAGTGCAATTCATGAGCTGCATTTAAGAATCAATCCTGAGCAGCCCTTCTAGTGCTGATGCTTTGTTTGTGTTTCAGAATGCCTATACATATATGATGGGAGCATGTGTAATTGTGTTCAGGTTCTTTTCAATCTGTGGGAAACACGTAAGTACACATGAGGATTTTTTTTCCATATTTACAGTAATTACACATTGAGTAAGTTTGTTAGTTGGACTGCTTTATTTTACTGAATCAAGGCTGCTGTATTAGTGATGTTTATTTTTATTTATTTTATTTATTTTTCAAATTTCTATTACCGCCCATCTCTCCCAAAAGGGGGACTCTGGGTGGTTTACAATAAAACCAAGAATTAAAAGCATATAAATTACAATATAACAAACCAATAAATAAAGATAAAATAAATATAAAATCCAAGAGGCAAAGTTCTTATTCGCTGGGGAGAGATCTATGGTACTAGCCACCCCCAAGTAGAACTGTGGCCCCTCCCACCCCAGGTGAGGTAGCAGAACCAGCTTTTCAAGTTCTTCTGGAAGGCCGGGAGCAAAGGGGCCTGTCTCACCTCTGGGGGCAGAATGTTCCAGACGGCGGGTGCCGCTGCAGAGAAGGCCCGCCTCCTGGACCCCACCAGGTGGAATTCCCTTAGCAGCAGAGTTCGCAGCTTGCTCTCTCTGCATGACTGGGTGGGACGGGTCGATGTTAAAGGGATGAGACGGTCCCTCAGGTAACCTGGTCCCATGCCATGTAGGGCTTTAAAGGTCACAACCAACACCTTGAATTGGACCCAGAAGCAAACTGGCACCCAGTGCAGCTCACGCAGCAATGGTGTCACATGTGCCAATCTTGGGGCACCAATAACTGCTCACACGGCCGCATTCAGGACCAGTTGAAGCTTCCGGATACTCTTCAAGGGTAGCCCCATGTAGAGCGCATTGCAATAGTCTATGTGGGAAATGACCAGGGCATGAGTGACTGTTCCGGGGGCCTCTCAATCCAGGAAGGGGCATAACTGGTGCACAACATGGAGTTGTGCAAAGGCCCTTCTATCCATGACTGCCACCTGCTCTTCGAGCAGGAGTCGTGAGTCCAGAAGGACCCCCACGTTACGCACCGGGTCTGAATGGGGCAGTGCAACCCCATCCAGATGTTAACTTCCCGGATACAGAGGAGCCATCAACCCACAGCCACTCCATTTTACCAGGGTTCAGCTGAAGCCTGTTGTTCCCCATCCAGACCCCCACAACCCCCAGGCACTGAGAGACGGCAGCCACTGCATCACTTACCTCACCCAGGGTGGAGATATATAACTGAGTATCGTCAGCACATTGATGATACCTCATCCCATGGTGACGGATGATCTCACCCAGTGGTTTCATGTAGATGTTAAATAGGAGAGGGGAGAGAACTGAACCCTGAGGGACCCCGCACAAGAGGGGTTGAGGGTCAAATCTCTCATCTCCTATCACCACTGATTGAGACCGGCCCTGGAGGAAGGAGGTGAACCAGCATAAGACTACACCACCCACCCCCAACTCCCTGAGCCGACCCAAAAGGATACCATGGTCGATGGTATCGAAAGCCGCTGAGAGGTCAAGAAGAGCCAGGATGGATGCACTCCCTCCATCCCACTCCCACCAGAGATCATCCATAAGTGCAACCAATCCAGTCTCTGTCCCATATCCTGGCCTGAAACCTGACTGGAAGGGGTCTAGATAATGCGTTTCATCCAGGATCCTCTGGGGTTGCAACTCCACCACTTTCTCAACCACCTTCCCCAAAAAGGGGAGGTGGGAGATGGGATGGAAATTTTCCAACACAATAGGGTCCAGTGATGGTTTCTCGAGGAGCGGGTGTACCAGCACCTCCTTGAAGGCAGCCGGAAACATCCCGTCTTTCAAGGATGCATTAACCATCGCCTGGACCCAACCACATGTCACCTCCTGGGCTGCCTTCACCAGCCAGGAAGGGCATGGGTCAAGATGGCATGTGGTTGCATTTGCAGTCCGGAGGATCCTGTCCACTTCCTTAGGCCAAACAGGATCAAACTGTTCCCAGATAACAGGGTAAGCACATTCCCTAGGCTTCTTCTCAAACTGTGCCTCACGCTTGGAGTCTAACCAGGAGCGGATCCAAGCAATTTTATCCTGCAGATGCTCAGAAAACTCCTCCACACGGCCCTGTAGGTGGATCACCAAATCCCCCATTCCCAAGAGGGATCGGGTAATCTTAAACAGGGCTGTCGGGCAGCATTCTGTTACTTCTACGACTGTTGCTGCAGCTATCGTTGCAGCTTACTTCAGGGCATGACTCCTGGATCTCTATTTTTACTACTTTAGAATCAGTACATCTAGAAAATCTAGTGGATCTATTTATTACTAGTAGTGGGAGAGTGGGGGACAAAACACTGCTTTGCAAATCTTTGTTTTTGCAAGTTCAAGGTCATTCCCAGACAGTTTTCTTTCTTTATGCGTCACAAGCATTCACAGAAGCACTTTCTCCCCCATTTAGTAAGGACCTCTGTGCATGGGCTGTTTATTTGTTTGTTTGTTTGTTTGTTAAACTTTGCCATCGCCCATCTCCCCACAAAGGAAGGACTCTGGGTGGTTTACAATAATGATAAAAGCATTAAATATCATAAACATAAATATCAAATACAATATAATAATATAAAACATAAATATAGTATAAAATCCAGATGACTTAGTTATATATGAGCAGTATTATAATAGTACCGCTCATATACATCTAAAGGGCCATTTTAGGGCACCAGACATCTCCAGGAGTGATTACTTCCCTCCTCACCCCAGGCAAGGTGGCAAAACCAGGTGTTTAGTTGTTTTCGAAAGGCCACAAGAGATGGAATCTGTCTTATCTCTGGGGGAAGGATGTTCCAGAGGGCAGGAACCACTGCAGAGAAGGCCTGCCTCTTGGACCCCACCAGATGGAATTCTCTTATAGACAGAGTCTGTAACATGCCCTCTCTGCATGATCGGGTGGGACAGGTTGATGCGATGGGGATGGGATGGTCCCTCACGTACCCTGGACCCATGCCATGAAGGACTTTAAAGGTGATAATTGCACCCAGAAGCAAACTGGTATCCAATGCAGCTCGCGAAGCAACAGTGTAACATGTGCCAATCTAGCGGCTCCAAGAATTGCCTGTGCAGCGGCATTTTGGACCAGCTGTAGCTTCCGGATGCTCTTCAAGGGTAGCCCCATGTAGAGCTCGTTGCAGTAGACTATGTGGGAGATGACCAGGGCATGAGTGACCGTGCAAATTTATTTAATTAATTAATTTATATCTTATTTATTTATTTAATTTATTATTAATTTGTTGATTTATTAAATAAATTATTTATTTGATTTATATCCATTAGTTAATACAAGTATGCACACACCTGCTTGAACCTTCTCCACAGTTCCCTCACAGTTAATTCTAACCTGTTGGAAATCTTGGCCACCTTTTATTCATGTATCTTAACTTTTTAAGTTAGCCATGACTTTCATTATAAAGCTTATTACACTGCCATCTATATGGCCATATAGATGCCATGAAGAACAGTGGCGTGCCTCTGTTGAATTTCCTTCAGTGCCTCCTCTCTTTCTCCAATACAGGTACAAGTATCACTCAGTGGTTCCTTATACAATGGCTACCTATGGTCTCTTAGGAACTCATAAGAAAGATAGCATTTACAGACACCAAGCACAGGAGTCAACAGACTGAAAAACATTAGCACATCTCTAGATAAGTTTAAACCAGTGTTTCTCAACCTGGACAACTTTAAGATGTGTGGACTTCAATTCCCAGAAACTGAAGTCCACACATCTTAGGGTTGCCAAGGTTGAGAAACACTGGTTTAAACCAAGACTCTGTTCTAGCACAGAAGGTAAAGAGTAATCAAAGAGTAACTGCTGACATAGCCTGCTTTAGAGTCAGTAGTTTGTTCTTACTATTACTCTTATTAGAACATATTAACCAGGCAACCTAGAAGATGGGGGCCAAGAAGGGGCAAAAAATAGGAGCAGGTTGTAACATATAATCAGAACTAGAAATATGCAAAATTGTTTAGTTAGTTTTCATGCTGTCAACTCCATACAGATTCATGGAAGCTTACAACAAAAAACATCCACAGTACATGTATGAAGGAGTGTATGAATGATGCAACACCCCAGTAAAATCTAAAACAATAAACATCAACGCAAGACTTTTAAACATCTACAGCAATAAATTAACAAAACCCTCAGCAATGACATCCCGACACAAATAAATTCCAATCCACATCACTATATCCAGCTCAGAGTAATTGTTTATGAATGTTGAATTAAAAATGTTTTGAGTTTAAAATGAATAGTTCCAACTTCACTAGAAGCCAGTTTGGTCTAGTGGTTAAGGAGCTGGGCTAGAAACCAGGAGACTGTGAGTTCTAGTCCCACCTTAGGCATGAAAGCCAGTGGGTGACCTTGGGCCAGTCCCTCTCTCTCAGCCCAGCTCACCTTACAGGGTTGTTGTTGTGGGGAAAATAGGAGGAGGAAGGAGTATTTGGCATGTTTGCCACCTTGAGTTATCTATAAAAATAATAAAGGTGGGATAAAAATTAAATAAATAAATAAATAAATATGTTCTGAATCTGTGTCAATCTTACTGGCTTGAAATAGTGCCTTTTGCGGGGGGGGGACTTGGAATACGTACAGAAGTTCCAGCAAAGTTGGAATGTTCTGGGAACAATCCCAGTGGGGTTGGAACAACCCACTTCAGTCTGAGCTCATTTCAGTTTTGTCTCATGTCTCTTATACCAAACTTTCCTTCTGATGCTTTCCAGGTAACCTTGAAGATGCTGCTGCTGACGGTAGTTGTCAGCATGTACAAAAGCTTTTTCATCATTGTAGGGATGTTCCTACTGTTGCTTTGCTATGCTTTTGCTGGAGTAGTTTTGTTTGGGACTGTGAAATATGGAGAGAACATTAACAGGTATGATTTGTGAAAATATTTGATACTGTGACATTGTTTAGAGCCAGAGTGATGATGGATGCTTCTACTGTTACATTTCCAGAGAGGTAGCCCTGTTGATCTGTTGCTAAGAGTCTCAGAAAATCTAGTGCCAAAAATCAAAATAATTCTTATATGGCAATTTAAGTATATGTGGATCCACTCTGAAATGACTGCTTGTGTGTTAGCAGAACCTGTAAGTCAGGGGAAGAACAGGAGGTTTCATTTGGCCTCCTATTATAAATAATAGCTAGCCCAGGTTTAAGCTTAAGATCCAGAACAGCCCTACTTAAGAGACACATTGAAGCAATGCTCATGGTATGTTGGTTTCCTTCTGTTGGATGGCAGAAAGGCATATGTAATACAGCCAGTCCTGAACAACCTAAACCAGTGTTCCTCAGCCTTAGCAATCTTAAGCCAGCATGACCTCAACTATCCTGCTGCTCTAAATAATATTGTAAACATACCTTATTTCCAACCAGGGAGTACGATTCAAATGCCACACCAATCTTTTTCTGTGCAGACGGTTGAGAGTGTGCAATTTTATCTTTCATCTCAGGCAGCAAAATATCTTGGGCTGGACTTGGTTAAGCTATCCTGGGAGCGGGGGAGGGAGGGAGGTGAATTATCCAAATACCCTAATGGTTTTTTTGTATTCATTTTTACTTGTGAAACACTGAACAATACCTTTTATTTGTTAAAAACAGACATGCCAACTTTTCATCGGCTGGTAGGGCCATTACTGTACTCTTCAGAATAGTCACTGGGGAAGACTGGAACAAGATAATGCATGATTGCATGGTAAGTTGACCGGTTATAAATCATATAACATTTTAGCCAGCAGAAGCTTTGCGTCTTAAAAATGTCATAGTTTTTTATTTAAAAATGCTATCCTTCACCCAAACGCTCATTTATTTACTCTTGAAAATGCTATAGGAATAAATGCATAAATACTTGGCAAAAATTATTAGCAAATATTCATACTATATGCCCAACTGAGTTCATGCATTTTTATTGTATTTATTAAAATGAAAAGTAACAAGTTTCTGTTCAATGGAATGTATTAACAATGATAATTGGGTTTTTTAGGGGACTGGATCTGTTGAAGTAGTCAGTGCAGGAATACTGTAAAAGAATTCCCCCCTCCCAAATTATCACATTGACATGATGTGGTGATAGGCTGTAAGTTAGGAAGCCTTTAAAGTGTGTTTTGTATAGAAAGATATATATCCTATACCCAAAGAATATATCTGTTTATAAAGATGAGCTGAACAGAACTTAAGATACAAATGTCAATATAAGATCCAAAGAATTCAAGTCCTAGTTTGCAAGTCTCTAGGAATATTTGGCCATTATTGGAAGCAGCATTTTGAATTAGATGATCCATCTTCATCCCATATCAGTTCAGAATAACCTTTCTGTTTTGTGGTGGGGGAAAATGGTATAGTCCTTTCGTCCAAAGACAGGAGGGAAAATGAGTTGTACAAGCATTGCAACAATTGACCTACATTTCATGATGACTATTACACACAAACACACATACACACACAAACCTATTTTTGCTTTTGATGTTGAGAGGGTGCCTGGCTGGAATAAAAACATGTGAATGGCATCAGTGAAGGGAGGAAAGAAGTTGATCCATTCTGCTGTTAAACATGAAGTTCACACTATGTGTGTATGTGTGTGTGTGTGTGTGTGAATGGACCATATCTAAATTTGTACCCCAATTAACATGTAATATAACCTTTCCTTTCATGCAGACATACATTTTAGGGCAGCCTTCCCCAATGAGATCACTTCCAGTCACGATATATTTTCTCTCCTTTAGTCCTCAGCCAGCATGGTAACAGTTGGAAGTTCAACCCATCTGGAAAACATTAGTCTGGGAAAAGCTTTATCCAAGTGATGTTACTGTGATGTTACTGTGAGAGTGTCTTAGAGACTTATTTAATGTCTCTCTTGTAACACACCTTTAAGTGTTTGTATGTGCATTTGTTGGGTTAATTGGGAAGGAAGGAAGGAAGCAAGCAAGCAAGCAAGCAAGCAAGCAAGCAAGCAAGCAAGCAAGCAAGCAAGGAAGGAAGGTGTTGATTATCTTTTTATATTCTCTTTTCAAGGTTCAGCCTCCTTTTTGTACTCCAGATAACAGAACATACTGGAAAACAGATTGTGGGAATTATGCTGGTGCTCTTATGTATTTCTGTTCATTTTATGTCATCATTGCATACATAATGCTGAATTTGCTTGTGGGTAAGTTTTAGTCATGAAACACAGCAATAAAGTTTTCTCTATTAGTTTTAACTATATTACGGGCTGGATCAGGATTTAGTCATACTTAAAATAGCCATTAATATCAGTGTTCAGTCAGTCACAAATACCACTGATTTAACTGGTTCTTCTCTATGCATGAACTCAGTTTGGATTAAACCCCACACATGCATTGATTTTATGTATTTATAATTCACTCTTCATTCCTGACATCCCTCACAATTATTAGTGAAAAAAATGAAATAGCAATTAAATAATCTGATTATAAGCCATATAAGAGCAAAAACAATTAGTCATGCTTTAATAAATGCAATCAGTTTTGCATCCAAAATAAAATCAGTAAATTGTGGAGGCCTTGGTGCTTAAGGGCTTAAAATCAGTAAATATCCCATAAGGGAAGGCTTGCAGGAGTTTCAGAAGCCTTCAAAACAGGAATGAGTCCTACATCTGAGATTCCATATCTGACCGGATGAGACTTTCTAGGAAACGCACATGGAAGATGCTACCACAGAACTTCTTACCTCACCTGAGAAGCATGTGGAGCAGAGTCTCACTTCTGGCTCTTACCATACAGTACCTAAAATACTCATATGAATGCTTTGTTTAAAGCAGAGTGAACAACCTCAGTCATAGGACTAAGTATGGTCTTTGAGTTATTCATGCGGCCATCCACCTAAACTCAAATATCCTATGTAGAAGTTTGGTTCAGATTTCTCAGACAAGCTATTTGTGGAATAAGTGTGGATCAGAAAGGGAGAAAGGCAGTTACCAGGGAGAATTAGTGTTCTCACCAGTTTGTAGCTCTAACTGTATTGACTGCTTGGATCAATGTATTTCTTTGAAAGTAGCAAAATTCTGCTACATTATGTGTAAGCTTCGCCCACAAATGGTTGCCAACAGTTATTGATATTAGGAGATAATTTTGCTTGTTTTATAGAATGTATTTTATTTATATTTATGGTCAATGACTGAAATAAAGTTTCTAGCTATCTATATATTGACTGCTTGCTTCAGCCCACCCATACTCCATCCTGAGCAGATTACTTTTGAGAAAATATGACCTGGCCAGGGCAGAGGGTGGGGAGGTTGTCTATCTTTGCTTTAATGAATATCAATTTTTCCACATTTTCAAAAAATTATAAGATTTTTTGCTGCCTTTTGTACGTGCCAGATGTCTAATTTCCCTTGTTTATACATCTTATTTATAGGCTTGAAAAAAGCTAGTAAGCACATTCTGTTTCCAGACTACTTTCTTTGTAGCTTATTCAGCTTCTAATGAAGACAAAAGAGAATTTTTAAATATTATTTTGAAACATGTGGGAATCTGATTCATGTTGGTGGATCAAATAATCTGATATGATTATATATTGCATTATATATGAGCTTTCTTAATATGAATACTTACTGTCTATTATATTATTTTAATGATGCATTTGTACATCATGACAGAATACTTTTATTGATTTTTATGAATTTAAGTGATTTTTATTTTAAGGAACTAAAAAGTTATAAATGCTTATGAACTTGGGAAGTCCTTACATTTTTTTTAATGTTTCTATCTTATATAGCTATAATTGTGGAAAATTTCTCTTTGTTTTATTCTACTGAGGAAGACCAGCTCTTAAGTTATAATGATCTTAGACATTTTCAAATTATATGGAACATGGTGGATGACAAAAGGGAGGTAAGAAATTTCCCTGGAATTCTACAAGTTTCATTGACTTTGGGCCAGTCACTCTCTCAGCCCAACTTACCTCACAGGGTAGTTGTTGTGGGGAAAATAGGAGGAGGAAAGAGTATTAGGTATGTTCGCCACCTTGAGTTATTTAGAAAAATAATAAAGGTGGGATAAAAATAAAATAATAATTAATTAATTGATTGATTAAATGTTCTGAATCTGTGTCAATCTTACTGGCTTGAAACAGTGCCTTTGGGGGGGGGGGGGACTTGGAATACGTACAGAAGTTCCAGCAAAGTTGGAATGTTCTGGGAACAATCCCAGTGGGGTTGGAACAACCCACTTCAGTCTGAGCTCATTTCAGTTTTGTCTCATGTCTCTTATACCAAACCTTCCTTCCGATGCTTTTCAGGTAACCTTGAAGATGCTGCTGCTGACAGTAGTTGTCAGCATGTACAAAAGCTTTTTCATCATTGTAGGGATGTTCCTACTGTTGCTTTGCTATGCTTTTGCTGGAGTAGTTTTGTTTTGTTTTGTCTGCCCAGAGGCCTCCGACGGGAGGAGATGGGTGGGGATAAATTAGATAAATAAATAAATAAAAACTAAAATAAATAAATAAAGTCGTCTTCTGTTTCATCCCCATCCAGATCTGTTCTATATGTCAGGTTGGCCCTCTCATCCATAATTAGGTCCTGGATGAAGGAGGCTATATTAGTGGTCATTGTGGCATTCAGTAGCAACAGTCAAAGGCTAGAACTGCTGAGGGTCTGATGACCAAGCATTGGAGCTGAGACCAAGAGGCTGGAACATAGAATCAATATGAAACCTCAAGACAGCCTTTGTTGAGAATGATCCATCCCTCTCACCATATCTCCCTCTGCCCATCACCAACATGATGTTACTGCCTGCCCCTTCCCCCCCCCACAATGGTCCAATTCCCCCTGGCCTCTGCCACCCCTCCCCCAGTTCAGGGAGCTCCATCTGACAGCCAGGTGACAATATAAATTCTGAACCAGCTGGCTGAACAGGCTCTTTCAGGTCACTTCTGCACTAGCATTCAACAGTCCTTAGTTCCAGTCAGCCAGCTGCCCCAACCCCACCCCAGCATACATACACAGTCCATACCCCCAGTTCCACTCCCGCACTCACATAGACAGCATCCTAATTCCTATCTACACACTGGGTCAATCTGAAAAGTCACTCCTGTCTACTTCTACCTCTCATCCAGAGGAAAATCAGATACCCTCTACTTAGTCACCTCCAGTCTGCAAAAAACATTCACCCTAATTCACTCAGCCACAGTTTGAAAGATCTCTCCCTTCCAAGTCCAAATTCTATGGTTGTCCCAGATGTAAACCCGCCAAGTCACATTATTAATAGATGGCCCAAATGGCGTGTACTCCTCTTTGTTTTAGTCCCACTGCTTCAAGAGGACTACTGCCCAGAGTGACAGGCCCCATGAAAGCTGCAGAACTCAGATTGGCCCCTACTTCAACCCCTGACCTGCTCCTGCTCCTGCTGCAACTCACTTCAGGCACCCTGTTGCCCAGGCACTCCAAAACACCTCATATTGTAGTTATAATACTGAACGGACTGGCAAAAATCTCAATGTTAGTCAATCATTTATTTGGAGAACAATAAAGACAAATATAAAGCTCTTTACTGGTGTCAATGCTTTTAAATTGTGACTTTCTTTCCAGGGAGTGATTCCTACTTTCCGAGTCAAGTTTTTGTTGAGGCTATTGCGTGGAAGGTTAGAGGTAGATCTGGATAAGGACAAACTTCTGTTCAAGCATATGTGCTATGAAATGGAGAGGCTGCATAACGGTGGAGATGTAACATTCCATGATGTATTGAGGTATATTGAACAGCACAGTTGGGCTGCAAACCTATTTCTGGGTTAACTCTGAAGTTGCAACTCAGGAAAGCTTAACCAAGGAGATAGGGCTACATCAATTAGGGTTTCATTGCATCCACACAGACTAAAGATAGAAGCACTGTTTATAAAAATTATGGTTTTTATCATTTAGGGGCCTATTACATTTATTCATTTCATTATTCATAAAACACATGTCTAAATCGCTATTTCTCATTACTGTATTTAATTCTGCACTGTAATAACTGCAACTTTCATATTATCAATAGAGGTAAATAATGAATACTTCATCAGAAGAGCAAAGGTTAAAATAAATAGCGCATCCAGAGTACAACGTATTTGTTGGTGCGCTCATGGTTAGAACTATAATCAGTCATGGAAGTAGTGGACTTAACTGGATCTTCATCAACCAAACTTTATTTGCTCTGATCACACATTTCATTGTAATGGAGTGGTTGTATAATTACTTTATCATTCTCACTGTATAATTATCAGTGGACACAGAGACATTAAGCATCTCTTTATAAGCCAGCTAAACATATGCTTTCCAAAGGAACTATATAGTTTTGATATACAGAGAGTTATTTTCTTTTCTTTTTTTTAATAAATGTGATAACCTCACATTTATTAATGTACATTTCTTTCAGCATGCTCTCATATAGATCAGTTGACATCAGAAAAAGTCTTCAGCTGGAAGAACTGCTTGCTAGGGAACAACTAGAGTACACCATAGAGGAAGAAGTTGCCAAGCAGACGATACGCATGTGGTTGAAAAAATGCTTGAAGCGCATTAGAGCAGTAAGTTTAACATTATTGTGTTATTAATATGCTATTAAATGTGATTTTAAAAGTTTAACGGAAGTAATATGGCTTGACTGTTCCTCACTGTGTGTGACCTACTGTGTTTGGTTTTCATACCAAAGAGTTGTTCATTCCACAAAGCCTGCATTATTCATGCTTCTTAAAAAATGGGGTGGAGGGGGAGCTTATATACATCTTCCTACTATACATTCCCAAGTATGTTGCAGTGGATTCCCCAAAACTAGAGAAAAGCTTTGAAATTGTGTGGTTTGTTTTTATTTCTTTATAGATGGAACATTTTCCAGGGAGAGGCAGTTCTGTTCAGATTTTGGGTTGGGGGTTGTCCAGTAAATTTCAGTGCTGCATAGAGAGTTGAACTTAAGTCTTTTTGTCCCTGATCTAATCTATTATACATTACACTGGAGGGATGCCATTTTGTTGGGGCTGAGGGCTACAGACGCCTTTGAATAGTGGGTTGGGGGTAGTATTGCAAAAGGGAGAAAGATCTCATTAAAAAGTTTTGAAAAGTGGGGGTACAAATATATTAGCATCAATTCTTGAACAAATAATTCTTTACTTTACTTGATTCTTGAATGAATCATTCTTTACTTTACTTGATTCTTGAACGAATCATTCTTTACTTGATTCTTGAATTAATCATTCATTAGCCTGAACTGATTGAACTGTTTAACTTATATAGTTAATAATATTAAACTTAAGTTTAATAAGTTACTTGATGTAGTAACTTATTGATGTAGTAATCCTTATGTGCACTTACTGTATGTGACGAAAAAATAACTTTACAACCAATAGCCACATTTACAACCTTCACACCATCCCTCTAATCATGTGACCACTATTACAGTCAGTACGTGTTGTTCTGTGCCTGACCTGTTGTTTTTCTTTTTTTCCCCAATTGCAGAGTGGAGAGATTGGAGAGGAAAGGAATACAAGAGAGTAAGCAGGCACAATACACAATGGGGTATACACATCAAAAGCAATGCATGGGCACCAGCAGCCACAAGCGCACTACTGGTATATTCCCCATTATGTGGCTGCTTACTCTCTTCTAATCTTTCCTCTCCAATCTCTCCGCCCTTCAAGAGGGGGGATGAAGGAAAAAACCAAGTGATTTCTGTCAGCAATCTCTCCTGTATTTGACTCATTCCCCCCCCCAAAGCAGAGAGATTGGAAAGAAAGGGATTAGAAGAGAGTAAGCAGCACACAATGGTGAATACACTGGCCTGTTTGTATAGCATCCTCATGGCTGTCGGGGCCAGTACATTGCTTTCAATGTGTATTCCCCATTATGTGCCTACATACTCTCTTGTAATCCCTTCCTCTCCAATGAATGTAAATACAAACATTAATTTCCTTCTTGTTAATTATCCCAGCTCCAGGGTGAGCATTCCAAAGGGCTGGGGAGTGGTTAGGAGGCAAACAAAAGCCAAAGGTGGGAAACTGATTAGTCTTGTCTGTTTCAAGGTGGAAAGCACAGTCACATGATTTTCCACTTAGTGACCACTTTACTTAGTGATGGAGTTGCTGGTCCCAATTGTGGTCACTAAACTAGGACTACCTGTATTATGGTAGAAGACTAATGTTGACAACATTTAGAATTTTTTGTTTGTTTGTTTGTTAATTATTATGTTTTATCTTAAGCAAATAACTCTGGGCTGCTCACCATACAGATTCACAACCCAGCCCTAATGCCTGTGCAAAAAATCAAGTTTTTATAGCCTTCCAAAATGTTAATAGGGTCAAAACTATCTCAATGTCTGGGGAGGCTGTTCTATAGGATAGGTGCCTCGACGGAGAAGGCACGTCTTCTGGGTCCCACAAGATAGCATTATTTCACTGAGAGAACCCTGTTGCATCTTTTCTGTTACTGATACATTAAAGAACAACATGTTTGATTATTTTGTAACAGTCTCCTTTGCTATCTTGTTAATCTATTGTCTAATTAAAAGTGACTTAAATCAATATACTTCAATAGGCTGGAGATGAGATTTGGAAAACATTTTTCTTCTGATTATTTTGTTTTGAATGTCTTTCTTTTTAGATAGTCTCTTAAAGCAGATGAAAATAAAATTAAATTATGTGTACCTTATGAAAATGGAACAACAGGAAGAATTCATTCTAGAGAGAATCCTAATTTTTTAAAAGTACTTTGGTTGATTTTATGCCATCAAGTCAGGCTCAACTCCTAGTGACTGTGTGGACAAATGCTCACCATCTCAACCTGTCACTTTAGCTTTTCCAAGAGCGTTCCAATAATCACTTTGATCCCATCCATTCATCTACCATAGCCATTATTTTCCCTTCAATATTGCTCAACCTTGTCAAGTGTTTTTGAAAAATATTTTTAAAGAAAACAATATATATTATGTTTGTCTTATTTTTCTAGAAACAACAACAGTCATGTAGTATCATCCACAGTCTCCGGGAGAGCCAACAGCAGGAGTTAAGCCGTTTCCTAAATCCACCAAGTATTGAGACAACGCAGCCAAGTGAAGATATGAATGCTAATAACCAGGATAACAATGCACAGCCTGAAGTATGGGTTCATCCATGTTGTTGTTTTCAAAATTTGATCTCAGCTAATGGCCTAGAAAGCCAGTTTGGTGTAGTGGTTAAGGCACCCGTCTAGAAACCAAGAGACTATGAGTTCTAGTCCTGCCTTAGGCACAAAGCCAACTGGGTGACTTTGGGTCAATCACACTCTCCCAGCCCTAGGAAGCAGGCAATGGCAAGCCACTTCCGAAATCTTGCCAAGAAAACTTCAGGGACTCGTCCAAGCTCTTGCCAGGAGTCAACACTGAATTGAAAGCAATCCCCCCCCCCCAAATGGCCTAGAAGCATTAAGAAAAATCATGAATCTGTGCAAATAGTACACAACATATGAGAAAGTGTCCATCTGCATCTGAGTGAGACGTATCTGGTAGATATCCACCAGGCCCAGAGTACATTGGTAAAAGAGCAGACCTCCTACCTTTCCATTCATTTCTACCCCAGCTAGTATTGTAAAGGGCTCATATTATTCATAGGCAATGGAAACTTGCCTCTTCCTTCCTTCCTTCCTTCCTTCCTTCCTTCCTTCCTTCCTTCCTTCCTTCCTTCCTTCCTTCCTTCATTGTCCTATGTTTAATATCATTTTCTGTTCATTTTTCCAGAGGCCTGAAAAATACATAATTTCTGTAATCTATTATTCATAGTGGGGTATTGCAACCATCAGATCGAAATCATCTTTATTTCTTATACGACCAGTGTTTTATATTTTGGAATAATACATTGATTCCCATAACATTCTGGAATACATTTTCCTAAAATATTTCTAGCAATTAATGTTGCAATAAATGTTGTAATATTGTCAATAAGTTGTAGCTAGGGGTGTAAAAGAAATTTAACACAGGTATTAATGGGAGCAAAATGGCTTGATCCATCACAACAGATTCTATTGGTATTTAAATGAGACAGCAACCATCATTCTTTACTTGAGCGTCTATATATGGAAGTTTGTATTTGGGCGAAATGTGTCAAAATGTACTTGGGAAGATTACATATGAAAAAACCTAAATAGAAAACATTGTTAACAAATATACATTAGAGAAATCTGCATTCAAATCCACCAGTGATAATCAATATGGCTTTTTTAAAAATTAACAAAAAAAATTACACAAGGGACTGAACAGAGATCCCTACAAAATTTGAACTGCACAATTTGTGAAATAAGGGCCAACATCAAAGGCCCTTTTTGCTTTTTTCAGGTTTCAATTCTTTCTCTCTCTCATCCTATTCAGACAAGTAGTGAACAGCAGCTGCTTAGCCCAACACTTTCTGACAGAGGTGGATATCGACAAGATTCTGGTGAGGCTGGTAAACCTCAGCGGAAGCTTGGACAATGGCGTCTGCCATCTGGTAAGTGAAGAGAGATATAAAGCACATTCCCAAACTGGTTTGGTCTCAAAATATTGGTATAGCAGCTTTCTGTATCAAAGGAAGTACAAAATAAATACAACATGCCTTTGGTAAATGAATTTGGAGTTCTGTCTGATAAGGCTCTGAAAATCATCGAAAGAATATTTATTTATATTTAGAAAATGTATATGGCTGCCTATCTTATGCGTGATAATCCTAGGCATCTTACAGCAACATGTGACAAATATGTCCTCAAGAGGAAAGGAGAAACAAGTATTCCTATTCCGTCCTAACAGTCAGTTTCCTATTAGTCAGTTTCAGACTTCTTTTCCCTCAAGAGAAATCTTGTGCAGGAATTCTGAATCACTTTGGACACATTTCTCATCCACTTGTTGCACCAAACTGTTTAGTATTAGTCTATTCCAGGGTTTCTCTAGGGTTCTGTGAGAGATCACTAGGGGTTCCCTGGGAGATCACAATGTATTTTAAAAAATTATTTCAAATTCCGGCAACTTCACATTAAAGAGGTAAGTTCCATTCTTTATTTTTAGTTTAAGAACACCGTTAATGCACATATACAGGCCTACACATGAAATGAATATAATAATTCTGTAACTTCTGGCCTATATTTGAGCCTGAATGTGCAGGGGTTCCCCGAGGCCTGAAAAATATTTCAAGGGTTCCTCCAGGGTCAAAAGGTTGAGAAAGGCTGGTCTATTCTATGCATACTGAGAAAGTATCTCACCTTAACTTATCCCCTCAGATCATCAGTCAAAACCTTATTCGTACTGAGGATCACCTGAAAAAAAAATCCCCAGATTCTTACAGGCATAGTTTGAAATCCACTTATCCATAAGAAATGGACTCCCAAGTTCATAGCATTTGGATAGAATCCAGAATATTCTGGGATTATGGCAGAATAATTTCTACCACTCAGACTGTTCAATATTCAAATAATGATTACAGTAAATAATTCTTATTCTTACACAGAGTAACAGAAGCAATAACATGAGCCATGGCAATAAGCGAAAGAAGCAATAAGTTAAGATTTTGGGGCTACAAACAACTAGGCTGTATAGATTCAGAGAGTTAACAGCACAGTTAACACCTTGAAGATCCATGGCTACCATGAGATGTGCTGCTGGGTACCAGCTTGGCTGGCTTCAAAAAAGGGTTGGACCAATTCATGGAAGTCGTGGGGACCAATGGCGATTAACCTTGATGGTAGGGTGACTGCCTCTGAAGGTCATCTGCTGGGAAACTAATTGGCTTCCTTGTGCTTCCACTGTAAAAACAGACTGCTGGACTAGATGGGCCAGGGGTCTAATCCAGCAAGGCACTGCTTATGTTTTTATGTACTGATTCAAATGCATAAAGATATATTCAGTAGATTCATAATTAAAGGGAGGAGAACTTCAAACTTGGATTGTTTGAAGAAAAAAGAGTTTACAGTAGGTCATCTTTTCATACAAGATTTTTTTTCAGTACACATTTATAATATAGATTGATAAAAGTCTATATTATTACTATTATCATTGTCTTACTAATACAGGTGGTCTTTGTTTAAGTTTGAATGACCAAACTTACGACAGTGCTGAACAAGTGGTACTTACCACTGATCCTCATAGTTGCAGCCATCGCAGCATCCCCGCAGTCACATGATCGCAATCTGGCACTTGGTAACTGGCTCAAAATTACAACGTCGCAGCATCCCATGGCCATTTGTGACCTTCACTGCCAGCTTCCCACAAGCAAAGTCAATGGGGAAGCCAATAGAAGGTCACAAATGGGGACCATATGGTGTCACAGTTAACAACAGCGGGAAACATTTAACAATGGCAACTGGAAGTGCCAAAATTGCCGTCACTAAGTGGTGTGGTCATGTGATGCTGCATGTTATGACTACGTTGCTTACTGACAGAAATTCCAGTCCCAATTGCTGTCATTAACTGAGGAGTACCTGTACTACTATTATATTATTTCCTATGGAAGCTCAACTTCCTCTGAAGAGTTTTTCCTCCCAATAAAACAATGTGTAATATGCTGGTCTGAGAGAAAGCAAACAGCTCAAATTAGCCAAGTAGGACTTGAATTCAGCCTTCCCAGTCCCAGTTCAATACTATGATCACTATACTACACTATATTGACTGGACCTAGGTTTATTAAAATTTTGTTTCCAATTGTAAGTAATCATTTATTTACTTACTTACTTACTTACTTATTTATATATATATATACGTATGTGTGTGTGTGTGTGTGTATGTATATATAAACTTCCAGTATGTGTAAAAACAATTGCACCATTATGGAGAAACTGTGAAGAAACAGTACAGCTCTACAGCTTATCAGCTGGCTTCCAACAGGTGGCAGGACAGTAGGGGAAATGTACCTTCATCAGTATAGAGTAGCTCCTACGGTGAGACAGAATTATGTCCTTGAGGATCTCCTCAGCATAGATGTATCCCAGCAATGTTTTGCCCTCAATGGAGGAGAAAGCATTGTAACAAGGGGCAAATTATGGTGGCCTTGGCTTCATGGAATCAAAAGCCTTTCATTCCTCTGACAAACCCATGAAAAGGGAGGGAGAAAATCCTTGGAGCTGACATTGGGTTTCCTCTTGTCGATGTTCCTGGGTAATTAAATATTTAAAAAATTAAAAATCCTTTTCACTAGGCTTTGTTGTTGATTCGTTTAGTCGCTTCTGACTCTTCGTGACTTCATGGACCAGCCCACGCCAGAGCTTCCTGTCAGTCGTCAACACCCCCAGCTCCCCCAGGGACGAATCCATCACCTCTAGAATACCATCCATCCAGCTTGCCCTTGGTCGGCCCCTCTTCCTTTTGCCTTCCACTCTCCCTAGCATCAGCATCTTCTCCAGGGTGTCCTGTCTTCTCATTATGTGGCCAAAGTATTTCAGTTTTGCCTTTAATATCATTCCCTCAAGTGAGCAGTCTGGCTTTATTTCCTGGAGGATGGACTGGTTTGATCTTCTGGCAGTCCAAGGCACTCTCAGAATTTTCCTCCAACACCACAGTTCAAAAGCATCGATCTTCCTTCTCTCAGCCTTCCTTATGGTCCAGCTCTCACAGCCATATGTTACTACGGGGAACACCATTGCTTTAACTATGCGGGCCTTTGTTGTCAGTGTGATGTCTCTGCTCTTAACTATTTTATCGAGATTGGTCATTGCTCTTCTCCCAAGGATTAAGCGTCTTCTGATTCCCTGACTGCAGTCAGCATCTGCAGTAATCTTCGCACCTAGAAATACAAAGTCTTTCGCTGCTTCTACATTTTTCTCTCTATTTGCCAGTTATCAATCCAGCTGGTTGCCATAATCTTGGTTTTTTTGAGGTTTAGCTGCAAGCCAGCTTTTGCACTTTCTTCTTTCACCTTCAGCATAAGGCTCCTCAGTTCCTCTTCGCTTTCAGCCATCAAAGTGGTATCATCTGCATATCTGAGATTGTTAATGTTTCTTCCAGAGATTTTAACTCCAGCCTTGGATTCCTCAAGCCCAGCATGTCGCATGATGTGTTCTGCATACAAGTTGAATAGGTAGGGTGAGAGTATACAGCCCTGCCATACTCCTTTCCCAATCTTAAACCAGTCTGTTGTTCCGTGGTCTGTTCTTACCATTGCTACTTGGTCGTTATACAGATTCCTCAGGAGGCAGACAAGATGACTTGGTATCCCCATACCACTAAGAACTTGCCACAATTCGTTATGATCCACACAGTCAAAGGCTTTAGAATAGTCAATAAAACAGAAATAGATGTTTTTCTGAAACTCCCTGGCTTTTTCCATTATCCAGCGGATATTGGCAATTTGGTCCCGAGTTCCTCTGCCTTTTCTAAACCCAGCTTGTACATCTGGCAATTCTCGCTCCATGAATTGCTGAAGTCTACCTTGCAGGATCTTGAGCATTACCTTACTGACATGTGAAATGAGTGCCACTGTTCGATAGTTTGAACATTCTTTAGTGTTTCCCTTTTTTGGTATGGGGATACAAGTTGATGTTTTCCAATCTGATGGCCATTCTTGTGTTTTCCAAATTTGCTGGCATATAGCATGCATTACCTTGACAGCATCATCTTGCAAGATTTCACTAGGCTTAGGAGATGGCAAATATTCTGCCACAAATCCATCATCACAGAATTGCTTAGCCTGATGATTGTTTGCTTGCAGTAAATATTTTTCTCTTTAATTTCCTAGCCCCAAAGCCAATAAGCCATTCAGTGTCTTCAGTCAATATAAGAATTGGTGGTCGGACAACTATGAAGTCTGTTGTGTGCAAAATGAATCCCATGTCGGATGTGGCTTCATGTGGATCAGAAGTTAAGAAGTGGTGGACGAGGCAACTTACTGTAGAGAGTGATGAGAGTGGAGAAGACCTGCTGGACATCTGATTGGGAAAAGACTCCAGTTAAAGACACACTTATGCAACACACCTGTGAAGGAATATCAACTGTGGACATTTCTGCTTGTTAATAAGCAGTTCTAATTGATTGTTTATATCAAGATAAGCCTTGGAACTCATTGTCTTTGAACTTGGCAAGATTTACTACTTAATAATTATTTTGAACATCCATGATTGTTAATATAATGAGCAACGCAAATAATTACGGTGTTCAGAAAAAATAGAGGACTTTTGGCCTTGATCCCATTTACCATGAAATACACTTCAGGCTCTCAAGCAGGGCTTTCTACTTTTCAGCAGACTTTCAATATCACTTCTCAGCCAACATTTGAAATTTCAGGTTTCTGTGAAAGCATATTGCTTTTTAAAATTTGGGAAACATCAACGATGACTAATAGAAAAATATGACATGTGATGATGTGTACCAGGCTGATATTCTATTCTAATAGTATGGATAAGTCATGGGGACCCAATGTCTTTATTTAGAGAGACTGGGAGACAATTGCTGTGGAAGTAAAAGCAGCCCAAAGAGAATGTTGGTATGGACATGCTGCTAGTGTTTCACATCACTGAAGTCTTTGTTTAGGTCAGGGTGTGTTACTTCTTTCAAGCTAATAGTCATGTTGAATGGTTGGGTTGGACTGCATTCCCCAAAACAGATAAGCCAAGATAAAAACTAAAATGGTTTTAATTTAATTATATTTAATTTAATTTAAATTAATTAATTCCTATTACATATGGTCAGTATGATTACTCTGTGTGCGTTTTATAATTTTCCCTTCTGTCAAATTAAACATTGCAGTTTGGTAGCTATTTTGGGAAAGTCTCTGAGGACACCATGCAATACACTGGCCTCAGGTTGTGCTTCTCTTATTGAGATAGATAGTATTCATAGGTTAATTTACAGGTACCCTTGTTTATGTACATCACTTGGTCATTGAAAGTTCCCACTGGACAAATACAAGTCCTTTTTGCACATTTGCAACACATGTTAGTTTGCAAACAATATTTCATGTATTTGATTTGTATCAAAGTTTACATTAAGAGGTAGTGTGTCAGTATTTTCTCTGACTCTATCAGCACCCCCTTTGCCCAAAAATAATCATTCAGACAGAAACAGGACCAATGTAGTTAATTTTATTCTTTTCTTACTTTTCTACAGTATTCTACCCATCCAATATTAGTATTGATTAATGATTTGTAGAGCAGTAAGGAATTAATTCTGAATTAAAGGAGTTGTTTTTTCCTTTTCTGTTTTTACAATATCTATTTTTTTAGTATGCAAATATAGTGTGGTTAGTTTTAAAAAAAATTACGGTTTCATTGTTCATTTTTTATAATGTGAAGAGCTGAACTGAAGTGCACAGATTTCTTATCAGTGCACCTGCTTACTAAGTCTCTAGCATTTTCATCTCTGTTAATATCAATCACCTGTTAGAACTGAAACAGAAAAATAACAAACCGGGATATAACTAATTAACCCATCCATGCATCCCAAGCATTTGAAAATTTCAAAACTGAACACAATCCTTATTTAGAGAAAGATGTGGCCTGATGCAGCAAGTTTCATTATATAAATAAAGTTCATATTTGATATTGGGTATATGATTCTTTTGGCGGGCCCAGAAAGACATCCTGCTTATAGAAATCTTGATTTTGTGCTTCATTACCTTGTTAGAAATGAACATGTTTTTAGCAGAAACAAATTATTTCTAACTCACTATTTAAAAGTCATTATATTGTTGAAGTATATTAATTATGTGAGGTTAACATCTAAAGTGTGCCATTGTAAGTTATCCATTCTCTAGTCATGCTTGAAATATCATTTTTTATAAAAACAAAATACTTCGATACAAGTCGTTATTCAAGTTAAGGTAAGCATGAGATAATACATTAAGAAAAGAACATAGTTGACAGTTCTAAGATGCTGTTTATGAAGATAAAGGTAAAATTCTGAATTCCAGATATTTAATGAATGGTAGCAAATGAATGTTTAGGAGCACACAATTATGAACCTCCATTATGCATCTAAGTATCACAGAAAAATGCATCAGATACACGAGCACTGGGGGAAATTAAAGATGATGAAGGCCAGAGAGAAGCTTGGCTCTAACCACTGTTCTGCTATAACTGCTCAATTATAGGTTATAGCAGTGAGAATCCAGCTACTGAATGGGATCATTATCTCCTGCCTCAGAAGTAAGAACAAATTGACCATCTTCCTAATTTTAGTTTTATATTGGCCAAACAGAGTAATGAAGAGCATGTTTTTACTACCTCTGAAATGCTTTTACCTTCACCACAATCACTCATTCAAAACTTGAACCAGCTGGTTTTTAAATACAAAATGGAAGAGTTAAGATTTTCTTCAATTTGCCTGTGAAGGATAAAGTTTAGCAGGTATCATAACTGATCAGTATGTGGGATCAGCTAATGGTTCCTTCAGAAAGCGTGACAGTCTTTTGTATGTCTTTGCATTGTGTTTTAATGGTGTGCAAAACATTTTATATTTAAGGTTTTCAAGTTTGAAATTTCACAAAATGTCCTGTTTTGAGTGTAAAACTGCTGTTTCAAGTGTGAAACAACCTGTTCTGAGCATTTTGGAACCATTTTTGAGCTATAAACAGAGGTGTTCTGAGCATTTTCAATGTTTGTTTCCAAACTAGATGAATGTCGTACATAGGATGACCAAACTGATTAATAACAGCCATCTTACTATTTCTACAAAACAATTAAATATATGGGGAGGAAGAAACAGGATTCTGATGCCTACATATAGACAATAGTGTTTTTAGGGTTTTGTATCTGCTTCCCAACCTTAGCATCTTTGGGATGGGATCTTTGCCACTACCATCATTTCCTATGGAAAATATGTTGCACTACTATGACCAGACCAGGTTGAAACCACCAGAAACATAAGATTTCACTTTAAAAAACCCTAAAAACTGTAAATTGTCCATGTTCTCCAATAGCCTTATGGACATAAAAGTCCCAGCAAAACTAACAATCTTGTGTTGGATTGACCCATGCTTTTGCTCTTAATGCAGGTTTTATTTTAACCAAAAGATGTCTATCCACAGACTTGTAATTCATTTGATTATTTTGGGCCACAGATTACTGTCTTTATGTAGTTGTCCACATGTACATTTTACTGTTTAGATTTAACATTTAAATTGAAAAGATGTCAAACTTCCTATAATGTGTTTACTAAACCTGTGCATTCTGTTGTTTAAACTAGGTTGCATCAAAATCCTTCAGAAAATATCATTCCTACTTTTGTCAAAGATAGTTATTTGTCTTTTCTTTTATGTCCGTTTTAAGATTTTTTAGGAAAAAATTAAAAAGTAAAAAACAGGAGTGTTATTCAGATTTATAAAATATGTTTTCTTGAACTTTCAATACTGTGCTAAATTACAGAAACTTTCCTAGTTATTATTACAACAAATATTCTTTTTAAACCGCTGGCAAATGTCTTTTGCCGTATCATGTCAATAAAAGGCAGTTGCTTTCAGCAGTTGGTTGCTTAGAATTTCATTCTCAGTGCTTTTGATACTTTATTTGATGCAATGTCTATATTTCACCTCATTTATTTTAAACATTTCATACACTTCTCAACCAAATAACAGTGGTAGCTCAGAATAGAAATAATTGCAATTTATTTAATTTTAATATTTTTAAAGAAAAAACTAGCAGAAACCAGGACAAACAAATTAAGCAGGTGTCTGTAACATGAAAATTTGTGAATTTGGTTGAAGGCAGAAGTCTTTTATATAATTTGATTCCGTAAGGTATTTTTCTTTTAAAGCAGACTTTTGCAGAAAGTTTAGAAATTGAATTATTTCACCAGAATAATAGGTTTTAACTGTTAAATGTCTGCATGTTCAGCTACTGTAAAAAGTAGCCAAACAAAGGATTTTCTCAACATGTGAGTTTTATATGTGCAGTATCTGAGTGCAGCCCATTGGTTTTATTTCTTCACCTGCAGCTATGTACAGTATCTCAAAATGTACTAAGTTTCACATGTATGTGAGTTGAATCAAGCACTGGAAATGCAGAAGTGTTTTACAGTATTTCCTATTCCAGGATTACAATGATCAGAAGAACTACAAATGCTCTTGTGGACCAGCATTTCTGGACTATCAACCCTGCTGTGAGCCATCCCCCCACTCCTCCCTCCCCCCTTGTATGAGTTTCACTTCTTTATCAGGCTGCCAGCCTGAACATATTTCCAGGGTGTCCTCAACTGGACCTAAGAGTTAAGCCTAACCAAGAACCTAAGAATCTAATCAACAATAATCTAATAATCAAGCATACTACTATAGTTCTGTTGCTCATGATTTTATTGCTAGACTTTTCAATCCCTGTCTCTTAAAGCAGATCTGGGCTGTGATGTCAGCTGAAGGATGCAAGGAAGAAAGTCAACTGTTATGGCCCGTTTTATACTCTGTACTGCAAACCATCTGGCCCCATCTGCCACAGTGCAGAGGAGACTATTCTAAAGTACAGCAGGTTGAGAAGCAAAAAGGGGGGAATTGGACAGCACCTTTGTGGACAAAGCTGCATTTGCCATCTGCCAGACATCAATGCAGTGCTCTGGAGATCCCTGCCTGGCTGCCTCCTAAGTTGGCAGCTTGACATGCTGTGCCTTTTAATTCTTCCCCAAGTATCATTCGTGCTCCTAGGCCAGAATAATCATGCTGATCTGTCATTTACATTCAGCCAGATATTGGTTTCTCATGGAGTTTTAGAAGTACTAGCAAACCATTAAGAAGCCCTTTGGTGTAATTCCATGGCTTAAAGATCAATATATAACTGGGCAACAAATATGTTTAATTTTTGCACAGCAAAAGACTGGTAGCTGGAATTCAGTCTGTCTTCTTCATCTGAAGAACTCCCCTGCCTTTTAACTTCCCTGCCTTGATGCATTAAGGATGTTCATATCTGATTCAGTCTGAAGCTATGGGTCCCTCCATATGCTGCCTCAGACCGGCTCCAAAATGGTTTTGCTCCCCCGTGATCCAGAATTATCCCTTTATTTCTGGCTGAGCTATGGTGTACTTGAAACTACAGTGAAGCTAATTTGTTTCTGAGATATTGCAATTCCATAAAGCTTATGGATGGGTTATTTGCATACATTCTTGCCTCACCCCATTCTTCCCTGATCCTGGACTGAGCTGTACTAATGGACCTTTAAAGAGAAAGATGGTTTGACAGCTTGGTGGAGCTCCTCTCTCATAGGAATTATGGGGATTTTATTTGTTTGATTTATTGATAGTTTATTTATTTGCAGACAGCCAGACAAATGAATGCAACTTGAAGAAAAGAGATGGCTGTAGGAGGTGTCTGTAAGTTATTTATTTTTACTTTTCCTTGGCCTGGAGTGGGAAAAATGGTGTTGTTATTGTTGTGTTCCTGTAGGCCCTACAACAGCTTGGCGTGGGATAGTGATTTCTGAGGTTTCTCAGGGTTTCTGAGGCTGTAGTGGTGAAGACTGCAGCTCATCTTCAACCTCCATTTGCGGGGCTGGGGATTGAAAATGGTAGCAATATGCAAGAGTCATATGTTGATATACTTCCAGATTTGTGAATTTTAGCTATTTTGTGAGGATCTTCTATCTTTTGAACACTAGAGGGCCAGCATTCCCTTATAATAAATTCCTTCAGATAAGGAACTGCACGTGAGAGAGAAATATTTTTTTCCTTTCTTTCTCCTTCTCTCTCTCGCTTTATGTGTTGGGAGGGTGCTAGCAAAAACATTTTCCATGCTTGGTGCTGAGATCAGAGCTATGTGCTTTCCATTATCTGTATGTGGAAAGTTGATTGCTGATTCTACAGTAAACCAGCAACTTCTATCATATCTATTATGAGAGATTAATATGTAATTGCCCTTTCAGAATTTAGAAAAAAAAATAAGTGTATTCTGGTTAGACAAGTAGTTTTCTAAGTACAAGCTAAAACTAGTTTTTCAGGGCGGCTTCAAGAATCACTTTCCTGCTTAATTGCTGTGTTGCTCTTTGCTTTGCAAAAGCAAAACCTTCTTCAAATTAAGTTTGACTCCTGGTGATTCACGGAGATGGATACAGGATTTTCTTGAGAAGAAAATGGAAGTGATGTGCCGCAGTATTGCTTTCTTCCAGAGTGGTCTGATGTCGTTGTTGTTGTTTTTTAACTTGCCTGTTTTAACTTTTCAATCCCCTGTTGGGCCTAT
Source organism: Candoia aspera (assembly GCF_035149785.1). Classification (NCBI taxonomy): domain Eukaryota; kingdom Metazoa; phylum Chordata; class Lepidosauria; order Squamata; family Candoiidae; genus Candoia; species Candoia aspera. Next base: position 25,915,263 of record NC_086157.1, read on the forward strand.
TGCCATGGTATTTCTTGGTAACCTCCCATCCAAATGCTAACCAAGACTTAGTCTACTTAGCTTTGCAGGATCAGCCAAAATCAGCTAGCCGTTTCCTATTTTTCACTGTGATTAATCATTCAATTACCTTGTTGTTTTTATAAATATTAAGCATGCTGGGTTACTTCTGAGTATAAAATAGGGTGTATACTTGTTAAAATATTAAATAAATAAGATGACTTGCCATAGGTTTTTGCTCAGGATAAAAAATCAGTAGAATCCTTTTCTGACTAATAAATGTTAAGAGGCATAAGCTTTTAGCCATCATACACAGATCTCCTATTATAATTGCTTAGGGTAAGATGAAAATGATACTATGGACCCAATTTTTTATTACTTGCTTTATGGGAAGGAATTTTTTAAAAGAGATTACTTGTCTTACCTTTACATATCAGAATGCCAGAAGTCCCTCAATAGTTGAGTAAAAAAGGGATTTCTAGCAGTTGCAAAGACAAAGAAGATTGTCGTCATCATCATCATCATCATCAAGCAGTTACAGCTTTTTCATTTCATACTCATATAGCTAAGAAAAGATTTACCTGACTTAATTTCTGCCTGGTATGGTTTCAAAAGAATCAGGAGCCATACCATAAAAAGTATATGAGAGGCCTTGATCTGAGCCAACGGCTTTGCCCATTGGATCTACAGCAAGGTTTTAATGAAAAGGGGACCCAAAAACATGTAAAGTCTGGGGAATGATGGTTTTAACAAGCTTTACTAAACCACTAATACATGGTGGTAGTTGATTTTGAAAAGATTTGTTTCTCCCTCTACTGATAGAATTGAAGCAACCATTTTGGTTATAAGCTACAATTTAAGGCTTTATATTATGAGAAACAGTTTGATATAGTGGTTAAGGCACCAGGCTAGAAACCAGGAGACCATGAGTTCTAGTCCTGCCTTAAGAACAAAATTGAGGTTTGTTAAGCAAACCATGTTTAATGTAAAATGTCCTGTTTCCATGGGATGCCTGTCATAAATGGTGGATTTTCAATCTAACAATGTCAGATTATTGCTGATATTCAAACACAGTATCAGTAGCGTATATAATGGCAATTTCAATACAACATAATATTTGCCTGAATAAACTAGTTCAATTGCTAATCAAAAATTGCTGTTCTTTGTCGTCACCATTACTGTTTCATATAGATCAACTTTTCGTGGCATGAAAATAAATATTTCTCCCTCCTAGGCTTGCAGGTCCATCTGCTGGTAAAGGTAAGCAAGTGCTTCCAAACTTCAAATGATAGCATACGGAAGAACAAGCTAAAGCTGAATCTGGATGAGATGGACCTGCTACTGCTGCTGATTCTGGAGGCTGGGCTTCAGATTCAGAAGACATGCTGTTCTGAATGGAATTGTTCTCCCATGAAAGATCAGATTTGCACTTTGAGGGTCCTCCTGCATAAATGCTGAATAGCCACCTGATATTGATCGTAAAAGGGATATTTATTGCTTTAGTTGACACTCATACTCCTCCCTAGAAGAGGGGGACCTGGGACTGGAGATGTACACTTCTATGGCCTCAAGCTGAACTACTACAATGTGCACATTGCAAGGTTGTTCTTCAGTCTGCAAACTGTATCTATCTCAGTAGGATGTAGCCTACTGTGTGAGAAATGTGCCTTGTGGAGTTACTACATTACCCCCTTGCTAATACAGTTACCCTTGTTGTCAGTTGTTTTCTGAGCCAAATGTAAGAGGCTCATTTTGTTATTTGTTCTGTTGCTTCCAACTCTTCATGATTTCATGGACCAGCACATGCCGGAGCTTCCTGTTGGTCATTGCCACCCCCAGCTCACCCAAGGTCAAGTCCGTCACCTCTAGAATATCATCCATCCATCTTGCCCTTGGTTGGCCCCTCTTCCTTTTGCCTTCCACTTTCCCTAGCATCAGCATCTTCTCCAGGGTATCCTGCCTTCTCATTATGTGGCCAACATACTTCAGTTTTGCCTTTAATATCATTCCCTCAAGTAAGCAGTCTGGCTTTATTTCCTGGAGTATGGACTGGTTTGATCTTCCTGCAATCCAAGGCACTCTCAGAATTTTCCTCCAACACCACAGTTGAAAAGCATCTATCTTCCTTCGCTCAGCCTTCCTTATGGTCCAGCTCTCACAGCCATATGTTACTATGGGGAACACCATTGCTTTAACTATGCGGACCTTTGTTGTCAGTGTGATGTCTCTGCTCTTATCTATTTTATCGAGATTTGTCATTGCACTTCTCCCAAGGATTAAACCTCTTCTGATTTCCTGCAGTCAGCACCTGCAGTAATCTTCGCACCTAGAAATACAAAGACTGTCACTGCCTCTACATTTTCTCCCTCTATTTGCCAGTTATCAATCAAACTGGTTGCCATAATCCTGGTTTTTTTGAGGTTTAGCTGCAAGCCAGCTTTTGCACTTTCTTCTTTCACCTTCGTCATAAGGCTCCTCAGTTCCTCCTCACTTTCAGCCATCAAAGTGGTATCATTTGCATATCTGAGATAGTTAATGTTTCTTCCAGCAATTTTAACTCCAGCCTTGGATTCCTCAAGCCCAGCACATTGCATGTTGTGTTCTGCATACAAGTTGAATAGGTAGGGTGAGAGTATACAGCCCTGCCGTACTCCTTTCCCAATCTTAAACCAGTCCATTGTTCCCGGATCTGTTTCTTACCATTGCTACTTGGTCGTTATACAGATTCCTCAGGAGGCATACAAGATGACTTGGTATCCCCATACCACCAAGAACTTGCCACAGTTTGTTATGGTCCACACAGTCAAAGGCTTTAGAATAGTCAATAAAACAGAAATAGATGTTTTTCTGAAACTCCCTGGCTTTTTCCATTATCCAGTGGATATTGGCAATTTGGTCTCTAGTTCCTCTGCCTTTTCTAAACCCAGCTTGTACATCTGGCAATTCTTGCTCCATGAATTGCTGGAGTCTACCTTGCAGGATCTTGAGCATTACCTTACTGGCATGTGAAATGAGTGCCACTGTTCGATAGTTTGAACATTCTTTAGTGTTTCCCTTTTTTGGTATGGGGATATAAGTTGATTTTTTCCAATCTGATGGCCATTCTTGTGTTTTCCAAATTTGCTGGCATATGGCATGCATCACCTTGACAGCATAATCTTGCAAGATTTTGAACAATTCAGCTGGGATGCCATCGTCTCCTGCTGCCTTGTTATTAGTGATGCTTCTTAAGGCCCATGCAACCTCAGTCTTCAGGATGTCTGGCTCTAGCTCACTGAACACACCGTCAAAGCTATCCCCAATATTTTTATCCTTCCTATACTGGTCTTCCATATATTCTTGCCACCTTTTCTTGATCTCTTCTTCTTCTGTTAGGTCCTTGCCATCTTTGGTTTTGATCATACCCATTTTGGCCTGGAATTTACCTCCGATGTTTCTAATTTTCTGGAAGAGGTCTCTTGTCCTTCCTATTCTATTGTCTTCTTCCACTTCCGCGCATTGCTTGTTTAAAAATAATTCCTTATCTCTTCTGGCTAACCTCTGGAATTTTGCATTTAATTGGGCATATCTCCCCCTAATCACTGTTGCCTTTTGCTTTCCTTCTTTCTTGGGCTACTTCTAGTGTCTCAGCAGACAGCCATTTTGCCTTCTTGGTTTTCTCTTTCTTTGGGATGTATTTTGTTGCCACCTCCTGAAAAATGTTGCAAACTTATGTCCATAGTTCTTCCAGGACCCTATCTACTAAGTCCAGTCCCTTAAATCTATTCTTTACCTTCACTGCATATTCATTAGGAATATTAGTGAGCTCATATCTAACTGATCTGTGGGTCTTCCCTAATCTCTTTAGTCTGATCCTAAATTGTGCAATAAGAAGTTCATGATCGGAACTACAGTCAGCTCCAGGTCTTGTTTTTGCCGACTGTATAGATGTCTGCCACCTTTGGCTGCAAAGGATGTAGTCAATCTGATTTCGGTGTTGTCCATCTGGTGAAGTCCATGTATAAAGCCATCTCTTAGGTTGTTGGAAGAGAGTATTTGTTATGCAGTGAGTTGTCTTGGCAGAATTCTATCAGCCTATGTCCCACTTCATTTTATTCCCCCAGGCCATGCTTACCTGTAATTCCAGGTGTCATTTGACTACCCACTTTAGCATTCCAGTCTCCTGTAATGAAAATAACATCCCTTTTTGGCATATTGTCCAGTAGGTGCTGCAGATCTTCATAGAACTGATCCGCTTCTTCAGCTGTGGTTGGGGCATACATTTTGTTAGCAGATTGCTAGGAAAGCCTTTGGCCCAGGAGAGATCAGAAAAGTCACACACCAGGCATTTCTATAAAAATAAGTTTATTTACAGAAAGCAAACATATTTACAGGCTCTCAGTGAGAGCTGCTTAACACTCTACATGCCTACACAGAAGGGAAACTGAAAACTAAAACAAGTCCAGGCAAGTTCTTCTCCCAAGGTGCAAAAATTAACATCTGAAAAGAGGACAATTAAATTCAACCTCTTCACCCAGCCAAAATGATTAGTTACCATAGTAACCTTAATCTGTAGTAGAGAACATATTAACACATTTGGATCACTGTGATGTTAAATGGCTTACCCTGAATTCAAATTGAGATCATTCTATCATTTTTTGGATTGTATCCAAGCACTGCTTTAGCCACTTTGCTATTAATTATGAAGGCTATTTTATTTCTTCTGTGGTCCTCTTGTCCACAGTAGTAGATCTGGTGGTCATCTGATGTGAAGTGGCCCATTCCAGTCCATTTCAGTTCACTGATACCCAAAATGTCTATCTTTAATCTTGACATCTCACCAATAACCACATCCAATTTGCCCTGGCTCATAGACCTTGCATTCCAGGTTCCAGTGGTGTGTTGATCCTTAGAACATCAGATTCACCATTCACCACCAGCACGGTCAGCCACAAGCCATTCTTCCGGCTTTGAGCTAGCTGCATCATCACATCTTGGTCTAGTTGAACATATCCTCTGTTCCTCCCCAGTAGCATTTTGACCATCTCCCAACCTGAGAGTCTCATCTTCCGATGGTATACCAACATATCTCTGGTTGTACTGATCCATTTAGTTTTCACAGCAAGAATACTGGGGTGGGTTGCCCTTACCTTTCCCAGGGATCGTGTTTAGTCTGACCTCTCTGTCATCACTTTCCTGTCTTGGGTGGCCCTTCACAGTTCAGCTCATGGCATCATTGAGGTGCTCAAGCTCCAGCACCACGACAAGTTAACGATCCTTTTCTGGAAGAGAGGATCACTCAAGAGGCTCATTACAGTATTCAAATTCTTACTGAGTCAGGTTCAAATCAGCTGCAAGGCTGCATATTTCTATAAAACAGTCCAGTGCTCTTCCCTGATTAACAGGATCTTTTAAAGCTTTTCCCATAGCTACATTTAACAGCAATAATTCTGCTTTTTTCTGTGACAGGACTGCTGCTAAATCTGAAGTAGGCTTCTTCCTCATCTGTTGAGGAGAAGTCTTCCTGAGGCTTTTTAGTGTACATCTTGTTTGTCATGATATTATCTGATTATATTTGTAGGTGAGAGTAAATAAGTAAATTCTCACTAGAGTACTCTGGAACATAATAGACATGAGGGGTAGATGGATTAGGTAGCTTACTGTGTGAATGCTCTAAGATTAAGCAACTACAGCAAGGCATCATTTCCAGTCATTTAGTTGTTTCAAACAATACCTGTTTTGACAACTGATGCACAATACAAGCAATGGCAAAAAGATATCTAAATTTGTATGTCAAGGGAAAAAACCATGAGTTAAATACGAAGTGTTACAAGATGCAAAGGAAAGAGGAGGATTTGGTTTACCAGATTTGAAATTGTATTTTGCAGCTTGTTGTTTGGTTTGAATGAAATAATGCGTGTTGCTGAGAAACAAAAGACATTTTGAGCTAGAAGAGCATGACCTGAGGTTTGGATGGCATCGATATTTATGGTTCGATAAAGTTAAAGTTAATATGGCTTTTAAAAACAGTTTAAGTTGTGCCATATTGAGAATATGGCATAAACCCAGGCTGTGCCTGAAAACACCTCTATGGATCTCAGCACAAGAAGCATTTTACAGAAAAGAAACAACAGGCAAAGACAAATGGTTAGCATAACAGGAATTGTGGGAGAATCACCAAGGGGAATATAAAATTAAGAGAGCAACTAATGGCAGAAGGATATAGTTGTCAATATAGTATTCCCATTTACAGTTATCAGAAAGATTTAAATGGACTTATGGTATGGGAGCAAAGTAAGACATAATTTGAAGTGCAATTGTGTACAAATGATGAACATGTAATTGCTAAAATATATAAACTTTTGTTGAAATTTGAAATGGAAGAAGAATAGGTTAAAGAATGTGTGATAAAGTGGGCTAACAATTTTGGTAATAATATACAGAGGGGTCAATTACTAACTACCTTGCTAGTTCTTTGGGGCATATCTACTTTCTTCTTTGTGTCCCACTGCAATGGTTTGGTGAAGTGGATTTTTAGCAAAGCCAAAACTGTATTAAACATTGATTTCCTCTGATGTTTAATTAATACAGACTTCAACAGAAGCTATACAAAGTTTATTGGAACAGATAGTATATAATAGTAATTGAAGAGAGAAGAAGCAGAAAATTGCTAGCTATTCATGCATTCTTTTGTGCCTTTCTCCATGTACTTTACTTTAATGGTCTGGTGCCAGAACCAGGCATGACACTGTCTGATTTTGGTTTCAGCTGACCCCACTGTCTAATCCATTCTTCTTCTCTCTGGACTGATAGAAAACAAGGAGTCATATCATCTTACTACTGATTGAATTACATGTTGGCTTTTCCAACAAAAGAGAGAAAAGGAAAGACAATTTCCTGAGAACCCTCTTACCGCTTTTTTGAAAAGTGCACATTTTATTCAATTCCAAATACTCTTCTTGCAAGAACTGAATGATTTCAAATGGCTTCAAGACTGAAATGGAGTCAGGGCAATACAAAAGCACTACGAGGATATTGAGACTTCGGCTATTGAAGATTTTTAAGCAAAACAAATTCTTGTTTGAAAAGGTTATGTATTAGAAACTATCTGTGCTAATAAAACATTTCAGCAAATCAGCCAGAAAATAAAAAGTTACCAAGGAAAGCTTCTGATGAGTCTTAGCAGAATTGAAGTCTCTATCTATATTTTTCATTTAGGACGACCACTTATTTATAACTAAATCTCCAAAACAAGAGGGCAAGAGGACACATATTCCATTAAGTGTTTCATTACAATGTCTATATCTATGGAGAGCACATTTAAATATACTGTAACTACATTTGAAATAAGAATCAGTTTCGTGTAGTGGTTAAGGCATCAGGCTAGAAACCAGGAGACTGTGAGTTCTAGTCCTGCCTTAGACACAAAGCCAGCTGGGTGACCATGGGCCAGTCACTTTCTCTCAGCCCTAGGAAGGAGGCAATGGCAAACCACTTCAGAAATCTTGCCAAGGAAACTGCAGGTATTTGTCCAGGCAGTCACCAGGAGTCAACACTGACTCAAAAGAACTACCCCCAAAAAAGTGAAATAAAGTTTATCTCTCTATAGCAGGGGGAACTGTGACCAGATGAGTGTGTACCTCTTCAGTCTCCTGTTGGCAGGCAATTTCAAAGGTCCTGCTTTCCTTTCCAATGGTTTTCAATCAGAAGTTAGACCATCTTTAAGTGTCTCTTCTTAAAATTAGACAAACTGATCTAAAGTTTATTTTTATTTCTACCCACGCCCACCCCCTGTGAAAATAATGGATGTAAATATATATATGAATGTATATATGAATATGTATAATGGATATAAATATATATGAATGAAGAATAGTTTTTCTAGAGATACTACTTAAGAAAAAAATAAACTGGTATGTACAATAATATAACAGTTGGCTTATATTTCAGTCTTTCATTTTCTTCTGGAGATAAGCGTCACCGAAGAGGAAATTGTCGTACATTTTCTCTGGTTATATTACTACAATAATGTATAAATGGGATGCCATTTTGGAAAGGCCAATTTTTTGGTGTTGAGTCAACTGCTCATGAAAAAGTGCCCTACAAAACAGGACAAGGAGGTAAAATAGCCTAACCATTAACCTACATTAACTGCACATAGCTGTTTATTTTGTGACCTCAGTTTCATTATATTTTCAGTGTAGAATATTATGACTTTCTTTGATATAGTGCCAGAAACAAGTTGCCATTCACATGTTTACTGGAGAACAAAACCCCACTTTTCTATATGGTCTTGTTCAGTGGTAGTCAACCTGGTGCTCTCCAGATGTTTTGCACTACCCTTCTCCTTCTCTGCCTGGTGCTGATGGGTGTTGAAGTTTAAAGTATGTGGGAAGGTGCCAGATTGCCTACACTATAACATCTTAAAGGAGACAGGCAAGAAAGGTTAACTCATCTTGTAACTAATTTCTGATAGTACCTGGAAAGGTGAAGAACTGTTAATAAGAAATTCTGATGTTTGTGGGTTGGATGGGGAATTCAGGGAGATGAAATCCACACATCCTAAAGATGCTGAAGCTGAGAAACACTGAGTTAAGGTTATTGAAAAAATATTTGAGATTTGTTTTAGATAGAAGTAGTGCTTTCTCCCTAACTGATTTGGTTAGTATAGAGTTTGGGTGGATTGTGGCTTGTACTTAATTAATTTATCTTTGGCATGGAGTACATACCTTCTTGCCCAGTATTGTTTTTCTTCCAAATGTAAGCCTTTGAACATGTTATGTCCATGAACCCAAGCATCCAGTCTCCATAAATAGCTTTGAACATTCACTCAGGGTGTCTTCCAGTGGTGGTGGGTCCATGTGTTCACCAATAAATGGGTTAGTGTAATGATTGCCTATTCTAAACACCATCAGACTCATAAGCAGGATCACAAAGATATCTGATTTATTAAAGAATAGTATGCAGGTTCACAAAGAAAGCTGAGAATGGAAAAAGCGCGCCAAATGCAAACTAAAAAACCCTCGGTACAAATGAGATCCCTCCCCCCGTAGAATCTTCCCAGGCTCACAATCCCAGGTGCTCCTAACGGCTTCTGATGGTCCATGGGAAAAGTCCTTGAGCAGAGCACATAACACAAACACATTCCATTGAAATGAACATAGATACAGAGCTTGGCACAAGGTTTCACAGCAGCTCCCTCCCAACAGAAATGTGCGTCAGCACCATGGCATGTGAAACGTTACGATGTACAGTGCACATTGAAACAGTGAACATGACATACTGCCCCCCAAAAGAAAGAAAGCATTAAGCAGAAGGTTTTAATGGGTAAGCCAAGTGGAAATGGTTAACTAAATCAGGAGCATTAATGTGGCGAGCAGGCACCCATTCAGGATGTTTCCAGCAGATCAGGTACTGGAGGGTGCCCCAAAGCTTGCGAGAATCGATGACCTCCTTGACTTCAAAGTACTGTTGCCTGTCAATCATGATCAGAGCAGGAGGAGGAGGTTGGGGATGCCAGCGGGAAGAGTGGTGGATAGGCTTGAGCAGGCTGCAATGGAAAACAGGGTGCAAGCATTTCAAATTGTGAGGCAGGTCCAACTTAACAGTAACTGGATTGATAATACCAACAATAGGGAAAGGACCAATGAACTTGGGAGCAAGCTTTTTCGAGGGCTGTGGGGACTTGATGAATTTGGTAGAAAGATATACCTGATCCCCAATTTTGAAATCGTGTTGCAAAGAACAATGTTTATCGGCTTGAAACTTGTAAGCAGCCTGGGCATCAGCCAAAGCCTGTTGAATCACCGGCCAGGAATCAGCCAGCTTAACAGCCCAGTCAGAGGCAGAACAGGACTTGGGAGGGGTTTGTGGCAGCTCAGGGATGGGAACAAAGTCGTGACCAGAATTCGCACGAAAAGGGGTTTGCCCAGTGCTTTGATGGACAGCATTGTTGTAAGCCACTTCAGCAAAGGGCAGCAGGTCCACCCAATTGTCCTGATGGTAATTTATGTATGCTCTAAGGAATTGTTCAAGGGCAGAGTTCAAAACCTCCGTAGATCCGTCAGTCTCAGGATGCGACGATGTGGACAGCACCTGTTTGGTGCCAATCAAAACCCAACTTGACTATCTAGGTTATAGGGTATCTGACAAGGGCATTGAGATAGACCCTGAATTCACATTTGGAAAGCTTGGCATAAAGCTTGGCATCTCTAAGCTTACTTAACACTTTTTTGAGAAGGCGTTGGTGTTCCTCCTCGGATTCAGTGTAAATGAGCACATCATCCAAATAAACCAGGACCCCTTTAAACAAATGATCATGTAATACTTCATTAATCAATTGCACGAAGACTCCGGGCGCCCCTGCTAACCCAAAAGGGAGGACTTTGTACTGAAATGAACCCAGTGGACAATTAAAAGCAGTTTTCCACTCGTCTCCAGCTCGTATGCGGATGCGAAAATAGGCTTCATGAAGATCAAGCTTGGAGAAAATCTTGCCCTTTGACAAATGGGCTAACATGTCTTTCATTAGAGGTAGAGGTATTTGTTGCAGATCGAGATGGAATTTAACCCCCGATAGTCCGTACAGAGTCTAAGCGTGCCATCTTTCTTTTCCCGGAATAGCACAGAGGCCCCAACTGGGGAATTTTCAGGTTCAATAAACCCCCTTGACAGATTTTTATTGATAAAGTCCCGTAATGCCCCAAGCTCCTTCTGAGTCATTGGATAAATTTTTGGCTTGGGCAATTGAGCGTTAGGAACCAACTCTATGGCACAATCATTTTTCCAATGGGGGGGTAGCTGATCTGCTTCCATTTCTCCAAAGACGTCTGCAAAATCTTGGTATCGCTCGGGCAAGCCTTCTAAACGTGCCAAACTAGGGTGCGGCATGGCAATTGCAGCCCTTCCAACCCTCGCGCTTGAAGCCCTCTCCACAGTAGGGGCTTGGTAAAACCCATCCTTAAAAGTCAGAGTTCTGTGTTCCCAATTTATATGGGGGCTTCGATAGGTCAACCAGGGAATTCCCAGAATTACTAAGGGGTTGCCAACCGGTGCTACTATAAATTTTAAAGTCTCATGGTGGCTGCCCATTTGCATTGCAACAGTTCCAGTGAAATGGGTCACCACCACCACCACCCCCGCCGTTGAACCATCCAACTGTGTGAAGATCAAAGGCTGCTGGAGGGGAAAGCTAGGCAGGTCCAAAGCAGCAACCAGATCAGGGTGAATCAGACACCTGGAACACCCAGAGTCAACTAAAGCCCAGACCTCTGTAGTCTTTGTGCGGGAGCCCAATTTCACTTTCACTGCTAGAGTGGGACAGTCAGCACTCACCATAGCATCCTCGCGCCCATCCTCCTCCACCTGCCCGCAGGCGCTTTTCATGGCAGGTGGCTGGCATTTCCCGCCGGCTCCTTAGAGTCGTCTTCAGCCTCTCCCGAGAAGTAGGGTACTTCTTCAGTATCGGCCGCCCCCTTGGCTGGTGTTATCCACGCGATGGGGGTGGCGATTTGGCCGGCAGTTTGCCCGCTCGGTCTCCAGCCTTGGCTTTTGGGCAATCAACTGCTCGGTGCCCTTCCTTTCCACTTAGTAGTCACTGACCCCTCACATAACGCCAATCTCTCTCCTCTTCCCAGGCTCTATAGCCTGGCCGGGTAGCAGTTGCAGCACTTCGGGGTCCCCTCATGGTGGCTGGTTGTTTTTCAGGTCGTTTGGTTTGCATGTAGGTATGCTGGGCGTGCTCAGCTTTGCCGGCCAGACAGATCCATTCGTATAATGTCTCTGGGTCGTCTCTACACAACGCCCACCGCAGGACGTCCCTGTTGAGTCCCTCTTTAAACCATTCTATTAAGGTTGACTGAGACAAGTCAGGGATTTTCCCAGCTAAAGCCTTAAACTCCAGGGTGTAATCAGCTACAGACAGTTGGCCCTGGGTAAGATCCTTCAGTGCCTTTTTAGCCCTTGCCTTGGCTAGAGGATCCTCAAAATGCAGCTTTAATGCCCACATGAATTCCTCAAAATCCTCAAGCTCAGGGGAGTCAGCCTCACTTAATTGAACATACCAGTCAGCCGCTCGTCCCTTCGGCTTGGTGGCAATGGCAGTTATTTTAGCCTCTTCGGAAGGGAAGTATGGCCCAAACTGCTTCATATAACTTTTAGCATTAGTGAGAAAGACAACTTAGTTGGATCCCCATCAAACTTGACAGAAAAGTCTTTCACCCCCACTCCTGTTGGAGCTGAATCAGCAGCTGCTTGAGTGGTTGGGCCCCAGGTTACAGTAGTTCTCCCTCCTCGGGGTGGGGACACTGATGGACGAACTCTGTGGGGTGGAGATTCATCCCAGCGCCGCCTCCGGCCCCGCTCCACCGGCTGTCCAGGTGAGTGGATGGAGGATGGTTGCGTGGAGCTGGAATCTCCTTCGCGCCTCGGCTCCCCCCCCCCCCCATGACAGAGACAGGGCTTTTAGCATGTACTCCATCGATTTTAATTTGGCCTCTACTACTCTTAGCCTTTCAGGGGTTTGAGGTTCCCCCCTCCCTCGTGCGTTAGGCTGTCTCCCTGTTGATACCATGGTAGATTCTACATTTGGGGTCAGCGGGAACCTATACTTCCAGGATGCCTGGGACGTCCCTGGCTGGGGTTCTCCCATTTCATCCCAGGTGATCAACTCTGCGGGCGATTCGCTGGGTGCCGGTTGCTCTGGTGCTCTCCCATCTTCGGATTCCTCTCCCTTAGGGCTGGAACTCAAATCCTGCTGTAAACCTGAAGGTTCTGGGGTGAGGCTCAGTTCTCCGCTCCTGACCGTTGACTCGGGCATCAAGCCAGTCAGCTCCTCAAGTCTCCCGGTCATGAGTTTGGATTCGACCATTGTTAACTGTTTTCCCTCACAAGAAACTAATCTTGGTAGGAGCTAACAGTACAACTTTGGTGATTCTCAGCTTTATGTAATGATTGCCTATTCTAAACACCATCAGACTCATGAGCAGGATCACAAAGATATCTTATTTATTAAAGAATAGTATGCAGGTTCACAAAGAAAGCTGAGAATGGAAAAAGTGTGCCAAATGCAAACTAAAAAACCCTTGGTACAAACGAGATCCCTCCCCCCGTAGAATCTTCCCAGGCTCACAATCTCAGGTGCTCCTAACGGCTCCTGATGGTCCGCAGGAAAAGTCCTTGAACAGATCACATAACCCAAACACATTCCATTAAAATGAACATAGATACAGAGCTTGGCACAAGGTTTCACAGCAGCTCCCTCCCAACAGAAACGCGTGTCAGCGCCATGGCATGTGAAACGTTACGATGTACAGTGCACATTGAAACAGTGAACATGACAGTTAGAAACCTTTGAAAACATTTTTCCACTGCTTTCATCTGAACAATGTCCTTTTTCAGCTGCTACTTGAAATACAGTTTGAAATACTTAGGTTGTACTCCCAGTCCTAAAACCTCAACTTTCTCAAGAGTATGTACATTTGCCACCCAGGCATTCACATATTGTCATCTGTGAGCATACACATATCACTGTGGCAAGTAGCACTGTTGCAAGGCATGTTTCTGGGATGCACATTCAGCCTCAGCGATGATGCTTTGTTGTAGTCATGAAATGTTCCATCCCATTACTCTTATTCAATACTGCTTGTTCATTCTGTTATTCTTGGAAGACTGCGGCATGGATGTCACTGCCTCCTCCTTCCTTTCCTAAAGAGACACTCAGCCAAGAATGGGATGCAACCTGTCAGGATGACAGTTGTTTGGGAATCAGCTTCCCCAAAGAAATCCCACTGAGGAAAAGATGGCGCTCTGCCCTGTCTGCTTTGCACATTTTAAATATACCAAGTCTCCAGTGGCTTATTTCTTCATTATTCTATTCTCAACAAATAAGCAGCTTTCTAAATGAGGGCAGGGGGGAGAAAAGAACATAAGGAACACTTTCCACCATGAAGGGACCCAGAGCAGAAGAAGACTACATCATCCATAGAGAAATCTAAAGTCTCTCTTGTTCTTTCTTCATTTGTTTCTTCACTGCAGTACCACATTACCTGAACTCATTTAATCTAGGAACTTTCATGACTGCATTAAATAAGTTATGTAACTCCATATGGGATTAGCTACAGCCACTCAAAAGTTGAGACAAGTTACCAGCAGAGGTCTATATCCCTATACAGTAGCATTTCCTCCTCATGCTCAGACACTTCAAAGACACTTGCATTATTGTTGTTGTCACTGCTGCTGCTGCTTGCAACATTTTTCTCAAGCAAGCTTTTACAAATCAGTGAACCATTTAAGAACCAATAAAATTAGTTTGGGATTAGCTCTGATAACAGCATGAAATACATATCAAGAATATACCATTGCTACAGAGTTTATTGGTTTTTGAGGGATATGCTCAGCAATTTAAATGATTTTGATTGCAAGGCAACAATGGAGATACAATGAAGATGGGAATGAAAGGGTGGAAATCTAAAATAGAGCTAATTACATCTAAAAAGCAGCTGTAAGAATTCAAATAATGTAAGAACTGCATGCGATCAGACTAAGTGTTCCCCTGATCCAACATCCCATTTGCCACAGGGCCCAGATGGATTGATTGATTTCTATTTTTACAAGAGAAGCTATAGATGTAAGATATAAGTTTGGTGTCAGCATCTGGCATCCTCCAGCACCTGCTGCATCTCTGAGAAGCATGAGGTAATTGAGTCCAGCTGCCATTTTAATTCTACACAATGCTTTTGATACAGAGTCTTTGTGAGAGATTTAGATGATGGCATTCAGTGACCGAGTCCAACCCTACCTACCATTCGGCAGAGTGAGATGGCTGCCTTGGGCGTCAGATTGGGGGTGGAGGCGAAGGGTATGAAAAGGAGAAAATTGTCAGTTCTTATTACTCCTGTAGAGGTCTAATTCATATGTTCAGTTTTATGCCTTAGAAATAGATAATATTTTCTGTTAGCTTAAGGATGAAGAGGCATGGAGCTCAGTGCTGCAGCTCAGTGCTGGGACCCTGGAATTTATTTATTTTTTATTATATATATTATTTTCTATCCCGCCTTTATTATTTTTATAAATAACTCAAGCGGCGAACATATCAAATACTCCTTCCTCCTCCTATTTTCCCCACAACAACAACCCTGTGAGGTGAGTTGGGCTGAGAGAGAGTGACTGGCCAAGGTCACCCAGCCGGCTTTCATGCTTTAGGCGGGACGAGAACCATCTCCTGATTTCTAGCCTGTTGCCTTAACCACTAGACCAAACAGGCTCTGGAATGGAGACAAATAATGGAAACCAGAAAGATGTCCTTCCTTCACAGTGCGAATGGAATGGTGTGAAAGGATGCGGATACAATTAACAATACTGTTTATTGTACTAGCTGATATTAACTAAGAGGACAGAATCAGAGGAACACCCTTGGGATAACCACTCTCAGGACTCATAGCAGAGACCATAATGCAGCAGCTAGAAACTATAGCACTCCCACACATACAGCCAAAAGTATGGATCCAATATGTAGATGACACCTTCACCATAATAACAAAGGAACAACTAGAGAAGACACATGAAAAAATCAACAACATCTTCAAAGGAATAAAATTCACAAGGAAAGAAGAAAACAACAAAACACCACCCTTCTTGGATATCCTCATCAATAGAGGAAATGACGGCAAATTAGAAACATAAGCCTATTGGAAAACAACCCACACTAACCAAGTGCTCCATTACCAAAGTAACAACCCAACCTCCCACAAGAGGTTCTGCATAAGAACATTATTCAGACAAGCACAAATGCACTGGAGCAACCCAGAACACCAGAAAAAGGAAACAGACCACCTATACAGCATCTTCCAACAAAATGGATACCCACACAACTTTATCAAAAAGTGCCTGACCACTCAACCCCCTACAGCACAACCAACACAAGCTTTGAAAAGGATAACACTGCCATACATCAGAAACATCTCAGAAACTGCCAAAAGACTATTACAACTGCATGGCATCACCATAGCCCACAAGCTAATTGAAGCCCTCCAAAACAACTTAAGTAGACCAAAAGACCCAGGAGCCCAAGAATGAAAAATAGGAGCCATCTACAACATACAGTGCAAGGACTGTAACAGCCACTATGTAGGGCAGACAGGCAGAAGACTAGCAGAGTGCATCCATGAACACCCACTAGCGGTCAGAAGATACAATGAGAACTCTTTCATCTCATGACACATGGACAGACTCAACCACAGTTGCAACTGGGAAACTGTGAGCATCCTAAACCAAGCCAGATCCAAAAATGCTAGGGAATTCCTGGAAGCTTGGCACTCAGATAAGTCAACCATCAACAGGCACATAGAGGTAAACAACATTTACATACCATTCAACAGAGGCAATAAAAAAGCTGAAAAGGAAACAAAAAAGACTAGAACACTTCCTGGCCAGCAATCAACACCCAAATAATAAAGATTAACATCAGATGAACAATCAAACATTAAATAATACTCTAACCAAGCCAAGCAGTAAACAACAGCCTAATCAAGGAACTACTAAGGGGAGAACAACACCCCCACCAACACTGTCAGGGCAAGCTGCTGTATATAAACAGAGAACAAGCCCCACTCCCTCCTAGCACTGCAGACGTTGCCTAGCTGGGCAACAAAATGTCTGCAAACAAACAACCAAGCTCAGAGAGCACCAAGGACTCCACAGGATAGAATCCTACTAGTGTGAAAAGTAATAGGGAAGTCAATCCAAAAGCATTTGGCTGTAAGGGTCATATTGTAATTTTCAATATTCCTTTCATCTTTCTTTCTGTAGTGTATCAAACCAGACAAACTGTATATAATCCATAGCTTTGCTTTGCTCAGGTCTCCTGTGCAGTTCATTAGCAAGGAGGAGCCCAGTGATAGTCTTGTAGTTTGTTTATGCCAGGAAAAGTATATTTTGGTGCATCTGTCTCCAATTGCTTTGGTGTCTTATTTGAAGTGAGCAATTTTCTCACAACACTCCCAAGGAGAGGGAGAGGTGCTAGTAGGTTTTTCTGCCTTATGCAGCAAAATAAATGAGCACGTTGTGATTCTGGACCCCTTGAACTTTGGCAGGTGAGGAGGCAGCTTCTGCTGCTGTGCCTCCAGAAGCAAAATGTCTCCAGTCAACCTTGTCAGCTGCCACCACCACTGCAGGTGCCAACCAACCAGCACATTTTGCCCCAGGGGACTAGCATCGCTTGTTTCATAATAAGCTTTAAAGCAGCAATTGATTAGTAACATCTGTTGAAAATAAAATGGGAATGATAATGGGAGAGAAATCATAATGGAAGTGAAAATAAAGTAAGACATCTTTCTCTGGAACCTGCACCTAAATTCTGTCTCACTGGGGAGAACATTCCAAGGGGAAAACTTCCTCACTCACTACATGCCTAATCTCAGAACCAGGAAAGGGCACTGAATGACCATCTTAAGACAGGAGCAACTCTGCATGGTGTGAGGTAGTCCTTCCACTGCTCAGGGCTCAGACTGAACAACACTGTTTCATTTGTCTTTGAAATGAATGTCAGTCAATGAACTGATTTCAAACTGAGCACAATGTATTGCCATATCCTGAATTAATTATTAACTCCAAAAAAGAATTCAATAACAACCCTCCAAAATACAATGCTTTGAGACATTTAGGGTAGAAGCTGTAGGGGCTAGATAACTGTAGATAGGCTCTTTCTGTCATTCTTGGCAGATCATAGCTTTCCAAAGTGCTTTTTCCACAGATACCATCCATCAAACTATAACCTGCTGTGGCAGCCGTGGCCAGAAGGGCCTTTGCACAGCTTCATGTTGTGCACCAGTTGCGCCCTTTCCTGGATCGGGAAGCCCTTCGGACAGTCACTCATGCCCTTGTTATCTCCCATATAGACTACTGCAATGCGCTCTACATGGGGCTATCCTTGAAGAGTATCCAGAAGCTTCAGCTGGTCCAGAATGCAGCCACGCGGGCTATTTTTGGCGCCCCTAGAAGGGCACACATAACACCTTTGCTCCATGAGCTGCATTGGATACCAGTTTGCTTCCAGGTCCAGTTCAAGTTGTTGGTTATCACCTTTAAAGCCCTACATGGCATGGGACCGGGTTACCTGAGGGACCGCTTCTTCCCCGTATCCTCAGCCCATCCCGCCCGCTCATGCAGAGAGGGCATGCTGTGGACCCCGTCAATAAGAGAATTCCATCTGGCAGGGTCCAGGAGGCGGGCCTTCTCGGCAGTAGCACCCGCCCTTTGGAACATCTTGCCCCCGGAGGTGAGATTAGCCCCATCGCTCCTAGCCTTCCGGAGGAAGTTGGAGACCTGGCTCTGCCCCCAGGCTTGAGGCAGGGAGTAGAATTGACATACTTGGGGTTGGCTAGTGCCTTAAAGTGCCCCTCCTATATAATGATTGAAGAGATCATAGCCATCTGGATTTTATGAGCTGGGGTAGTTAAGAAACTGTTTTAGTTTTAATGGGATTTTATTAGAATTTTATCATATATTTATTTGAATTTTTATTGTATATTTATTCTATATTGTAAACTGCCCAGAGTCCCTCCGGTCAGAGGAGATGGGCAGTGACAAATTTGATAAATAAATAAACCTGTTTCTTTGTGAGAATGCAACCAGACTAGATGATCTGAGAGGTCTACCCAGTCCTCCAATCAGTACCAACACCGCATCCAACTTGATAGGGTTAAACATCCTTATTCAATCCACTATTAATCCCAGACCCCACTCCCACATTTCCTAAAGGCCTATTTGATACTCTGTAATCAAAACTGTGTAGGTGGTATCCACTACTCATCTAGGCAGCTGGGGCTAATCTATATGGCTCTGCAGTCCTCCTCTTCCATTCTTTGAGCTTACTTTATACTTCCACCAAGTTTCACTGCACATAGTCCTAGCATGCAAGTAGCTCTATTGCAAAGGAATGAACTACAGTGTTTTTCTCAGGCTGTTACTTGTTCTAGTTTGGCTTCTGGGGGATTTATCAACAAAGGCAGACTCAAGTGGAATTTTGAATTACAATTCACATCCCAATTTATGCACTAGATTGGGAAGTCACTCTTCCAGTTCCAATGAGAACAGTTTGGGACATCTGGAAATTCATAGTCTTATAGCAATCTGCGTATTTGAAAACTGTATGAATTGAAGTTAACTCAAACCGGTATCTAAATGAGAATTCTTTGTTTTGACTGTTAGAACTCATTCTGTGCTCCAGTTTATAAAACTGCTAGATGAGTATTCTGCTTACCACAGTCTCAGTAAGGAAACCACAAATTAGAAAACTAAAAGAATGATTTTTCACCAGAATAAAGTGTGACATGATTTTCAGCATTATAAAGTCCCCAAATATTCCCATTACCCCAGCAGTTACATTTTACAAAACATATCTTTCTACCCATCTATCCATCCTGGGGTTTAAAAAAAAATCCCTTCACTGTACTCCACATAAAAGAAAAATAAAATATATTGCTTGCAGAAACACACATGCCACAATATGCTTATTTACTTTTTGTTAATTTGTTACTCTTTTTGTTCTAATCTTGTTAATTTGTTAATCTTTTTGTTAATAATCTTAATGATTCCTACAAAAGCCATCAAGCCAACTTTCCCCTTAAAAGACCTGCTAGGGTGATTGAAAAGGCCCTTCCAGAGTCTCCAGATAACAGCAGCATTTCAAGGAAAATAGTAATGTTGATGTGATTTCAAATACACTACAATTAACCTAAAAATAAATCAACTAATCTCTCAAATACAACCAACACTGTGGAATCAAAGAAGTCCAGTGCTGCTTTGAAAGTGGGGTAGAAGCTCATGAGAAAGTGTTTTGAGAGAGGCTATCCATATTGACATCAGAAAAGATGAAACAAGTGAAAGGAGTATTACTTCTTATCTATCTTACCATGTCCACCTTTAATTAATTTAATCTTTGTGAGTTGGGGGCTCCCTTTTTAGCTTTTTCACTTCAGTTTCCCTGAAAGAAGATCAAGTAGCTCTTTCATAACTTTCTCTGGGGAAAAAAACGGTTCAGTAAAAACAGTGGACTTCCTATTACGGAAATAGATGTTATGCTGCTGTTATTCCTATGTTGCTTGGAATCAGCTTTCTGAGTCCCTGGGAAAGAGTCCTTCCCATCTGTTGCTTGTTGTTTTTGAACTGGAGATAACAGTGATTTGAATGGCAATCTTCTCGAAGCAAAAGTAGATGCTCTGTTACGGAGCATTGACACACACCCCATTTGCCTATAGAATTTACTGAGGAAGGTGATTTGCTACCTGCTAAAGAGGAATGTTGAACTTGGCTCCAGCTGGCTTCTTAATATATGTTTATACATTTCTATATGTTTACAGTGTATGCATTTTATGCATTGGACATACCCCAAGTTCTGTTCCAGATTTTCTGTGTTCTACTTTTCTCACTCTGCCAAATCAGTAACAAAGAAATAGCCAGAAGCTCTCAGAATGGTATATATACCTTTTCTTAAGTTCTCATAAACTAATAACATCTGGCTACCCACATTTGAAAAGTCCCAATAAAGGACAAAACCAGAGACATGGTGCCTCCTGGTGGGCAATATAGACTGTGTAAAAATAGAAAAATCCCACCCACCCCCTGGAGGAAGTCATGTAAAATCTTGTACGTGGGGCATGATATAATGTAACATCTGTATTTCTCTACCCTGAGAGCTTAAGGGAAGGTGGACTGTATACTATTCTGAGAGCTTCTAGATACCCCTTCCTGAGCACCAGGACCTGGATAGCTTCTAAAGCTAATGCACAGTATATAGTTGTCTAAAGGGCAAAGATTCATGAGTTCAATATCTGGTAGATGGTTTGAACCTCAAAGAATAACATCTAGTTATCGGCAGCTGAAGAGTCCCAATGAAGCTCATGGGGTGTTTCCTGCTAGTCAGTGTAATAAATAGCCAAGAACCTAAAGCTGGAAATGTATATGTCTAACTGTCAAGTGTTCAATTTGTAAAAGTTGGGGTGGCTGACCATTGTTTTTTTGTTTTGTTTTGGGTTTTTTTTTTTTTTTTTTGCCTCCAAATTCATCTGCTGTATGTTTTGCAACATCCAGCAAAACCTCGTTCATTTAGTCTGCAGTCTCAATCTTGAAATGGGTCTAGCAGTAGACTTGGGGTTCATCGCCATGGTCAACCCAAGACTTTGATAGGAAGTGTGCTGACTTCCCCTAAAGAAAACAACAAAAAACAGAAACAAAGCGGAAGGTGGTAAGGACCAACTTGGGAGTCTATGCCAAAGTGTCAAGGTACAATGTCATCAGGTTTCCTTCTGGTAAATTAGTGCTTCATGTCTGCTATTTTGGGAATGTGGCTAACAACAGCCTTTTTTTGTTTAGCATGCCCATAACATGCTCTCAAAATTCCAATGTGCCCCACACATCCATGAGGAAGACATTAGCTCTTTCTAGTTCTTAAAATATGTCTTAAAGAAAGTGATCTATATGTGAAAGGAGAAATCGCGGAGATCACTTTGCCTCTCTTGCAATCAGTCACTTCACCATTTACACTTTCAAGGAGACTGTGTGCAATAAGCCCTTACCTCAGTGTAACAGTCTGATCTTCCACATTCACAATTGTGCAAAGACTGAAAAATTAGAAAAGGTTCTCTGTTGCCCAGAGTTGCTCTGGGTCCATAAAGGTCAATGAAGAAAACAGAACTGGCATATTTTTCCTCGTTCACTCACTTTATTAAAAACAAGTAGCTTAATTTTTGTATCTCTTGGTTAGGCATTTCTTCTTTCTCCCATTACTTCTTTTGGTTCCCATCCAGATGACTTATTCTGGGCAACTAAAAAAATGTTTAATGACATTTCTGTTAATCCTCAAAAATATATTGCCCAGCTGTGGCTTTGGAGAAGGCTATTTCCTCTCCAGACCCCTCCATTTGTCTACTTTTGCAACAAAAATGTTAACTTTGACTATGCTTTGACAGAATCACTCTCTTTTTAGATTAATGGAGATGCGTATTTCCTTCCTTTCTTTTAGGAATTTTACAATTCCTATCATCTCATTTCTCAATCCTGTTGATGAGAAACAGGCTAAAACTATTGCTACAGTCAAAAACAGAAGCGACTTTTCTCAGATTAAACCTGATTGGTCAATTATGTATCATTGATACTACCATTTCCTAATTCTTGCTATAGCTGAGGGGCCTTTCTACACATTAGTCTTTTAAGAAAAAATTGTAAATAGACTTTAACTGCATCTTAAAATATAAAACAAGTTGCCTGCTGTTTGATGACATTATTACTGCTTGATGCACTCAACAGCTCTTAATACTCAATAGAAAACATCAGTGGTGTTTTTGAGGATGTAATCTTTTTTTCCATTAAAGAAAAGAATGTTTCATTTAGAAAGTCATCCTTCCTAAATTTGCATTGGCTTTGAAAAACAATAGCAATATATATTTGTGTTGAAATTATTAAAGTTAGAAACTTTGAACTCAGTAAATCTTATATCCAGTAAGAAAGAGGCTGTTTAATTCATTTCTCAACTCAGCAAAGAAAGGAAAAAAACTAAGAAGAATGGAAGGCTACAGTCCCATACCTCTTCCTTCTACAAACCCATCCACAAGATTTCAATATGAAATCTTCCTTCCTAGGTATGAATTCTTGGAAGTAAATCCCCACTAATTTCCACGGGCCTTAAACTACTGTCCTAAAAATACCAACTTGAACAGCAATTTTTGCAGAAAACTGTAAGTCCTTGCTACCATCTAATGATCATCTGGATTTTTGCAGCCCAGTTCTGGTAGCCCTAGACTTGGGCTGTTATTACCAGGTCTGTGTGAGGTGTCAGCTTAATTAGTTTTGTTAACTAATTAAGAAAGAAGGGAGGGAGGGTGGGTTTGGGCCCAAAGTTGTACATGTTCTTTTTGTAGTTATTCAAAGGTAGAGAATTTTCAGGACAATAGTACAGGTAGTCCTTGTTTAGTGACCACAATTGGGACTAGCAATTTGGTCTAGTAGACCAGACAAGAAACATGACCAGATGAGCTAAGTCTACTTTGTTATAAGGCTACATTAACAGAGTCTTGCAAGTCTGAAAACACAGACCTCCTGCTGTCTCCTTTACAGCCTGAGAAGCTATTGAATTTATATTCAATTTTCAATTTATTGTGGTTGTAGACCAGTACAAGCAGAGTGCTGAGTGAATGTATATAAATCTATCTTAATAGATAATAAATGAAATAAAATTTAAGACAAAATTACAATACATTTATAAAACAACCTAACTAACATCTATGAGTGAGGTCCAGGGTGCAGTCTATATTTAAACTATAAAATAAACCCTAAAACTATGTAGGTATAATATCTAAAATTATAAAGAAGTGATAATATCTGAAATTTAAATAAATTACAATTACATAGAATGAGTTTGGCTAGTGGCAAATTGGCCCCTCAGGGTCCAACCAAGAAGCTAGGGAGGGTCCCTTCTGAGTCTCTTGCTTTGCCCACTATCCAGCTGTGGGCTATGCCCTCTCTTATGTGAACATTCCCTAGGCAGCATCTTTTAGCCCTGTCTCCCAAGGTCTTTCCCACATATCATCATTTCTGCTTTCCTTTGCTTTACAGACCTATGAAGGGAAAACTTCCAAGTAAGCAAGCCCAGAATTTCCCAGGCTATTGAAAGCAATGCAGTTTATTTCTGACCATCCTGCTCTGGGCTATATAGCAATGATCTTTCCCAGTGTTGGTACCTCCCCTGCCTCAAAGGCTATAAAGACTTTTCCCCACAATTAAGTTAAATGATACCCTGCCTTTGAGCTGGCAAAAAAATAAGCTTATGCCAGCATGAAAATGGTTGTTTCCACTGCTGATCTCTATCCTGCATTCAGTGCATCTGTTCCCAGTCAGTACCACTCAGCTGAGTTCTCTCCAAGGACCTGAGTAACCAAGCCTAACAAATTTTATACAGCTTGATGCTGCCCTTTCACAGCATCAGAAAAAGTGGGAAACTGCTACTTTAACATCAGTGAAACTAAGGATGACTTGGAAGTCTCCTAGGCTGGGGTGGGATAAGGGTCATGTCATGAGGACATGACAGAAAAATAATATTGCCTGGCTATGTTTGGGTAATGGGTAGGTGGAAGAACAGACACTGCCAAGGAGAAGGTCCCAACACGAACCTCAGTCCTTTATGCTTTCCTTTTTCCATTGTTTCTTCCTACCATCTGCTCTCAATTTCTTTGGAGTTAAGGAGACATACCCTTGCCTGAAATGAAACCACAATAATTCCACCTTTATCAGTGGGAACCAAAGGCACCTCAGCCAAAATAAATCACTCCTGCATTGCACTAAGGATGATTTGCAGGAGATTGCCAATCCAATATCATTTCTGAGGTCAGAGTACAGCAAAATAACAGCTTACTTCCTTTCTGACCTAATACTCATGTCTAGTATTGACTCATTTCCTATAAATGGGTTCAGAAAATGCCTTCAGAAAATGTTTGCGCGGGGATGCTAAAAATGCTGCAAGGGCTCTCAGTGGCCAAGGTGTCCCTTAACAGAATATCTGTTCTCCTCGCACTCTCAATAACACTTGTAGCCTATTGAGAGACTTTCACCTTTGTGGATTAAGGTAAAGGTAAAGATTTCCCTTGACATTAAGTCCAGTCGTGTTCGACTCTAGGGGGCGGTGCTCACCTCCGTTTCAAAGCCGAAGAGCCGGTGTTTGTCCATAGACATTTCCGTGGTCATGTGGCCAGCATGACTAAACGGAACGCCGTTACCTGCCCGCCAAAGCAGTACCTATTAATCTACTCACATTTGCATGCTTTCGAACTGCTAGGCTGGCAGGAGCTGGGACTAGCTCCTTTGTGGATTAAACAAACCTTTAATTTAAAATAAGCAGTCTTCAGAATACTTGTAGCTAACACTGCTAGCTGGCTTTCACCCTAAGTAGTTCAAAAACATTCTTTTTCCTCCTGATTGGCTTCCCAAAAGCAGAATTTGCTGTTGAAAGCTAATTTACTCTGCTGCTTCTGAGGTTTTGCTTGGAATAACTTACCACTGTGAGTGCTGTCTGGCACGAGCAGGACTTCAGAATTTATCAGTTTCATCATCAAGCACAGTGCAGTCTTCTTCATTGCAAACTTTTCCCATGTTGTCATTTATCTTTTTGCACAAAAGCAATGAACTGAACACAAAGCAGTGGGGAGGGGGCCGGGGGGGGGGGAGAGGAGTCTTCAGTGGCCCTGCCAATTCTTCCCATTGCCTGTTATTAGATCTGCCTCATTTTGCCTCCTATTTGCAGGGGTCAACACCTCCCGTTGTCAGCAATTTTCCCCATCTGCAGCATATACATTGTCCTTTTTGTCTTTCTTCCCATCATTGCCCCCAGATTCATTTGCTGTGGCAGCCATTTAACCCTAATAGATGTAGCAGCAGCACACATAATTGCACCAGGTACGGTATATCACAATCCTGCCTCAGATGTGATATTACTTCTTGTGAAACCACCTCTTTAAAAACGCAACTCAAAGAAATGCTGCTATAGCCAGCTCCATTCCTCCTGGAAAAACCTAGAAAGAGTATTTTCAAACGTGCAGCAAAGGAGAATCCAAAGCAATTCCCCTACCAGGAAACATCACCGTAGTTGATGTAGTTTGGGCTGAGAAGGAAGGCTGGGCTGTCGACACATCATGGCGGGTGTGTGCAATCTTCTCCAGCCCAAGTTCAAGGGGCTGCATTCTAAAGAGTAAGTGTGCAAGAATTGTACAGGACCAGTACAGTGATTCAACCTGATTTCATTTGATTGTTAATTTAAACTATTTTTTCTATAAAAATCCAGGAAAAAAAGAGTCACCAGTTGCCTCACTTCAAATGCAGCCGACTTCTCCCTCCATAGCCCCCTCCTCCCAGTCCCATGACCCAGAGGTGAGCACATGCAGCCCACCCTGTGCTTCTTAGTGTGCACACACACACACCAAACCATACAGACACAATACAAAGAGAGAGCGCACAGACATTCACCCCAGAGGCCAGACATGCACACACTCTGATTAGTCCCTAGAGCAGTGTTTCTCAACCTTGGCAACTTTGAGATGTGTGGACTTCAACTCCCAGAATTCCCCAGCCAGCATGGCTAGCTGGGGAATTTGGGGAGTTGTAGTCCACACATCTGAAAGTTGCCAAGGTTAAGAAACCCTGCCCTAGAGGGAAAGTACCTCCACAGAAAAATACATGGAGAACATGTGACTTCGTTACACAGAAGAAAATACAGTTGCCATTGCTAGTTAAGGTGTTGGAAGCAATTCAAGAAGCCTTGTGCTGTGGACTTCCCCTCCCCTTTTGTTTAAGTACATTAAAATTAAACTTTAAGACTGTATAAGATGAGAGATGAGGGGGAGGATATTTTTTTTTTAATGTAGAAGTGGTTCCACTTTAGACATGCTCACTTCTGCTTTGGTTACATTTATTGATTCCTTTGTCCTCCACACGCAGCTCCTGACATATTCCACAAGACTCATGTGGCCAGGGTATCCATGAAGACAGTCAAAAAAGTCAAGATGGCATTGTAACCATGCAGTTGAAACTCTGCATCTCTTTCATGTGCATAAGAAATCAGCGGTTCTCAGCCTGTAATAATATATAGGCAGGAGAAACAGATGCAGAATTTAAACATTGGGGTGCTCCATGGAGGGGCTGGATTCTAGATTTTGCAATAGCTGGTTTTTCTCATGACTGAGGGTTTTTCGAATATCTGTAATACAAATATCTTCTCAAAGCTGCGCCCTTGAATTTCTGGCTGTCCAGTGTTCAAATATAAGCCAGCCACAATCTTCCATTTGGTTGGTTCCCCTACTTGCACCCCTTTTCTAAACTGGGAGAAGAGAACGGAAACTAGCAGCATTGAAGTCTGCAGACAACATGCAGTCCAGCTTTCTGTTCCCACTTATTCCTTGCAATACAAGGGCCATTTGGGAGAATGCTCACAATCCTAGTGTAGTTGCTCAAACCATTAAAAGAGTTAAAACTACAAATCCCAGGATCCTGAGTGACAAAGGTTTGCTTGGAGGGCTTGAAAGTCTCCACAGAAGCACAGAGAGATCAGAAAGCTTAGCACACAAGCTAAGTTTGAGAAGAGGAAGAGAAGGAAGGTTGGGGATGGTAGAACGCTGAAGTAAGCCTATTTTTCTATATTTTTTAAAGAACTCTAAAATCTCAGGATTTGTCAAAAATTCTCCTTAAAAATTCAGAAACTGGGCTGTTGAAAAATTGAGATAGGTGGTTTTTGATCACCTTTGTGAAAATATATTCCAGTGAATAGCAAGGCAGTTTTCCAGGGTATGCTTAGGCTGCAGGCTGGCCTTATTCCTAAGGAATGTTAGAACAGTGTTCACCCAGATTCTTCTGGGATGCTGGCTTATTTGTTTATTGGACTGTTTGCAGTGTCTGATCTTATTTATTTATTTTTACAGATGATCCTTCTCAAAACTGAGCTGCAGCCTGGTGTACTTGTGCTGAATCTCATAAATGCCAAATGCAAACAGCCTGAGTGTTTTGTGAACATAACCATTTGTAGGGAAAATAGCAGATGTTGAGCATGTTCTGCCATGTCATGAGTTTCTCTCAACACTGGGCTTTTTTTTCTGAATGAGCAATCTAGAAAATTTGGATGCTACAACTCCAGGATAATTTGCAGTGTCTATTTCTGCACACACAATTTTCTAATTTGTTCAGGTTTAGGAAATTTCACCATATGTTACCTGTTTCTGTGATAAGAAAAAACATGTGTTTCAAAACCCCTGTGGAGTTTATTTAGTTATTTATTTGGTTTAAATTCTACCTTTCCTCCAGAGACTCAAAGCAGCTTAAACGGTGATATCTCAGATTTTTCCTCTGCATCTCAGGTAGATTAAGCTTCAAGGGTGACTGATCCAAAGTTAGCCAGTGAATTCCACAACCTGAGTGAATCTGAACCTTGACCTCCCCTCCCTTAATCCAATGTCTCAAGCTCACTTTATGTATAATGATCCATAGACAAGTGCATATGGCCCTTTGGATTTAATTGCATTTAGCACAGGTACCACCAGAACCCTACTTTGCAGACACACACAAACACACATGTGGAACTACAATGTTGCTTAAATATGACATGAAATTGGGGAAACGTGTGGACTGTTCTGTGCACAGGATAGCTGGTTTGGGATAGCCCATGCCCAAACTGAAGCATAAATGTGTTCACTGTTTTAATCCATAAACAGAAGAAAACATAACTATTTTCTGGATATACTATATATTGAAAGGCAACTGGGTAGAAGTGGTGGGAGAGGAGGGTCAGAGAAAAGCCCAAGACATCATCACGGATGGCTCAGGGCAGCAAACAAAGGAAAAGTTCTGGGAAAGATCAAGGGGGTGAGGGCTGGTGAATTCACTGCTTTGGAGAATAGGGGAGGAGAGACAATGAGCATCAGCCTTACCCTATTTGCCCCATAAAATCCCTCCAGATTTTCTTTCATTCAAAAAGAACCTAACAACCAAAATGTTCCAAGTTTTGGTTCTGCCAAACTATGGCCAATCTGAAACTGTTAGGCAACACTTACAAACCATTGTGGTTTGTTACAGGTTCAAAACAAAACACATTTTCTGTTTTATGCATAGTCCTAGAGGAAATAGAAAAAAATAACTTCATTGATAAGCATTTTCCCTATGGCCTGAATCATACAAATTGGGACTTCATCCATACAACTGTAGAAGAAAGCATATGAAAGTTTTACAAGATTCTTTTGTAGGCACGTGAAAGAGCTACACAGACGAATAAGATAAACTGTTAGCCTTTTCATGGTTGAATGAATAAAAAAATATTTTTAGTCAAACAACCTACATGAAATATCAGTTCAGAGTTACCACCAATAGTTTTGCATTATGTCATGGTTAAAATTTAACCTGTAAACATATGAGCAGACTCATCTGATTTTACAATTAAAATGCTAACATACCCATTGAGGCCTGAAAACAGCTCACTAGAATGCTGGTTTTATTCCTTGTTTCTTTGATGGCAGAGTCCTACTTGTTTTTCAGTATTAAGCATAAACTAATTTTTCTGTGCATAAGAATCCAAATTATGTCTTTGGAAAATAGCAGTAACCCAGTCCTTTTTTTTTTTCAGTTATGGTCTTTGGTCATCTCAGACACTGGATTCAATGGTCATACTCTCTCCTTTCAATGGCAATGTATACTTATGCCTTCACCTATGTCAAAATGGAAGCTATCATGTTATATTTCAAAGGTCTCTATCATGTTCTGGTTGAGTGGAGTCTTGAATATCTATCCAAGATCTTCATCAGGTATTCCAAACCTTTTATGACTTCCAAAGTCAAGACTTTAGAACTGGGCTCCTTGCTGGTGTCCAGTTGTTGGTTGGCAAGGAAGTTATCAGTGCAGGATTCTGTCCGATTAGATGCTCCAACTGCTTTCTTTCAGCAGCTTCTCTGGAAAGTGTTTTTAGATCATCGGTAACCAATCGCAGAGATGTCTTGGAGCGACTGCCCACTAAGGCTGTGCTTGATTCAAAAATGAATTGAAAAAAGTGCTTTGGACCTCCTGCAAGCAAAAGTACAGCATCTCACTGTTACTCATTAAAATAGCCTCTCATTATACTTCTGTACAACCCAGAAAAACAGATGCTACTGCTTTAAAGAATCCACTCAGTAAAGTTAATTTGACTCTTAAAACAACAACATATTTTTTTCAGGCTCAACCAGAAGCCTGAAAAGCAATGGGCTGGCAGGGTGAATAGCAGAGAGGTGCTAGGCTTGCACAAGTTTTGAAACCTTTCTTCCGAATCATTTTTAACTGTACAAGTCTTACTGCTAGCACCTGTAGTCCAGAGTGACATTTTCATGAGCCCCTCTGGCAGGTCTTCTGAGATAGATTGATCCAGAATGCCTGAGCAGCCCTGTTGGTTGCTGCATGTTCCCAGCAGGAGGAAGGTGAGAGTGATGGTACCATGGAAGCTGCAAAAGAGATTATCTAGACTGTAAGGGATGATGGGCCATGGGTTCCCCATCCATAGTTTAAATGTTAGCCAGCACTTTGAATTTAGCCAGGCAACAAATAGGAAGCAAATGAGACTGCTATAAGCCTAGGTACAGTATATCTACACCAACCCATGAACACCAGGCAGGTTTTGGACTGCCTTTAAGGACATCCCCATATAGACTAGAACGTATTGTAAGGACCCAGTGCACAGGTAACTGACACATGGATATGATGCCAAGATGATCTTGGCAAAACTAAATTCTTCATGATTTCTTTTTAAATTCCCTTTGATCATCACTAATGATTTTATACTCCAGAAAGTAGGACTGAAGCATCACAGTAATGCACCATTCAGCCTTCTTTACAACTTCTTCTCCATGCCACAAATTCAATGACTGCTTTACAAAAGATTATCTTACTAGCCTGTCTCTTCTTCAGATTCATTCCTTACTATTCTCACAGGATTAACTCTAATCACATCATAGTTAGTCGGGTGTTTTTAATAATTTTGCAACCAGGTGGAAAGGGCTTATAACTGCCTCTGCTTAATAGATATTCCAGAGGGCAACAGAAAACTTAAATGTTAAAGAACATTTCAAGCCACCTCAATCTGTATCCCAAACCCAACTTTTATTTATTTTTTAATGGAGACCACATTTTCTATTACTTTTCTATTACTATTCTATTTATAATAAAATAATTATTACAAATCATAAGGCAATAAGGACTATTTTTCCCTGACCTTATTAATGCTCAGTTCATTTCTCTGCCTGAGAACTGCAGCTTCCTTCTAATTTTGTTTTGCAGCCCTAGGACCATGTGGGGCATTGTTAGGGACATAGCAATATCACTGGAGTGGGAGGAGCTGCGAATGAAATGTGGGGTGGGGCTGGGAATTACACAAAATCTTTGGGAGACTTAACACAACAAATTTAAATTTTAAGCCTCTCTGAGACTGCATAAACATGTTTGGAGCCTTAAAATGTCCAAGCAATGGGGGAGGGAGAGAAAGCACTACTGAAAGTTTCTATTTTTCTACCACAGATTGGCAGTGTGATCCAGGGAAAGCTCTGAGACCATCAGAAAGATAATTGTGGGTCACATGACCCACTGGAAGCCCACCCCTTTTCTAAATATTTGTGCTTCTATCCCATCCTGCAGTGCTCACACTATCTCTGTAACTTCACTGAAGTACAAATTATGATCATACTAGCCATGGGCCTACTTAATCCAGCTGCTAATTGGAGATGGGCAACTTCAGTGCTGTGGTGACTCTTTCTTAAAGTTATACATCTTTATCCCAACCTTGGAGTTCTTAGCCTTTCCATCAGGAGATGCTTCCAAATAAAAGGATATAAGTAGTACAAAAACAAACCGGTGATGAATGGAAATTACTTCCTTGAATTTCATAGATGTAGGAGAGAGACCTTCCCCTGTAGTACTAGTCAGGGATTCAAGTCTGTACCCATATAAACATCATGTACCCAGCACTGGAAGCAGGCTGTCCTACCATTAAAAAACCTTAGAAGCTGAAACAGAGAAAACTGGGGCTTATCTTATCATGTCAAAGGCAGCCAATCTAATCTAATCTTCTGTTCCTTTGGCACATGCTCCCCAGTACTGGGGAAGTGTACTGCCTCTGTTATTAAAAGGTTGTCTAGTAACCATTGACTGTCTTAACTCCTTAAATGTGTCTAATCTCTTTTTAAAGCCAATTACATAATAACACATCCCATAACTTAACTATGATCCATGTGATGAAGCGCATCCTTTCATCTCTCATCATTCAATTTCACTGGATGATTCCAGTTCCAGTACTGGACAAAGAATTACTTATCTCCCCCTGCTTTCTCCATACCATGTCTTATACTCATCCATCAGGTTGCCGCATTACTCACTTGAGGATTGAGCAGAATATGATACTAAAATAGTCACTTCATTCAAGAGCAGTCAAGTCAATGGCAATTAGCTACAAAATAGTAAAACATTTACTTTTTAAAAAAGAAAATTAATTTCTTTCATTGATTCTAAACAATTCACAATGTCCATCTTAAAAAATTCCAAAAGAAGAGATACATAAATGTTCTGATAACACATCCATAAAATGGAAAAGCATTGAGTAAGGATTTTAAGGAAAAGAAAACATCTGGAAACTTCCTGAATGGTACATGGATCCCAGCTAACTGTAAATGACCATGAAGGAAAAATATCTCAGTAGCCAATATTTTTCTCTGCTGGTATCAAATGAAATTCATTTGGTATCAGCTGGAGTTTCTGTAGTGCTAATGGAAGTTATTTTCAGTTATCACATCAGCTCCTAAGTATACAAAGACAGCAATTTTGCTAGTAATCTAGAGATCAGTTGGAATGTAGGGGGCATGCTTTAGGCTGCCTCTGTAGTGACAAGCCTTTATTTTAATACATGAAGTATATCATAAATAAAAAAGAAAAAGAAAAGAATGGCAAAAAGATCATTACACTAGGTGGAAGATTAGGGTTGGGAACATTTCACAGTGTGAACATCTGAACTCCAAAGCACTAGGAATACCCAGAAAACCCAGTGTTTAATAAAGAAGGACTCTGCCTGAGAATTAATTTTATGCCATAGATTTCTTTTTAAAGCTTCAGAAATGATGAATGACAAAGCTGAAACAGACCTCTTTTTTAGCCACTCTTGAGTACAATATGCTACATGAGATAAAACAGTCTTCCCCGGACTGATGATCCAATTGAATTAATTGGGATTATGACAATTCAAGCCTAATACATCTTAATGACAAAGGGTGGGCAAAGGTTAAAATAGACTTTTGGTCTGAATGAGCATGGTTTTTCCAACGTTCTTAATTGCCTTTTCAGCCACTGCAACATTTGAATTAATGGAAGTAAGCAATTTGAAAATGTTTATGTTCTTTATCTGGAGATACTATTTGTGGATGCAACTTTTTGTGCCATTTATTTTATGCACGAGAGAATCAGTAATGCCTTGTTTTCATACTTATTACCCAAGATTCATTCATTCAACTATGACCAAGCCCATATAAGATCTGACTAGCATTTTAAGAAACACCAGGCAGGGCTTACATGGGCAGATGCCTCTGCAGAACCCAGGTGTCTGGTCTCTCCTGCAGCCTAAGTCAAAATGGTCATAGAGGACAGTGCCCAGCAACTGGAAGGGAAGGGTGTGTCTAAAGAAGCCCAAGTAGCCAATAAGAGTTGGATCCCAACCCTGATTCATCATTAACTACGTCATTGATGAAGTGGACTAATCATTTCCAGAGCAGAAAAATGCATCAAAAAAAGAGGGAAACACTACTTTAAAACTGGAATAGCTACAGGCATCTTTAAGGTACCTCAGCTATGAATTAGCAAAGGCAAAGTTATGAAGACATGGAATAAAAAAAAATGTTTACTGATAATAATCATGCTATGGATCGAGGGACATGAGGAAGAGCCCTGTATTTGTCCTGTACTGATTAAACTAAGAGAAGAGGTTTCTAAGCACAAGCAACTACCTGATTTCCAAATGCCCATCCATTCTGGCATGACCTTGGACCACTCTTTAAGCACTCCTGTCCAAAAGAATATCAGGTAGTTGAAGGTGATACCTAAGCTACCTTTGTGATGCCTTTGTTTTCTGTATATCTCCAATGTCTCCCAAATGCATGGCTTTTGTCATGGTCAGTTAGCTTGACTTTCAACCAGCTCAAGTCACCAAGGACTTCCTTGAGCTCTCCTTTCATTTACCAGGATCAAACTGTTGATCCTGTTGTCCTGCCACAACTGGAATAAAATCTAGAGCCATTAGCTAATTTATACTTACGTTGAAATTCTTTTGCTGTAAAACTCAGCTTGGAGAGGCCCAGATAAATCCACATTCCCTTGTATACACACTCAGAGATACATGCCTTAAAGAAGATGCATCCTCCATTTGAATTGCTGAATCCTTGTCCAGTGATCGTTATTAAGGATATCAATTAAGCACAAACACCTCAAAAAGCTAGGTTTTTGAGGTTTTTGGTTGTTTTTCCCTCCATGCTCTCCTCCCCGCTTTCTCTGTTTTTTATTGTGCTCAAAGTAGCCCAGCTCAAAGGAGACCTGTTGAGAAATCAAGAAATAACCTGTGCCATCTCTTAGTTATGAAGTATCTATAGTTGATCTGAGAATAATCAGCCACCAAGTGTGTTCTGGACATTGACAGTGTGGTACAGGGAGTGACATATTAATACTTTTTCTCATGATAAATAAAGCCTTCACTTTTAATCTGCACTATTGTCTTCAGCTATGTTTCCCCACTTGATGTAGCTATTTCCTCACTTTCATGAAACACAATGAATAATCGTCTGTGTACAGGCCACACTTCTGGAAAAGATCTCTTTGTTCCTCCATTTGTCATGTGCATATACTCACGAGTTTGCTGATGCATGAGAATGAGGACATACAATTAGTTACAGCCTTCTGTTTAAAGCCACCAACCTTAATTAGCTTCTTCCTTTGTATTTTCTTCTAATGTATTGTCTAATAGGTAGAGCTTTTACTCCTTAAGCCATTTTAATGTTCACAGAATGGTCTCTCTGCCTATTACTATTATTATACTGTTTTTCTAGCTGTTGATGTTAGGTTTATACTTAGTCCTTCTTCCAAGAGCTCAAAGCTCAAACAAAGCATTCCTGTTTCCAATTTTATTCCCACAATTAACTCTGTAAATTAGGTTGAGTTAAAAGATACCAACCAACCTCATGTCACCAGTAAAATTATTTCCATGGTTGAAGAAAGACTTCAGTTTGGGTATTCCCAGTCCTACCTCAACAACATAATCACTGCCATTTTGGTTCTCATTCTTTTTCACTTCCCACCCCCTTCTGTCCTTGTTCTGGATACTAGTCAGACAATGGATCTATTGGAGTTCCAGATACCCATTGTGTTAAAGCCAGGCAAGGATGCCTGCAGGGCATGGTTAAATGGTCATGATGGCAAACACAATGGTGCAATGTACATTTAAAAACAGGCAAGGCTTTGATCGCACCTCTGTGGCTACCATCTTCACTTTTTTTTCCACACCCTGCAAAGCCTTATGGGATGCCAAAAATGATTTGGATAAGAGCCACAGCAGGAGTACAGTACAATTTAACCTGTATTCCTTTGTGACAGCTCTAATCTACCTGAAGCTGCTGCCAAACACAGGTAGCCAAATACTGTGATGTCCATCATCTGAATGAGGGAATCCCAATTATAGTTGTGTCAAGTACAGCAAAGCTCAAATCCAAATCGGTTGCATTTTCCAACAGAAAATGACATTTGAGCTTTGAAGAACAGTTGCCAGTGAACAGAATGGAGAGATGCAGCAGCCTCAGGTGGCCAATAAGAACTGGGAAGATTCCACCCCTGACTGGGTGACTACCTGCAGTTAATTCTCCCTTAACTCCAACATATATTCTCTTGAGGCCAGCTGGCTGTTGTGCAAGCACAGGAAAAATCACGGCTTCTTTAAGGAGCTGCTCCCAGGTACAGTGGGTGTATCCACATCTGATCTTGAAGCACCTTTCCTGTTTCAGTTCTGAATCCTGCACACCTCTAATTTTGGGCATTCTATTCAGCATGTATAGATCAGCTTATAGAAAGAATCTGATGCATCAGGAAAAGAACTATAGTATTTGCTTTGTATCTAGGGTGTTCATTCTGTGGAAGGGAATGTACAAAGAATGCACGAAGATGCATTGTGATAATCCACACAACCAACTGTTCGTTGCCATGTTGGCTAATTTGCTTGTTTTCAGTCCTTGTTCCTTAACAATTTGTGATGGGGCTGCTGTTTCTTCTTTGTTATACTGAAATGAACCAAAAGACGCAGTAAATTCATTTGCTGTGTTTTCCTTTCTCAGCAGTTGGAAGCACTTCCCAAGTTTTCTGGGCTCAGAAGCTGAACCTGTTAACCTGCAAACCTGGTTAAGTCTTGAACAGGAAATCCTAGGCCTGTAGCTTAAGTTGGGACACTGAAATCATCCCAAAAGAAGTCAATGGCACTTCCAGACTGTTGTGAAGAAAACAACATGATTGTATTAATCTAGCCAGAAGTCAGGTTTAACTCTAGAGCATTTTTGAGAGCTCTCGTTTAAAACTGATAAGGCAGAAATCCTGTTTAAGAAAATGCAGGGTATTAAGGGGCCAGCTGATGATGGCACTTTGGGAAAGTTTACCTATTTGTTTCCATCAAAGAAGCTCTTCTAGCCACATGTTTCTATGAATGCAAATCAATCTTCTGTCTGCAAAGGATAGGATAGATTAGATAGAAGATGGATGGATGGATGTGAAGCCAATTTAGTGGCCTGCTAGAACCACTAAAATGGAGCAGAGCTTATAACACAGCTGAGAAGCTGGCACAGAAAAAGAAAATTATCTTAGATAGCTTCAATGAGCATGTCCGGGAAACACAGGTTATTAATCTTACACATTCAGCCCTCCCAAGCATAAAGAATCACATGCTTAGATAAATTAGGTTAAGATAACTAAAATAATTTCTTACTGAGTTTATTGTTGCTTCTGTTACATCCATCTCGGTGAAAAGATGAAGTTCATTTGTTCTTCTTTTCTTTCTAAATAATTAGTTTTGCCCTAAACTCTCAGCCCTACAGCTGCCAAGAGCTGCACGGAAGAAAGGAGAATTCCTGGCCCACCACATGGTGCCCAGAATGGAGGCGAGTAGCACACATCCATGTGCTTGCTTCTGATGAAGAAGAAGGAAGAGAGAGAAAGGAAGTGGGAGTGGCAACAAACAGCTTCCTCAGAGTTACATTGTAGGACAACTCAATTTACATGTTAATTCACATGCAAATGAGGCATGCTGGATTTGCCAGGACTTCCAACAGGATGGATGGATTGATGATAGAGATAAATAATGAATAGATAGATGCAAATCAATCTTCTGTCTGCAAACAAACAAACAAAACAGGAAATGACCAGAAGGAGTGCAATGGAGGGCTATGTATAGGAAAGTATTTGATGCAAACTTTTTAAGTGCTCCAAAGTTTTATCAGTTCCATAAAGCAGGGTGGATATTCCAGAGACTCCATAATTACTGTAGATGCTATCTTCTCCCTTGCATCTGCAATTCAAATTCTGCTGAAATGGAAAAACCATTTTCAGTGGTGTAACAATATATGAGAAGCACACTTACCATTGAAAAGATACCAATTCAGCTAAAAATGGTAATCCACACTAACTGAAATGTAATTATTGGGAAAAGTAGTTCCATTGTCTGTCCAAAGTAGGCAGTATTGAGTGAAAATCAAATGTATTGATTATTCTCTTAACTCAACAGCCTTTAAATTTAGATTTGTTTTCCCTTTAATAAAAAGCATATTAGGAGACTTCCTAATGGTGGACTGAACAGCTGTGCCCGTGGGCTCAGCGGGCAGAACTGACAATGCAACAGTTTTTCAGGCTCAGACAGGTTTTTCCTGAAGTCCAGAAACGTTCTTCAGATCAAGGAGAATACCTGGAATCATCCCATTTGTCCTCTGGAGGGCTGCTTGCAGCCAGAAGATCGCAAACAGCATTTCGCGTTCAACTGGTAAGAGCTAGCTGGGAGGCTGGGATGTCACCATTTCCAAGTCGTACTGTAGCCTTAAAGGGACACTAAGACCAGCCACCCCATTTCTAAATCACCCAATTTGTATTTATTTTAAGTACGTGTACCCTAAGAGAGGCTTTCTACAGCAAGGATAAGTGGGTTCTCTTGGTGCTTATCGTTATTTTGGGGATCAATTGTTTTTAAAAAAAATCTTTTTAAGTTTTGGACTTTGTTTTCCCTCCAAATATTAAGGAGGATTGAGAGTAAATAATTGTCCCCCTGTTATTATTTTTTTTACAAAACTTGAAGATATTAGCATTTTCCTACACATTGAATTGGCTGTTTTGAACTTTCAGTTTTATGCTTCTACTTTCCCTGGGGAACTTTATGCATATCTCACTTTTGCTTATGTAAGCACATTTTGGAATTCTTTCATATCTTCGACTCTCATTGGTTAAGCTCCTAGGGGGCACCATAGTCTACTGTGTGAGACATGTAGGATTCTAAAGTCTCTCTGATTCCAACAAGATTTTAAATAGATTCTTTCTGATTCCTACCAAGTTTTTATGCGAGGCATTCAGAAAATTGTGGAAAATATGAGGTCTAAAATGTGTCATCTGGTTGGGGATGTCGTGGATGAAACAGGGGAATCTAACAGCGAGAGAAATGTCTCTTTGACTTCTGTTGAAATGCTGGATGAAAATTGGATAGTCAAGTTGAAGAATTTAAAGGGAGAGATTGAGTTACAAGCCATAACCGAAATTGATTTTCTGATGGAACACCATAGAAAAGAAGGGGTATTATCAAGTACAATGGCAGACAATTTATATGGTTTTTAGTTTGATCTTTATTATAGTAGACAGGAATGTATAGAACAGTAGTAGGAAGAAAATAATTAAATAAATGTCATCTTTGGTGCGGGGGAGTTGATTAGGACAGAGTAAGGGATTGATTATGGAAAGTGTTTGTATATCCTTGCTGTTAAAAGTCGGAAGTCACCTCTTTTTGTAATTTTGAAAAAAAAGTTATCTTGTGTTTCTACACTTTTTTAGTTTTTTCTCTTTTTCTCTTTTTCTCTTTTTCTCTTTTTCTCTTTTTCTCTTTGTTGTTTTTTGTTTTCTGTGGCTTTTATCTTTGCTTGAAACTTAATATTTTTTTTATAAAAAAATAAAAAATAAAAATCATATTAAACTTGCTGGTTTTTCTAATCACTGCCTCTATGTCTGATCCTTTTTTAAATCTAAATCTTCATGATTCTGTCATGCTTATTTTTGGTTGCTAGGTTACCTATTATTGTTTTCATCTCTTTTGTTTTACAAAATATAATTGTTCCATATTTGCATTTATACAAACACACCCAGACAGAGTTCCATTAACAGGAATCATAAATTAGTAAACATATTCATGACATGATTAAAAAACAATAGATGACAGTAAGACTGTAGTTGAAAAGGGTATTTTAGGTATTGTCAGGCAGTTGAGCACACCAGGAGATTTCTCATTTTTTGCCTCTTCCTTCATTCCAAATTCGTATGCCATCAAATCATTTTACTCTTGACAGCTTTCAACAAAATAAAATATAATAAAAACCTCTAACAACAACAACAAAAAAATCCCCAAATCAATAATACATTAAAAGTTTACTCCACAGCCTTCATAACACCAAAGTCCAAAGGAACTCAAAACCCATACAGAAACACATACAAAAAACCCCACCCTGAGCTGGGTAGAGTCTCCTACATTTCTGAACTGTAGCAAACTGTATTCTGTAGCCTTCTTCCCCCCCGCCCCGCCTTTTTTTTTTGAGTTCCGCGAATGCTTATGAGGTGGTTGTGACCTTCTCTTCACTGAAGGATGAGTCTTATTGTAGTCTCACTATAGCATTGTTTCTCTTAAATTGCATATCCATTTGATTTGTATATTTAACAAAGCATCTCTGAATCTATTTCATTCCTTTTGCAATTAAAGTTTTTTTTCCCACCGTTGCAAGTTTAAAAAAACAGAGAGACGGATCGACTTATACGTAGGTGTAATAAAATGCACAGTTAAGTCATAGATGTAGAAGGGTGAGAATTACTGTAGCAGTAGGAACTGAAGATAAAAGAGGATTACAGTCAATGGAATGCAGCAGAAATGGACTGAAGAATGCCAATAGCATGTTAGTATCCCACCCCTAGCTCTAAAATGCCTGAGTGATTTTATTGAGCGTTCCTTTTCAAATGTCCTAAGTGTAATTGAGGTTTAGTGATAATGGTCCAGCTAATCAATTGGTCATAGAAAGAGATGTAATTTAAGTCCTTCTCTGTCCAGGAATGCTTCCCTGGACCACTCGGTGGCCTGAAATAACAGCTGCCATAAGAGACATTTGTATCTATGTCCTTCCTCTTTCATCCTGCATGCTCACTGCTGCTCAGATGTACAATTATGTCAACTGCCTAAAGAGACTAGGTGGGATTTTTCAGACTGATTGGAGGAGAAGAAAGAATATTTATTACTATAACAGAGCAAAAGAGGACGGGAAACCTTTGTGGCAGTTAGAGAACTTACTTTCAGTGGGCAATGACGGTGGGGAAGATGGTCATGATTTGTTGATGCCATTAGAGGGGTAGGCCTAGATTAGAACGTTTTACTCTTTTTGGAGGGGATATTTTCAATGCTAATGGATAACATCCTTTTCTTTGCTATGGAAAATTAACAAGAAATTAAACTGCTGTTTTCCAGGTTTTACTCCTGAATTTTAGCGGCATGATCTCCCAGGACCATGGGGCCAAAGTAACAGCTTGAGCCCAGCTTGTGGCCCTGTGACATGCATATGTTCCCTTGTTTGATACAGTACTAATGGCTTGTCCTGGCCACTCTGAAATTCCTATGTGGTACTAAGGATAG
Organism: Candoia aspera; assembly: GCF_035149785.1. NCBI lineage: Eukaryota > Metazoa > Chordata > Lepidosauria > Squamata > Candoiidae > Candoia > Candoia aspera. Next base: position 25,955,710 of record NC_086157.1, read on the forward strand.
TTTTCTTTAATTATATTGCAGAGCAAGCAAAGGGCATGTGCACATACCTTTATAACAAGTCACATAAGGCTCATTTTGGTCTGGTTGCACCCTTGTGAGTGGTTATTTAGAGGAAAAACAAGAGGGAGATCATGTTCTAAAGTACATCCATAACATTGATGGTACTATGCCAAAGGTTCGATGTAAAAACTGCTTCTGATACAAGGATAGCAACCTATGTCTATGTGCTTCTGTGAGATTTCAGTTGAATATTAGGGAAAACTTTGACAATTGGGCCACTTGTTTAGAAGAGTGGTAGTTCTTCCTCAATGTTATTCTTCAGAGTCAGAATCGGAACAGACCTCTTTGGGGAATAGTCCAGTCTGGAATTCATGGATCAGACAGGGAGATGCACAATGTCTTTGCAGTGTTCCTGATCCGAGAAAGAAGGAAAAAAGCCACAATTTCTAGGATATAACCATATTCTCAAAATTCATCCTCTATATTTGATTTTAAAAACTGGAACCATTTCTTGAAATGGAGGGAGGGGGAGATGGCAGTTTCAAAGGCCCCTTGGGCAAGACATCCTCAGTGTGTCTCCCTCCATGACATAATGCATCTCTTTGCTATTTTTCCTTTACTCCTTCTAGGTCAAACTGTGTGATAGAAGAGGCAAAGCAAATGAGAGTAAGGGTGGTTTTTTTCCATATATTTGAAAAAGGCAGTTGACTATGTAGCACCTGAAAGAGGAGAGGTGAGCAGCAAGTGAGGAAGAGCTAAAGTTATAAGTTTCAGCTAACCTACCACTGCACTTTCTATATCCCACACTACAGATCATATTGTGGTATCAGAGGCTTTCCATCATAATATGGAGCAGCTTCCCCACTTAGGGTGCCCTCCAAATGTTGAACTTCAACTCTTACTCTCTAAGAATTCTGGGAGTTGAAATTCACACAACCAGAAAGTGTCTAGGCTAAGGTGAAGTTTAGCTGTCAGTAAAGATGTCTAGGATTGTATTGTAGAAATGAAAAAGATGCCAAAGAAATAAAAACAAAACACTGTGATTGATAGCTATATATGGTTGGCTTTGTGGAGAGTGGAAGGGGTCCCCAGTTTCAGGAGAATTATAAAGATATATCCTTTGCAAATTTCAAATTCAGAGCTTATAAGGTATAGTGCATGATGCATCCTTGCAATTAGTTTTAATTACTTTTCAAATGCCCCAAGTATTAACTCATCTGCAGTATATTCAGAACAATTCCCACAGGTTAAATTAAAGCAGCCAGAAATGTTGAGGTAAGAGACAATGCATGGCAAAATAAAATAAATCTGTTTTTCCCTCCAAAAGAATCCTCTTGAAAAAAAATGCATATAGTTACATAGCTGAAATACGATCTCTAATACTGTTGAGAAAATGAACCTCTTTAGAGTAGGATTTCTCAACCTTGGCAACTTTAAGATGCGTGGACTTCAACTCCCAGGATTCCCCAGCCAGCATGCCAAGCTGGCAAGGTAAAAACACTGCTTTAGAGGAAATAGACATGCCTGAAGTTCAGGTCTTCTTCTTGTCATTTGTCTTGTAAGACAACTGATTGTTTCCAACGTATCCAAAGTATGAAACAATAATGGCATTGCAGACACAGTGTAACTCATTTCTCTAATACAAGGCTAACATTTAAATGTGTATGCCCATATAAAGTTGATCAAGTATAATCAGCAAGACATGTATTAATGAATAAGAACTTCTACCTCATATATATATGTCCCTTCATAGTAAACTTGTGAAGAAAGATACAGGAAATATACACTGTTGGGTAGTCAGCTGCCAAATTTTACTTAATGATCATGCACATGTGACATAGATTATATAAAGTACAATAGATGTATTAATAATAAACCTTTGTTAAAAGTTTGATTAATGATTTATCATGTTGCTGTTATTACTAGATTGACTGACCTAGGATTGTAATAAACTTTAAATATTATATTTGTGTAAAGGATTAATATTAATTAATTAATGCTATTGATAGTTTGAGGGAACATGGTCATCAAGTGGTGCCCTGCACTTGCAAAGACTTATCATCTGGCTCACTCATATTCTTTCTCATATTTGCATAGGTAAATAGACTTGGACAATGTAATGACTATGACCATACAAGATTGTATTCCCCAAAGGATCTACGGATTCAGTTATGATTAATGGAATATAAGTCATGGATATTTGTATTCTAAGTTTCTTTGCTCCAGTTGGTAGAATTGCTTTAAACAATATTGCTGCAGCCATCACTTTCAAACTAAAAGAGAGGCTCAGGTTGTGAATTTGAACAGCTATTTTCTTACAACCTCTAACCTTTGTCTCCTCTCAAGTATCCAAAGAATATTCCATCAGTACTATACAAAATTATATAAAGGAGAGGAAATTTCCCCAACAAAAGTAGAAGAATGTTTAAAGAAACAAAATGTACCAAAGATAACAAACAAAAACAGATGATGAATGGACATATAACAATAAGGGAAGTCTGGGAGGCTATAAAAAAGACTAAAATAAGGAAATGGCCTGGACCAGATGGCCTGCTGGCTTCCTATTATAAACATTTCAAAGATGATCTATTACAACCTTTTCAAAAAATGATGAACTCTATTTTAGATAACAGAAAGATACCAGATAGCCAGATAGGTGCTAATATTGCATTAGTTCCTAAAGAAGGTCAAGATCCAACCCTACCAAAAAACTATCAACCAATATCTTTACTGAATAATAATCATAAGATATTTGCAGGGATTTTAGCTGAAAGGATGAAAAATGTCTTACAAGATTAGATTCATGAAGATCAATGTGGCTTTTTACCAAAAAGACAACGAAGAGGCAATATTAGAAATATTCTTGATATATTAGAATATTTGGAGCAACACAATGAAAAACAAGCTGTGTTGATTTTTCTTGATGTGGAAAAAGTATTTGATAAATTGAACTGGACTTTTTTGTTCAAAATCCTGGAAGATACAGATAATTATATTAAATGGGTGAAATTGGTATGTACTTCACAAATGGCACAAATTATAGTTAATGGGGAATTGACAAAACCCTGTGAGTGTCATGAGTACTGATGGTGAGCAGGAGGGGGCCCCTATCCAGGGGAAAAAACTCATGCATAGTTTAGAGAATTTGAACTTTCTTTCAAAGAAACTCAGAGCAGACTAGCCTTGATTTTTGGGTTTATCTGTGAGGGTTTCCCGCAGCCTTTCAGTTTGCCAGGATTTTCTGCCTGGTAGACTAGGACAATAAACACTAGAGACTCAAGCTACTGTCTCAGTGTGGTTCTTCGCTCTAAGATAGGGCAGTGAGATATACAAGGCACAAAGCAAGGATGCCTGCTCTCACTGTTCTTATTCACCCTAGCTCTGAAGTTTTGAATGCAGACACAAGACAGAATGAAAGAATTGCTGGGGTGAAGGTTAAAAAAGAAGTATATAAACTAAGGGCATTTGCAGATGATTGTCAGGCTCTGCCTGCTACCCAGTAAAAACACAGATGCTAGTGTAGGCTTAGGTTCTGGTTTTATTTGAGTAACAGTATGCATGCCCTTTAAGAAAGCTGAGAGTGAGTGGAGCACGCTGGAACGGGATTTAAATAACCCGCGCCGGTCAGCGCTCCACCCGTTCTTACTCTGGGTGCGCCCCCGAGCCCCGTCGGTTCCATCTTCAGTAGGTGAGGGGTCATGGAGCCCCTCCTGTGCTCCGGACGTTTCCTTGATTGCTTCCCTGGCTGGTGATGGTTCATTGCCAGGCGATCAGGTTCGTAATCTCTTTGACAGCTCGGGCGCGCCTCGTGGTCTGGTCTTGTCAATTGCTTTCTTTGCAACATTGTATCTTCCTCTTCCGTGCCTCCGGCTAGAGTTGATATGTTGTTGCCAGCACCTGTTGCTCTCTTTTGTTACCTAGTTGCCTTTTCCCTTAATCCGCCTGGGACCCATTTCCCTGCATTGCCTTGCAAGCCGTTGCAATGTCACAAGCATCGCAACGGTGATCATGACATACTGCCCCCCTTTGAGAAGGTTAAGCCACGGGTTTGGAGGGATAGGTGGTATGGACATCGCAGGCAGCGACCCACTCAGGGTGTGGAAAGTGTTTCCACTTTACTAGGTATTGGAGGGAGCCCCGCCGCTTGCGAGAGTCAAGTATCTCCTTCACTTCGAAATGTTGTTGCCCGTCTATCATCACTGGTGGGGGGGGGCGTGCGTGGGTGCCACCGGGAGGGATCACTTGCCGGCTTGAGTAAGCTGCAGTGAAATACCAGGTGCAGTCTCTTTAAATTATGGGGCAGGTCCAAGCGCACCATGACTGGGTTCACGATTTGTGTCACCTGGAATGGTCCAATAAACTTGGGGGCCAGCTTCTTTGACGGTTGCGGCGATTTTATGAATCTGGTGGATAGATAGACCATGTCCCCCACCTGAAACGTTGGTTGCTGGTGCCGGTGTTTGTCCACTTGCAATTTGTACGCAGTTTGTGCCTCTTTAAGTGCGTCCTTGATGACCGGCCAGGAATCTGCGAGTTTCTCACCCCAATCACAGGTGGCCACTGCTGGGGACGGAGGCTGAGGTAGTTCAGGGATGGGGACGAACTCCCGACCCAACACCACCCCAAAGGGGGTTTTTCCCGTGCTTTGGTGTATCGCGTTGTTGTATGCAACCTCTGCAAATGGGAGGAGGTCCACCCAGTCGTCCTAGTGGTAGTTTATGTAGGAGCGGAGGAATTGCTCCAGTGTGGCATTAAGGATCTCTGTGGATCCATCTGTCTGGGGATGCCAGGAGGTTGACAGGGCTTGCTGGGTACCTATCAGTTTCAAAAAAGCCCGCCAAAACCTCGAGGTAAATTGTGTGCCCCTATTGGTCACCAAGCAGGAGGGGCAGCCATATAGGCAGTACACGTGGACTAGGAACAGTTTCGCCAGCTGTTGGGCTGACAGGATCGAGGCACAGGGGATGAAATGGGCTTGTTTTGAAAAGTAGTCTTTTACAACCCAAATGACCATTTTCTTTTGGCTGGGCGGTAAGTCTACTATGAAGTCCATTGAGATTTCATCCCAAGGGTGGGAGGGTTCAGCCACGGGTTGCAGCAACCCCTGGGGTTTGCCAGCTGGTCGCTTGGCCATAGCACACACTGGGCAGGACGCCACATACGTCTTGATGTCCTTCCTCAGCGAGGGCCACCAAAACTGTCTCCGAGTTAGGTGTAGGGTTTTCAAAAACCCGAAGTGACCAGCCTGTTTGCTGTCATGCGATCTGTTGAGGATTGCCTGCCGTTGTGAGTCAGGTACATATAACCTTCCCTCCGCCCATGCGAGGTCCTGTGCCATAGTGACTTTGTTGGGGTTGGCGAGGAGCCAGGGGTCAGATTTTAACGCCATTGTAAAATCTGCCCATAACCCACCTGGCATTTGAGGTTGCCTGCGTCTAGGGGCAGGTTGCGCAGTAGTTGTTTGCGAGGGGGGGCAGGTTGTCCCCAAGCGTGTCCCCGGGTGACAGCTGCCATACCCAGTTGGGAATCGGAGAGCACCATCCCTACGATGTCGGAGATAGGCTCCGCATCCTGGGGCAGTCGGAAGAGTGCGTCTGCTAGGAAATTCTTTTTTCCTGGTATGAACTTCAGCTGGAAGTTGAACCGGCTGAAGAACTGAGCCCAGCGTTTCTGTTTGGGGCTGAGGCGCCGGGGCGTATGGAGCACCTCGAGGTTGCGGTGGTCTGTCCAGACCTCAAACGGGCAAGTCGTCTCTTCCAAAAGGTGACGCCAAGCCTCCAGTGCTGCTTTAACCGCAAATGCTTCCTTTTCCCACACGTGCCAGCGCCTCTCTGTCTCTGAGAATTTCCTCGAGAGATAGGCGCATGGCTTCAAGATTCCAGCGGCATCCTTTTGCAGCAGGATGGTGCCTATTGAGAAGTCAGAGGCGTCCACCTGCACCACAAAAGGCCGTTCGGGGTCTGGGTGAGCTAGAATTGGCTCTGCTGTGAACAGCGCTTTTAGCCTGTCAAACGCGGTTTGACAGGCAGGAGTCCAATTAAGTACAGCCCCTGGGTTTTTGACCTTGCGCGTCTCCCCGACGCCTTTGTTCTTGAGCAAATCGGTTAAGGGCAGGGCAATTTCCGCGAACCCCCTCGCGAAGGACCTATAGAAGTTTGCAAACCCAAGGAAGCTTTGAAGCTGGTGCCTGGTGCGTAGGCATTCCCAGCTCAAAACTGCCTGAACCTTCGCGGGGTCCATCTCTACGCCTTTGTCAGAGATTCTGTACCCTAAGTAGTCCAAGCGCGACTTGTGGAATTCGCACTTGGACAGCTTAGCGTAGAGTTTGGCTTTCTGGAGCTTAGTGAGAACTTGCCTCACTAACCTCTCGTGTTCCCTCTGCGTCCTCATGTAGACGAGGACATCATCCAGGTAAACCAGTACACCCTTGAATAGATGTTCATGCAGTACCTCGTTGATGAGTTGCATGAAGACCCCCAGGGCCCCCGCAAGACCGAATGGCAGTACCTTGTATTTGAAGGAGCCCAAGGGGCAGTTGAATGCCGTTTTCCACTCGTCCCCCTCCCTGATGCGGATTCTGTAATACGCCTTGCGGAGGTCAAGTTTGGAAAACACCCTTCCCTTTGACAAGTGTGCCAGCATGTCCTTTACGAGGGGTAGGGGGTATTTGTTGGATAGGAAAGTGGAATTTAATCCGCGGTAATCGGTGCATAGTCTCAGGGTGCTGTCCTTCTTTTCACAAAATAGGACGGGTGCTCCAACCGGCAAGTTCGCTGGTTCTATGAAGCCCCTGGAGAGGTTTTTGTCCAAGAATTCCCGCAGCGCCGCTAATTCTCTCTGGGTCATGGGGTAGATCTTGGGCTTGGGTAATGGGACATCTGGGAGCAGTTCAATTGTGCAGTCCGTCTTGTGGTGGGGGGGTAATTGGTCCGCCTCCTCTTCTCCGAAGACATCTGCAAAGTCCACGTATTGCTCCGGCAGTCCTTCGGGGGGGGGTCGTGGGTTTGGTCAACAACCTCTGCCCTCCCCACCATCAGAGCAAATGGTTTGTCTGGTGTCGGTGCCTGGTAGACCCCGTCTTTGAACTTGATGGAGCGTGTCCTCCAATCTATGTGTGGGTTGTGGCATGCTAGCCAGGGGATCCCCAGCACTACTATGGGTTTCCCCACCTGGGTTACCACAAAGTCTATGGATTCCTTGTGGGTGCCCATTGTCAGGGTGACCTTTCCGGTCCTCTGGGTGGCCAGTCCCCCCCCCCCCCACTGTAGAGCTGTCGAGTTGTTGGAATGCCAGCGGTTTAGGGAGGGGGGAGCAGGGCAGTTTTAATGCAGCGACAATGTCTGGGTGGATCAGATTTCTGGAGCATCCAGAGTCAACCAGAGCCTCGACCGCGATGGCTCTAGGGCTGTATGAGAGTTCAATTGTCCCTGCCAGGATGGAGCAATCATCACTCACCCTGGGGTTGCTGCGCCCCTTCTTCACCACCTGCCCAGCGGCGCTGCTTAGAGCAGGTGGGGGGCGTTTTCCACCGGCTGTTCTTGGGCGTCGATCACGTCCCCTGCGAGGTAGGTGTCCGCGTCCTCATCCGGGGTTGCTAGCACTCCTGTCAGACGTCTGGGGGGGTTGGATGGCTTGTGTGGCATCTTCGGTGTTGGTCTGGGAGGGCGATCAGTTGTCCTGTTCTTGAAACAGTCCGCCGCTCGGTGGCCCATCTTCCCACACCTGGTACATTGCCTGCGGGCAAGCCTCCGTTGTTGGTCTGCGTGCCAGGTTGGGCCTGACTGTGGGACTGGTCCTCTTGTGCTGGGAGGGACTTTGTCATCTGCGGTTGCAAGCAGGAACGTGCACTGAGCGTGCTCCGCTTTTCCGGCTAGGCAGATCCACCCGTGAAGGGAGGCTGGGTTGTCCCTGTAGAGTGCCCATTGTAGAACCTCCCAGTTGAGGCCACGCTTGAACATGTCAATCAGGGTGGCCTCAGACCATTCCGTGATTTTGCCTGTGAGGACCTTGAACTCGAGGGTGTAGTCAGCCACCATTTTTCTTCCCTGGCGAAGCGCTTGAAGTGTGCACTTGGCCCTTTCTTTTGCCAGGGGGTCCTCAAAGTAATGCTTCAGCTTGGCTAGGAAGTCGTGGAAATTGGCCAAGGCTGGGGCTCCAGACTCGGACATCTGCACGTACCAGTCCGCAGCCCTGCCTTGGAGTTTGGTGGCCACTGCCAAGATTTTGGCTGCTTCTGTGCTGAAGTAATGGCCGTAATGGGCCATGTAGTCCCTCGCATTCGTGAGAAGGAAGGACAGTTTCGTAGGGTCCCCGTCAAATTATACGGGGAAGTCTTTGGCGAATCCCCCAATTTGCGGGACCCTTACCTGTGGGTGGTGAGGGATGGCTCCCACTGGCCTGGGGCCACGAAGCCCTGCGACAGAGTCTCATGCTTGGCCCCTTCCGCTCGGGGTTGTTGGCAGGGTGGGTAGAGTGCCCCGATCCCCTCTTGCCCCCTGTACCACCTCAGTCTTGGAGCGCTCACCTACGATTGTTGCCAGGGACTGGAGCATGTGTTCCAGGTCTCGTACCTTGGCTTCCAGGGCCGTGACCTTGTCTGGCATACCCTGGTCTGCCGATGTCGGGGACTGGAGCAGGTGTTCCAGGTTTCGTACCCTGGCTTCAGGGCCGTGACCCTGTCTGGCATGCCCTGGTCATCCGATGTCGGTGCTGCCGGATGCTGTTCGGTCTGTAGTCTTGTACCTTCCTGCTCGGGCATTTGGGGGTAGCAGAGCCTCCAGGTGGAGTAGGGTGTTCCCGTCCAGGGTCCTGCTCCGCCGGCCCATGTGAGGAGTTGTTGGTCCCTGACTTCGTCTTCCGTCGGGGCTCTCCCGTCTGGGTTGGAGTCCAGGTCTGGAACTGGGGTGCGGTGTGGGTAGGGAGGGTTTAATGTCCCATTTCGGGTGCGCCACCTCCAGCAGCTGTCGGGCTGCCTCTGCCTCTTGTGGGCCGTCCTTCACGCCTCTGGTGCAAAGTGCTGGCTCCATTGCTGTCCCCGGTTCCGTTTTCGCCAGTTGATCTCTCCCATGGAAAATTTTCATCTGGTGGAGCTTGGTGACTTTGGTTTGGTGACTCTCAGCTTTATGTCAGGCTCTGCCTGCTACCCAGTAAAAACACAGACGCTAGTGTAGGCTTAGGTTCTGGTTTTATTTGAGTAACAGTATGCGTGCCCTTTAAGAAAGCTGAGAGTGAGTGGAGCACGCTGGAACAGGATTTAAATAGCCCGCGCCGGTCAGCGCTCCACCCCTTCTTACTCTGGGTGTGCCCCTGAGCCCCGTCGGTTCCGTCTTCGGTAGGTGAGGGGTCATGGAGCCCCTCCTGTGCTCCGGACATTTCCTTGATTGCTTCCCTGGCTGGTGATGGTTCATTGCCGGGCAATCAGGTTCGTAATCTCTTTGACAGCTCGGGCGCGCCTCGTGGTCTGGTCTTGTCAATTGCTTCTTTGCAACATTGTATCTTTCTCTTCTGTGCATCCGGCTAGAGTTGATACTTTGTTGCCAGCTCCTGTTGCTCTCTTTTGTTACCTAGTTGCCTTTTCCCTTAATCCGCCTGGGACCCATTTCCCTGCATTGTCATGCGAGCCGTTGCGATGTCACAAGCATCACAACAGTGATCATGACAATGATTTGGTTTTAATTTTGGAAAAGCCCATGGAAGAAATAGAGATAGTAATGGAAAAAATAAATGAATTTAGTGCATTGGCTTAAAATTAACAACAAGAAAGCAAAAATATTCACAAAAAATGTGAAGATGGAAGATCAAAAAGAACTGACTGTTAAAACTGGTTTTCAGGTTGAAAAAAAAGTAAAATATCTGTGTAAGAAATGACACACTTGCTCCCAATAATGACCTGACTCATGCACCATTGAAAATGCAGAATTCAGATTTATTGAGAATGTGTACAGATCAAGAGAAAAGCTGTGACTGAAGATTCCCACCTAAACTATCTAATTAAAAGTTAGCTGACACCCCACTCCCCCCACCCCCTTTACTTTTCTTCCCACCTAATTCCAACAGCTGGCATGCCAGGCACAGATGTCTGCTGGTATGACCTTGACTCTCCCCCTTCAGCCCAAACAGAATACTTTCACACTCCTGAATTCTCCCCCCCCCCCACCAACTGTTTCTTGGTTCTTGACACGCGTTGACTCATCATGGCAGATGAGCACGATCAGACGATTTATCAATCGTTTGAATGTGGAGTCTGACAGACTGTCCCTCCTGAAAAAAAAAAATCTACACAACAATTACTATCTTGGTTAACATTGATTAATTGCAATCTCAGAAAGGAGTTAATGATTTGCAAAGAAAGAAAAGAAATGAGTTAGTCTCTAGGTTTGTAAGGATATTTAGAGTAGAACTTTTTCAAGAGGTCTGGAAAATGAACATGTTTGCTGTCAACCCATTCATGCTCTGGAAAATGCTTCCAGCTTAAGTATGTAATTTCCCTCTGGTTTTTTGAGCATCTAAGATTTCTTTCACTTCAAAATGTTGCTCTCCTTCGATCACTGTGGGCGCTGGAGGAAGCTGTTCTGGGTGCCAGCAAGACGATTCTCAGACACGTTTCAGCAGGCTGCAATGGAAAACAGGATGGATTCATTTCAAGGTTTTAGGGAGCTTGAGTTGCACAGTGATAGGGTTTATGACCTTTTCAATTTCAAATGGCCCCACAAATTTCAGACCCAGCTTTTTAGATGGCTGCAGTGATCTTAAAAATTTCATTGACAAATACACTTTCTCACCCACTTTGAATTCCCACTCTTGAGACCTTTTGTGATCAATGTATTTTTTGTAACTTTCCTTAGCCTTCACTAGCGCTTTTTGGATCATTGGCAAATTTGATCCATCCACTCACTGGCTGAGCATGACTTGCATGTCCCCTGTGGTAGCTTGGGGATCGGCACGAATTCCCAGCCATACACTACTTGAAATGGAAATAAACCCATACTCTAGTGACCTGGATTATTATACACCACTTCAGCAAAAGGCAAAAGGTCCACCCAATAGTCTTGTTGGTAATTTATGTAACATCTTAGAAACTGTTCAAGGGTGGCATTCAGACGTTCTGTCCCCCCATCTGTCTGTGGATGGTTCAGTGAGCTGAGGCCTTGAGATGCACCAATTAATTTTAAAAATGATTTCCAGAACGTAGAAGTATACTGGATGCCGCAGTCACAGATCACCCTATCAGGGACCCTGTGTAATTTGTAAATATGTTGAATAAACAGTTTTGCAAGTTGGCTAGCTGTGGGCATGCTGGCACATGGGATAAAATGAGCTTGCTTAGAAAAGAGATCTATCACTACCCAAATCACTGTCTTCTTTTTTGCTTTCTGGCAACTCTCCTATAAAATCCATAGCAATATCCTTCCAGGGTTGAGTAGGATTGGCCACTGGTTGGAGCAACCCTTGAGGTTTTCCCTTTCTTTTTTGCAGTGGCACAAAGTGAGCAGCTAGCAACATACTCCTTCACATCATTCTGAGGCTTGACCACCAAAACTGCCTACACGGCAAATGCAAAATTTTTACTAATCTGAAATGGCCAGCTGATTTGGCGTCGTGGCTACATGCTAGAATCTCTGCGTAAATTCTCAGGGACATAAATTTTCACCTCTGCCCACCACAGTCCATCACTTTCTTTCAAGGAGGCTTCATTCTCCTGCAGCCAAGTATTGTTTAGATTCCCCCAGCTTAGCGCTTGTTTTAAATCAGCTGGTGGTTCTGCTTTTTCTAACTTTCTCTGACTTCGAGTAACCACAACCAACCCCAGTTGCTGCTTTGGAAACACTGTATCCACTAGTTCATTTCTCTGGCTATTAAGTAAGCACAACAAAGCATCGGCTAAGAAGTTCTTTCCCCCAAGCAAATATTTCAAAATGAAATTGAAACAGCTAAAGAATTGAGCCCAACAAATCTGCTTTGCATTCAATTTCCTCTGAGTTTTTAGCACCTCCAAATTTTTATGAACAGTCCAGACCTCAAAAGGCTCTGAAGTTGCTTTCAACAAATGTCTCCATGTTAACCTCACAACAAAGGCTTCCTTTTCCCATACATGCTATCTGTGCTCAGTCTCGGTAAACTTTTGTGACAAATAAGCACATGGGTGCAGTTTGCCATCTGGACCTTTTTGTAACAATACAGCCCCAATTGCTGTATCTGAGGCATCTGCCTCTATGATGAAGTGTTTTGTAGGATCTGGATGCTTTAGAATGGGGTCTGCCGTAAATAGCCTTTTCAAATTATCAAAAGCCTTTTGACAATTTACAGTCCAATTCAACACTGCACCAGGGCTCTTAGCTTTTTTCAATTCCGGCATCCCTTTGGTTTTTAATAGACCTGTTAGGGGAGGTGCAATTTGAGCAAAATTCGGGATAAATTGCCAGTAGAAATTTGCAAACCCCAAAAAACCCTGCAACTTTATTGTTGTAAGCTGCTGAGAGTCACTCGCTGAGATGGGAGGCTATAGAAATCAAATAAATAAACAAACAAACAAACAAACTGCCTCTGTGTTTTGGGGGGCTCCCACACCACATCTCACGCCTTTCCTGGATCCATTTAAATGCCACAGCTCAACACTATAGCCTAAATAATCCAATTGTTCTTTGTGGAATTCACATTTTGACAACTTAGCATACAGTTTTGCATCTCTGAGCATTTTTAACACCTTGCGCACCAACTGCACATGCTCCCTCTCATTTCCTGAGTAAATTAAAATATCCTCGAGATAGACTAACACTCCTTTGTACAAATGTTCATATAAGACTTCATTGATCAATTGCATGAACACTCCAGGACCGCCTTTCAACCTGAAAGGTAAAACCAGGTACTCATAACTCCCAAGAAGGCAGTTAAAAGCCATTTTCCACTCATCCCCTTCATGAATATGAACACGAAAGTAAGCTTCCCTCAAATCCAACTTTGTGAAAAAAATTTCTTTTGATAGATGGGATAGCATGTCCTTCATAAGGGGAAGAGGGTACTGATTTGCGATGCATATAGCATTTAAACCATGATAGTCAGTGCATAATCTTAACAAGCCATCCTTTTTTGTTCTAAACAGTACTGGAGCAGCCATTGGGGAGTTGGCAGGTTGAATGAAACCCCGCACCAAGTTTTTGTCTATGAACTCCTGCAAGACCTCATGCTCCTTCAACAACATGGAATACAGCTTCTGTTTGGGAACCTTCACCCCCGGTTCAATTTCAATAGCACAGTCTGTTTTATGATGGGGTGGTAATTGATCACATTCCACTTTCCCAAACACCTCCCTTAAGTCCCAGTATGGCTTGGGGATTAATTCCTCCTCTGAAGCACCACTCATCCCCTCCTCCACAGAGACTTCTGCCAATGTGTTGGTCTTTCTCCCATCACCTTCTCCCTGGGATCCCAAATATAGTCCATCCTTGAACCCAGTCCACTTGAGGGTTATTAGCCCTCAACCAGGGCAGTCCCAAAATCAGCAAATGGTTTGCTATGGAAGCCACTATAAATTTTAGAGTTTCCTTGTGGGTGCCCACTTTCATTCGCACCTCTTCAGTGCAAAAAATTGCTGGGCCCCCTGTGGCTTCTGACCCATCCAATTGGGTCAGAATACAATGCGCTCCTTGAGTCTCTGTACTTTCAACCCCAAACCATTCACTATTGCTGGGTGGATTAAACATTTAGCACACCCCAAGTCCAGCAGAGCAATTAGGTCTGCTCTTTTTCTTCCCCCAAAGTCTGCAACTGCATCCCCACCATCACCATGGGGCCATCTCCGCTCACCACCAAGTCCTTGCACCCTTTCTGTCCAGCCTGCCTATCAACGCCCTTTAAGGCAGGCTTTGCCCATTTCCTGCCAGTGACTGAGGCTCATCTGATGAGTCCACATCTGAGGTGTCACTGTCCGCAATGCGTTCTGCATGCGTTCACCTCCCACTGCTGCCTTGCTCTTGGTGGCTGGTGATTTGGTAGGCTTGGGCTTTGGTTTTGGGGAAGGGGCTGCAGCACTGTGTGGACAGTCAGTGACCCGATGGCCACCTTTGCCACATTTGAAGCACAATCTCTCTTTTAGGTGATGATCCTTCTCCTCATCCCATGACAGCCACGCCAACGACTTTGCTTCTGCACTCCCTGGTGTGGTGGGCTTCTTGACATTTGGTTGCAGTTGACATTGTCTTTTCAGGTGTATTTTGATGTTCTCTACCATACCTGCCAAACATATCCACTCTTCAGTCTTCGGGTCGCCCCTCACCAGGCACCGATCCAGGATGTCAGGCTGCAGCCCCATCTGGAAGAACTCCAGGTTGAGCAACTCCAGCCAGTCAGTCAAGCTCCCTGCCAGGCTTTGGAATTCCATGGCATATTTGGTAATGGACCAGTTCCCTTGCCTGATGTATTGCAAACTAGGTTTTGCCTTCATCTTGGCCAGCAGGTCTTCGAAACAATTCCTCAGGGCAGTCATGAAAGCATCAAAATCCCGGTGCTCCAGAGCAATAGCATCATGCAATGTTACCATCCATTTGGAGGCTTCCACCACCAAGTGCGTTGACACATATCTCACCCTCATCTCATCAGTGGGGAAAGTGTCTCCAAATTCATCTATAAATCCACTCACATGAGTTTTAAAAATAGGCCAGTTCATTAGGTCCCTGCCAAACTTTAACTTCAAGTCGTGGAGCAGTTTCAGGCTCTCAGCTCTTCTAGCTCACCTTGGGGCAGGCTGAATTCAAACTCGCCTCCCAGCTAGCTGGTCTCTTGCCAGTGCTAGTCCTGCAGTTTCATCATCACTTGATTTGATCTGATGTCCCTGAGCCACCTCCAGACACTGACACTGATGGAGCACTCTCCGGGGTGGGTACCTTCCAAGCTAGGTGACTGACCAACCTGTCCATGGCTTCTTTCAAACGTGCCACCGTGTCAGCCATCGATTGCATCTCTTGTTCCAGTTGGGATAAGCATCACTTGGCCATCAGCTCCCGGCTCCTGGCTTCTTGCTGGAATGCACACCACCTCACTGGAGTTCTCTCCATCCCATCTCCAACCCCAAATGTCCAGCCAGGTTTGGGTTTCTGAAGGAGCTCCTTCTCCAACTAGTCATCGGATACCAGAGAAGGGGGTCGACTCACCTGCTGTTTTCATTGCTTTTCTCCTTCGCCTTTTCTCCTTGAGCTTTTGCTCCTTAACCTCTCGTGGTCACTGAAGTCCCTGCAGAAATTCCTGGGACTTCTTCCTCTCTCACTAACTCTGGTTTGGTTTGATCAGAACCCTCCATCCCGTCCAAGGTGACTGTGGAGAGCAAAGGCTTAACTTTCCTCAGAGAAGATAAGTTCTCCTGGTAAGTTAAATTTGGTACAATCACAGCTTTATGTAAGAAATGACACACTTGCTCCCAATAATGACCTGACTCACACACCATTGAAAATGCAGAATTCAGATTTATTGAGAATGTGTACAGATCAAAAGAAAAGCTGCAATTGAAGATTCCCACCTAAACTATCTAATTAAAAGTTAGCTGATACCCCACTCCCCCCATCTTTACTTCTCTTCCCCACTCCCAACTGGTTCTTGGTTCTTGACATGCATTGACTCATCATGGCAGACAAACACTAGTGTGGAGTCTGACAATCTGGGTATTACTATCACCAACATGAATTGTATGTTAATTCAAAATAATTACAGGTAGTCCTTGACTTGTGACCAAAATTGGGACCGGAATTTCCTTCGCTAAGTAATGTGGTTGTAAAGCGAGATGTCACATGACTGCATCACTTAGCAACAGCAATCCTGGCAGTCCCAGACATGTGGATTGTTAAGCAGGAAGAGGCGGGAGTCCCAGCTAAAGAGCATGGGGGTGCTGCAGAGGGGCGGGGAAGGCCTGGGAGGGCCAGTGCAGGCTGTGCAAGAGTTGGGGTAGGGGGTGCTGTGACTCAGTGCGAGTTCAGGAAGGCCAGGAAAAGAATACGCTGTGACTCAGGGGCTTCCTGGTATGCCACAGCTCTGGGGCTGCAAAAAGCTCCCAAGCCACAGAGCGAAGCCCAGCCCCAGCCCAGCCCAGCCCAGCCCATTCCAGCGGTACACTGCAAAGAGACTTCTGCAAAGCTGCTGTGTCCCAGGAAGCCCCAGCTACCCCAACCCAGCCCCAGCTGCAGTCGCCCTCACCACCCTACACATTGAGGCCCTACCACCCTGTGCTCCACTGCCCCACTGACCTTTGCTGTCTTCTTCCTCCTGCTTCTGGCCCGGGATCCAGGCACTTGATGAGGGTGCAGCCCCGGGATGTGCATTCCTGGAAAGCCTCACTTTGGCATATTTAAAAACCCTTAATAGGTGCTTCCAGGGGTGAGGCTTCCCAGGAGGTTCTGAGGCTGCTTGCCACCCTGCAAAGCAAGGTGGAGGATGGCCAAAAGGGCACTGATGAGGGGAGATAGGTGTGTGTGGGGAGTTGGAGGCAGTCCTTTACCTTACTGAGGCTCGGGGCTGGAAGAGACCAAGACCGGAATGGCTTGGCTTGAGGTGGGTGCTCGGCTAATGATCAGTTAGGGGTATTACAGATTGTATTTCGGCTGTGTAACTATGTACATTTTTTTTCAAGAGAGGAATTGCCAGGATTGCTGTTGCTAAGTGATGCAGTCACATGACATGTCGCTTTATGACCACATTGCTTAGTGACAGAAATGCAGGTCCCAATTACCATCGTTAAGTGAGGACTACCTGCATTTGAATGAACTAAAGATCAAGACTGTTAGAAGTAAAAGGAAGGAATATAAAGTTGGTTTATTTGATCAAGGTTAAAACAAGACATGTTGCTACTTCTAGTAATGCTTTATGGACTTTCTGCTGACACCAGAATTGAAAAGATGGTGTTTTATGGATATGTTTATAAATAAGAGATGGGATATGGGATGAAAAGATAAATGTTTGTAATCTTAGAGGGGGTGAAGAGTCACTACATTTGTTTATACTTGGGATGAAGGCTGGAATCACGTCTTTATATATTTCTTTTCTCTTTATTATGTTCTTACTTTTCTTTTTCTTCCTTCTTTCTCTCTTTTTTCTTGCACTTTTTACTCCTTCCTTCTATTCTCTTTTCTTTCTTTAAGTTTAGTTAGTATTAGATTTTACTATTATAATCAAAATTCTTAATAAAAATTAGAGAGAGAGAAAGATCCAAGTTTCTCAGGACATAGACTTTAGTTGCCTCATTCCAAGCTCAAGGCAAAAAAAAAAAATCTGTTGAGTAGGAAAAAAAAGCTCTGAATGTAAACTCTATAGGCATAAGAGAAAAGGGCACTCTCATCTTGATGAAGGAGAATCAACTGGCACAGACCAGTTTCCCATTGGCAGGAAATCCCATTCATGGGCTTTCCCCCTCGTCATGTTGGTAAGGCACCATAGCAACACATCAGCATTTCACTGTCTTTTGAGTACCAATCCTTTGAATTGACTAGAGTGCCTTTACCCTCTCCCCACATCAAAGTGACCATAGCAATTTTTAAAAAATAAGTAAATACAGCATAGAAAGGAAACCAGCATTGGTTCAGTGCTAGTTTTTGCACTCTCCACCTGGTCAGCGAGAGAGAACACAGCTTGACATGTAGAGTTTTCATTGTTTTGAAGTAGGTTGTGATGAAGGCAGATGCAGGTCAGCTCAGCTCAATATTTCATCTGGAACTGTATTTTCTGTGTGGATTGCATCACAGTTTATTAATTGCATTCACAAAAGTGTGAGTGCAATCAAAAGTTTGTGCAAGCTGTCCTGGTTTTAATTTTGTTGGTGTGCATTACAGTATATACATATTTGTATAATAACGTTGATAGGAACAGAAAATTGTTCCTATCAATCCCTGCAGCTTCAGCACCAGATAAAAGGAAGAAAAAACAATCTCCTTGGAGCTGAGCTTGACTCATTCTGATTTCATGAGCTTATCTGTGCAATTTTCCTGGCAACAGGAACAAAAGGGCTTGCCACTGCCTTCTTCCAGTATATTTTTTGACATCTCAGTCTAGCCTACAGCTCTGTTAGATACAGCTTAACCAATGAATAATATATTTCAGTTTGTATCTTATATATGGTTTTGTGAAGAGAAGCTGATCATATCCAAGATTTTTTTATACCTGTCATAATAAATACTTTCTTGCTGCTTCTTCTATGGTTTGGAAATAATGCCGGAGTGTCACTTCCAACATTTATGAAGATTGACAGAAAAGAAGATTTTGATCTACATTGGCAGAAATATGCTGTTTTGTTTGCCAATAGGCTGTGTCAGAAATTCAAGACAATAGTTAGCAAGAGAGTCTCATCCCTTAATCATTATCTACTTCAAACACAAGGCTGCCACTGAGTTCAGGTATCAGATGGATTTGTGCCATTTCACAGCACTGGAAACTACTTGAAAAAAAAAGTCTTGGATTTACAGATCAAAGAGTTGCACCCCTGAGGACAAAACACATACTTTTTTTTATCTGCAGTCTCCTATCTCCATAGAGACTGAAGAGGAGATGAAATGCTGTGGGAGAGAAGACAGAAAGATACTGTAGAAGTCTGACCAGCTCTACAAGGGGAATAACACAGGGAATGTGAGGATAAGGCAAAACCTAGCTGGATATTGTTCTCCTGTTCTAAGGAGACCAACCTCATCTGAGATCAGGGGCCTCATTTTGATCAAGGAACTGTATTTAAAAGGCATCTACTGTGGGAGGCACGCATGGGCAAAGCAACCACTGAGTAAAGCAATCCTAAAGCTTCTCTCTCTTTTTCTTATTTTTTCATTCATCCATTCGCTCTCTCACACACAAAATCCAGTCATGCAAACATACGCCCCATCCATCCATTCACACATACAGAAAGAGAGACAAAGGGAGAGAGAGCCACATCTGTTCATATAGCCTTAGCTACAAACCTCTCCACAGTAGGCCCAAGGATGATTGATGATTATGTGCCATCAAGTCATTTTCTACTATTGTTATTGTTATTAATTTTTATTAAAGAAATTTTACAGAATAAAAACAATACAAATTTAAAGAAAAAGAGGAGGGAAAGGTTTTAAAAGGTTTTAAAAGTGATAAGTAAATAAAGAATGAGAAGAGAAGAAAAGAGAAGAGAAGAGAAGAGAAGAGAAGAGATATAAAGAAGTGTCTTCTGATCTTCTTTACAGCAGTTATAAATACATTTATATATTTTATCCTCTCTTTAAGGTTACGTCATAGCTCCCTATTTTCCATATTCATAGACTTATTTAATATGATTTAGATGATGATGAAGATGTTGTTTTTTGGTTCAAGTTACACATTTTAACTTTGTATGCTACCACAAAGCTTTTTAACCAATATTGATTTCATTAATTATATGCCATCAAGTCATTTTTGACTCCTAGCGACCACATAAATAGATTTTCTACATGACAATCTATCACTAACTTGTTCTGGACTTTCAGGACTCCCAAAGGTGCACCCATTGCCACTGTGAGTCCATCTATCTTACTTCTTGTCATCCGCATCTTCTCTTTCCTTCCACCCTTCCCAGCATTAGAGTCTTTTACAGAGAGCTAGGAGCGTAATGTGTCTGAAGTAGGATAATTTGAGCCTGGTCATTTGTGCCTTGAGTGAGAACTCTGGATTGATTTGTTTGATGATCCATCGGTTTGTTTTCTTGGCTGCCCATGGCCTCAAGGAAGCAAGGCAGAAACAATTCTTCTGGCTGAATCAGGATCACTGGCTTTCCTTTCTTCAGTGTTTCTGATGCAGAACTGGCTCCCCACACTGCTTGCACCCATGTCCAGGGAAGTGGCTGAGCTTCCATGGAATTCTGAGGATGCATGCAGTCTACAAATCCTGGGTGCCCACAGATGAAAGTGATATGATGTAATGTTCAGGTACAAGTTAGATTACTCCATTTGCTTTAAAAAAAAAAAATCTGTTACTGCTATGAGCAAATGATGCTTGAGACAACACCTCTGTAAACTTATCAAAAGATAGTACTACTCTTTATCCACTCTGGACATCATGCCACTTTTAATTCTTTAGTTATTCTTTCAGTATCTCTCATAAATGCTTTGGCTATATCAGATTATTTCAACTGAATGTCATTAAGATCAACTCATAATGTATAGTTATTAACTTGAAAGGATGGCATGATCGTGCTACTGTAATCATTTAGGTCAATAGAATAACCATGAAAAAGTGACCCTAAGATTTACTCAAGAATATGTAAATGTACTTTTGTGGGGGGCAAGAATTGGAAATGGTAGAACGTATTTTTCAACTTCCCAGGCTAGCTTGTAGTCTTATCATTTCATGATGGCTTATCATCCAAACCAACCAGATCTGATCAGACTGGGCTTCTGGAGATCAGCTAAGCTAGTCCCAATGAACTTTTTTTTCTTTAAAAGGTCAAATTCTGTCATAAAGCCAAATAAGTTCCCAGTTGTTATAACCATTGTTGGAAATCCATCCTAGAATTCTATGCTCCTAGTGGCTGAAAATTATTTTCCAGTTCCCAGTCTAATTGGTATTATTGACCAATCTGCAACCGAGTGCTTGCACATGTGGTTTTCCTTAATCTAAATAAATCCTCCTCCAACTATGATCCTTTTGATAAATTTATGTCGTATTTTCATATTGTTGACTTTCAAACTAGACAGGTTTCTTTCAATCTTTCTTAATAGAGGTTCTGTTTCTTTGCAACAAACATTATTTTGAATTAGCTTGCCTCAGTGCTTTCTGTCACTGAGAGTAATACTACCCAGTTGGTTGTCCCAGTGATACCTATGACAACCACTGGAACACTGGGCCCTCTTGGTAATATTGTTACCAGGGTAGCCACAAAGTAATGATGCAATAAAATCCATTGTTACCTGTGTACTGTGAGTGGAGATCTCTTCTTTACCACATTCCAGTGAGGCGGAAACTGGTGCACCAGAAAGGGAAGTCTATAAGCCTGGTTCTAACCATGCAGAATTGTAAGTAGATTATCTCAGTCTGTCAAGTACTTTCATAAGCCTCCATTAACTTTTCAGAGTTTCATTGCCAGTCACAAGTCCCTTCTATAGTCCACATTGTTTCTGTGGTTCTGATTTCTCATCAGTTCTTACAGCAATCTATTCT
The DNA here is from genome assembly GCF_035149785.1 of Candoia aspera. NCBI lineage: Eukaryota > Metazoa > Chordata > Lepidosauria > Squamata > Candoiidae > Candoia > Candoia aspera. The sequence continues at coordinate 25,976,833 of NC_086157.1, forward strand.
GTTAAGGCACTGCAGAAGTCTTGACTTTCCCATTCTTAATATGTAATTTTGTGTTTTCTCTAATTTACTGGCCAAAATAAATATAACTCTTATATGTTATTTCATTTTACATTAGATGGCTCCTTCTAGCCCATGCAGATTTATTTTATAGCGAAGTTATCATATTTGCCATCCATTGAAATCAATGAAACAGAAATAAATGCAAGAAAAAATATCAAATTTTATTTGATTATACCTGAAATCTGAGAGCCAGTTTGATGTAGCGGTTAAGGCATCAGGCTAGAAACTGGGAGACCATGAGTTCTAGTCCCACCTTAGGCACAAAGCCAGCTGGGTGACCCTGGGCCAGTCACTTTCTCTCAGCAGCCCTAGGAAGGAGGCAATGGTAAACCACTTCTGAAAAACCTCGCCAAGAAAACTGCAGGGATTTGTCCAGGCAGTCTCCGAGAATCAGACACAATTGAATGGATTAAAAAAAAAAGTGAAATCTAGGCAACTTTCTACAGTACGTGCTATTTGAACCTTTAGACTGGCCGAGACATTCCTGATGTCAAACATCAAAATATTCCAGAATTATTATTTAAAAACTATAACCATACATGATTTTACTTTTTTTTCATATGTATACATGTATGTACATGTACAGGTGTGTCACAAAATCTATGTGGTCACCAGGAGTCGAAAATGATTTGATGGCACATAAATCAATCCATCAAATATGTACAGTATATATGTGTTCAAAATAAATGGAATGAAAGTTATCCATCTCAGTTGGTTTATCCATAGTTTATGTAAAAATTCTCTTTGGGCCTTTTTTGTAGAAATACATTTTATAAAAATCATTGGGCACTTCCATTACCTAAATTCTCTACTAAAGGAATCTGAATTAGAATTTTTGAAGAGAATGGATTAGTTCTTTAAATATCTTAGAACCACACATACATGTACCTACACATTATTACAACAAGGTGGAAGTTATGACAATAATAATCAATAACCAAATAGCTATAGAAACACTACTAAGTGTTGTACAGGTGAGTCACAACAATATTTTGAGCAAAAGCAAATAGTTAACAAATGCCATGAACTTTGCGAGTAATGTTATTTCTGATTTTTCACGAGACGTTTAACAGCTTTCTTACAGCATACTCACATCTTATTAGTGTATATACACAAGTCTTTATGAAATCCTTATTTCAGGGTTTTTGTTCCCAAACCCCACAGGGTTTAGCTGAAAACTCTCCTCATCAAATTCAGCATGCTTCAGCCAAAAATATTTTTAGCAGTTCTTGTGAGATGCAACCTCATGATCTTTCTTTTTCTCCTAGAACAACAATGGTTATAAAACAAAAAATAAAGAAGACCAATGGCCCACATCTGAGGCTGAACATGCCCTTTGCCAGTGAACCAGATTTTATACGCTTAGATAAAGCTACACAGACCTCCTCTGAGGACACAATAGACGATCCGTTCCAGGAGAAGGCAAATCCATATACAGCTCCCATGTTCGTGCCAGAAAAGGAAAGATACTATGCGTGGAAAACAAGAAGCAGACAACAAGAGAGATGTCACACTGTCTGGTCAGGGTTAGAGCCTGGGAATTTCCTTCTGAAGGAAAAAAACAAAACAGGGATTACTGACAAGCACTTAGAATATCATCAGAGTATCTCCTTGAAGCCAATTACAGAAAAACGTAATGAGGTATAACAGGAAGACTATTACTTCCAAAAGTCTTCTGCTTATGCTCCAGTTCTTCATATGTCATAGCTATACTGCAGCAGTGGAAGTATATAATCTGACTTTCCCAATATAGCCATTGAAAGCTATGACTATTAATAAAATTTAACTTGAATCAAATACAGTTTTATTCTATCTCAACCCACTTTTTTTTCAAGGCTCCATCTATTTTTTGGAGTATGGCTTCTAGTATGCTCTTCAAAATCTAAGTATGGTTCTTAGCAAAGTTACACACACATATTGCCTTGAGGCACAGTTTTCAATATATTTTAGTGCATTTAATTTCATGTTGGATCACCATATCCACCATTTACACTTCATCTAGCTTTCCCCAAGCTGCTGCCCACCAGCTGTGTTGGAATTCAACCTCCATGTTTGCTAATGGGCACAATTTGTGGTCATACTGATTAGGATTATAGAAACTGATGTCTCACACAGCTGGAGAACTTTACACTGGAGAACACAGCTGCAGACATAATATCATGGTCCAGAGCTAATGGAAAGTGTGACTTGTCCAGAACTTCTTTTTGCAGAACTGGGCAAAATTTAATAAAAGCAAAAGCCAGCCCTGCCACTTGCTTAAGAATTACAAATATTTGCATGTGGTCTTCTCCATTGATAAATGAGTGGCCTACAGTGGCCTCTTCTCTGTCTTTTTCAGGAATCTCCAAAACCTGATCCAATAGCCACCATTACTGGGCAGATACTCTTGGCAGTGGCTAGCCTGCGGGACTCAGACAGGAGCAGTATTCAGGCAGCTGCAACTATGCTGAATTCTGTTTTAAAGAAAGAGAAGAACAAACTAAGAGGAAAGGTAAAACAAGTTGAGAATGTTGCAGGTCACACCTTCTGGAGACAACTGCTGGCTAGAAATTCTGAAAATATAATTTAAAACACTTAAGGAGTACCAGGATGGGGAAGGGTCTTCCAGATGTGCACTGCCAGTTTTAATGCAGAATGTAATGATATGTCCTGCCAACTTTACAACAAATATATTCAAAAATGCATTAGACAATTTAATATACTTTGAAACTAGGAAATTTGTTGAACTTATTTCTCTTGTCAACTGATATGCAAGCTCAGATTACAAGTTCAGCCAGCCCAGTTACTTGTTTACATGAGCAAGATATTGTCTCTACGATTACAGAACAGTTACTTCCTCAGATATTTTAAATGATCTTATTAAAGAAACATTGGATGGCCATTTTTTTTTCCATTTTTGCCAGTTCTGTTGAATATGTTGCTTCTGAAACACCATTCCGTGTTCAGATCTACCAAATCAGGTACTATCAGTTAGGTCCATACTATCCAGGCTTCAAAGCTCCAGGCAACCAAAACACCATAGGAAAGACTTGGACTAGTCTTTGTATATGTATATGTATATGTATATGTATATGTATATGTATATGTATATGTATATGTATATGTATATGTATATATTTACTGCCAACAAGACGTCATCTGGATTTTCGCAGCCTGGGTATGGTAGCCCTATTATCAGTATTGTTCCAAGGAAGGAACGTAGTTCCTATAACTATGCAGTTGGAAATGTCAAGATATACCAAGCCATGATAACTGGTTTCATGGTAAACTCTTGCAGATATAAAATTATCTGGAATTTAATTTTAATTTAATGTATTCAATTTAGGCACCACCCAGCACCAAACTGGCTCTAGGTGGTATACAATAAAACTGTTATGGAGATTGCAGGCAAGAAAGGAGGGGGCACCTTCCTTCCTTGCCTGCAATCTCCATAACAAAAACCAACAGAATAAAAATAGAATTCAATTATTATGAAAAATAAATAAATAAGAATTGGTGGCAGATCTGGCTGACCACTCCTATACATGATCCAGCAGGGTTAGGATCCTTAGTGCTCTTCTGCAACTCCCATGCACACCATTCCACAAACAACTGTGATTGGATGATATCACATGATTTTTGTTTTATTAATGTTTCAATTTTCTGACTACAACTTGAGATTTGTTCCCCACTGTTGTTTATTCAAGCCATATAAAACAATATTCTTCAGAGAACTAGTATAGTGACTGAAGAAGTAATGAATGACTGGCAGAAGTTGGAGTATCCAACCTCCATTATAAGGAAATTTGTACTGAAAAATGACCAAGGAGCTACCACCAGGTCCATGAATGAATGGGCATCCAGTCAAGGCCTGCTGTTAGTTAGAATAGTTCCTGGCAAATTGCTTAACCTGCCCACTAATACATAGCCACTATGTCGAAATCTTGTCAGTGACTGCATTTTTATATAGAGACTTTTGGGGGGGGCGTGATTTCCCCACATGACCTCTTGGGAAACTGACTTCAGTTCTACATCGACAAAGAATTTGAGTTTCAGTGTTCGTTCTATGTTGATTTGATGCTTAGGTTCACTTGGCAGGTCTCTTGAAATTACTCCTTGTCCTAGTACTGCTAGCTTGAATAGTAGCAAACCAATTTGCACCATTTTTCAATAGCAGCCAGCCTCTCCAGATTTTTTTTTCAGTGGTATCTACCTCCAGTAATGGCCTTCACAGGTTGCTGATTGCATTATTGCTTCTTTAAATTGAACATCACATTACAGCATGATAGCTTCTGAGAACAAAGACAGAGTGGTGTTCTGAGAAGTGTTTCATGGCTTCAGACAACCAATATACAGCTTTTCAATTAACAGGGTGCTATTTATCTTTGAAGAACTCCCAATTCATCATGATTCAGTTTTGGTCCATATTTTTTAACTTACTTTTGTGTGCTAGATTCTTCAATACCTTCATCACGGAGCCTTACACCGTTCTTTTCACTTAAGGTTCTTATAGTTCCCAGTGTAGTACCCTCTAATTCAATGCCTGCAATAACAGTAACAGTAACAATAACCTGTACTCCTTTTAATGGCTTCCCATATTTCCATTGTTATTATAGGGCTATTCATAATTTGTCTTTGATAGTCTGTAAGCCTTGGCAAATTCTGTTTTTTGAGATAATCATCAATCTTTTCCAGGGAAATATCTTGTCCTTTATACACATTTGAGTAATATTGATAACCTGTACTAAAAGTGTACTAATAGGCAAGTAGGTGCCATAATGAGTCATGAGCTATCCCACATCAGAATCCATTGCTTTCCTTCAAGTACTATTATGATTTTTGAAGAAACCTTGAAAAAGAAATGGATGAAGTGCATCCAACCTATTTCATGTTAGTTACTTAATCCCTCTCCAAGCAAAAGCAAATGAATTTTAAAAAAATTGAAAAGTGAGTTGGGAAAATTGTAGGGATGATTCACCAGAACAGGAGACACTTCGTAGGTATCAATTAGCCATCATGTTTCTTTATTTTGTTGAATTTGTCACTGGAGAAGGGTACCAGTAAGAAGGGATGGCTAGCAGTAAGAGTGTTAGTCCTGTGAGGTAGTTAGACCAGAAGCACAACCAGTAGTACTAGCACTATCTTTATTCTAAGGTTACATTAACAGAATCTTGCAAGTCTGAAAGTATTTCTTCTCTCCTTTCCTTTTACTCTCCAGAAAACTAGGGAGGGTCCCTTCTGAAATGTTTCCCATGCCATCCCTCCTTCTGTGGGCTGAGACATCTTTTACATGCCAGTTGTTCAGTCTATGACTCTCCCTCCTGTCTCCCAAGGTCATTCCCACATACCATTAGAAAGAGTGAGCTCCATGATGAGATGGATTTGATGGAGTTTTACTCAACACATTTAGTTTTATTCAATACCGTTCCAAAGATCACACCATGTTCATTCAGATCTATTACATCCTTCCTCTTGCTCTTAGGGTCACAGCACACATTTCTTCTTTGTTTCATTCATTTAATTCATTACTTAATGCTCTTTATCATTTGACCCTCTTACATTCTAAGCCACAGTCTTCTACTTGCCATGGTCACCACCAGATGAAGCCCCAGATATTGACCTCCACTGACTAACATGCTTTGATCAATCCAGGCTTTCATATAATTTGTTTCATAAAATTTGTTTCATAAATTAGAGAAGATGTAAACTAGGTCATCAGCTTTAGTCATGCCTGTGCCACATGCAGCATTCACTACTGATGGTAAGGACAGTAATAATCAATGTTGGGACATTTTTATGTATGGCACAACTACAACCACAGCCCAGTTTAATTTCAAGCATACTTGTGCTATTCATTGCAAGCTAGGATCTCTTACCTAAAGATTAGCTCAGAAGCCCAACTACAGTTGCTGTTACGTGCATCCCATTGATACACAGTGTACTGACAGTGTTGTGTACTGAAGCAGTCAGGAGGTACCCTAGTTCCTAATCAGTTCAGATAAACCTTTAACCCCAGGAATTGCTAAAATTCCTGATCCTTGTCAGGACTCAACAAGAACAGCAAAAATGTGGGCTTCATTCTTCATTATTATATTGCACAACTTACAGTAAATTTAGTGACCACTGAGGTCTTTGTAAAGAAAGGACCATTTTTCCTAAGAAGTACCCAGTCTCATCCAGATGCTTAGTACTATTTCATTAATAATTGAATGAATAAATTATGTCAAGCATTAGAAAGTCAAGGAAATACCATCCTTGACAATCCCTTTTTTCTTCTCTCCAGGTGCCAGAAATCATTGATATCATTTATTTCCACTTGAACGCTATCCATGATCCAAGTGCAAGAGAAGCAGCAATAGGAGCTGTTTGCCTGCTGGTTGAAAAACATACAGATGAGGCCATCTCAAGCCTTCTGAGACTCTCACTCTTTTGTGACAGGTTAGTCTAGTGGTTAATGTGCTGGACTAGGAGCAGGGAAATCTGAGTTCTGGTCCTGTATTAAGCACAAAGCAAGCTGGGTGACTTTCAGCCAGTCACTTGCTGACATCCCTAGAAAGAAGCAGTGGCAATCTACTTCTACAAATGTTGCCAAGAAAACTGCAAAGACTTGTCCATGTAGTCACCAGGAATAAAAACTGACTCAAAGGGACCATAAAAAAAAAGAATGGCAGACTAGTCTATTATAACAAGTATTGGAAAAATAGTTTCTTCTGTGATGTATCTGATAGAGAAAGAGATGGGTTGAGCTGGTAACAGCACCAATGACACCACCATTTTGAATACTCTGCTATATGCATTTTTATTACCAGAATACTGTAGATAAATGCACTCATTTGTCTCTTATTTATTGGGTTACTGATGATTCAGTTCAATTGTTGAACTGATAGCAGGGGATGCCAATGCGACTGTCATTCTCTCTTTAGTTTATACCAATGGACATTTGGTCAAAATACAAGGATACATCCAAATCTACCAGCCTGGGGCATGCACTTATGAACCCCTACCATCAGAAGCCAAGGCAGTAATCTGCAGAGCCTTCATATGGTCATACCGTATCTGCACTGCCCAGATAAAATACAGGATGAAATACAGGAAGCTGCCTTATGCCATAATCAGACACATCCACAATTACTGGCAATGGCTCTCCAGGGACTTTGGTAGGGAACTTTTCCATGCCTACCTAGAAATGCCAAGGACTGAATTTGGAATTCTGGGAATGCAAACAAGATTATGTCAAAACTGAACATCTTTTTTAGCTTTCCAACTGAATGAGTTGGTCATATAGATGGACTGTAAGAATTTGATCTTCTGAAGCAGCATATTCTGTCTTGGGCTATTTCCTAATTAGCAATTTAGAGCATTTTCAGTGCAGATATGGTATGACCATATGAAGGCTCTGCAGATTACTGCCTTGGCTTCTGATGGTAGGGGTTCATAAATGCATACTCCAGGCTGGTAGATTTGGATGTATCCTTGTATTTTGACCAAATGTCCATTGATATAAACTAAAGAGAGAATGACAATTGCACTGACATCCCCTGTTATCAGTTCAACAAATGAACTGAATCATCAGTAACCCAATAAATAAGAGACAAATGGGTGCATTTATCTACCTTTGCTTTGCCAATAAAACAGTAACAAAGACAAGCTTTAGGTTGGCACAACAACAGTTAGACAATGCTATAAATCATTAGTGAGAAAATGGTCATAGAACAAGAGGATTAGCAATTTCCCAAAGCAGGTTGCTGAAAACTTAAATTTGAAAATCAAATTCTAAGAAATAATCCCCTTTGATCCCCTCTGGATGAACTTGAATCTGGCTGCATGACAAAAAAATCAATTTGGTGCAGGCCACACTGGGGTGCTGGTTTCTGAGAAGTTCGTTGCTTTCAAGGTGCTGCATTATACGATTGCTTCCTGGAGACGCCCACACGCAGGTTGTTCAATGAAGATGAAACATTGACTTTATTGACACAAACAATTGTATGTTATTTGTCTCCTGCTGCATTACTCAGCTGAACTTTCATGAGCCTTCAGTGTACGCTTCAACAGCATGGAGTGTGCTTTCTTCGCCACTCCAATTATTAAAAAGATAAGGCAGATGACAATTTACAAATGGGGATATGAAAAAATGTATCAGGGAAAAAAAGGAAAAACAACAACAAAGCAAAGTGGGTGAGTGAAAGGCAGCTTCTGAGCTGGCTTGTACAATCTGGGTCTGTGCTTATATTGAAGACAACAGTGTCTCAATGTGGGTGGAAGACACTGACAAGATGCTATTTTAAAATACTTTTCTAGCCTTCATAGTCTAAAAGGCAAGTCACATAAGTACCCTTTGCAATCTTCAAAGTCCAATAGTTTTCCGGTGTGCAGTAATTGTGTGTGTGTGTGTATGTTTGTGCCTGTAATTTCATTTCAATAAGACTGTCTCTCTCCCTCTCTCTCTAACTTTATCCCAGGCTAGGTTTGAGGAAGAAATCAGCAGTGGGTTGTTTTTTATAAAAAATCTTAATTTGTTTTGTTTCCAATCTCAATTTCAGACACATTACTCAAATTTGGGAAGCTCTGGGCCAAGCTAAACAACCAGTCAGACTCCAGGTCCTTGCCAAACTCCTTGAAATCCTAAAAAGAAGACCTGGCTTCAACAGTGAATTCCTGTTTAGTTCAGACCTAAATTTCAAGGATAACGCATCCCTTCTGCCACTAGCTGTGAGTTACTTCCATAGTTACTCACTCATTAGAGAACCCAAATAATGAATGATGCATGTTTGGCAGGCAACTACCAAACTATCTAGAATTTAGGTATTGTGTTTATATATATTCTTTTTCAGGCAACAAAGGCCCTCTGCATAATATTTAAGGATAAAAGGTGCAAAGTGCCTATGAATAGCTATTATGTATCTGTGATCATTTTCCTGGTTATTCAGTTGCATTACTTGGTGAACTCCTCAGATGTTGACTACGGGCAGGACGACATCCTCAAAGCATCAAACTATATAAGGTAACTACTAGTGGGATACAAAACGGGTAAATATCCTTGTTAGATATTACGTAATAATCTTTTTTCTAGTTCTTAAAGGCAGCACCTGTAGAGTTATTGGTGCCTGTACTTCAGCGTGAGAGGAATTAAAATGTTCCCCTAGAAAAGTCCTTGACCTTGAAAGATTGATCGTAACATGTTGTGACCAATCATCAATTATGGCTGGAGGCTAAATGCATTGAGGAGAAGTAAGTTCCAGTGGATTCAGAAGCGTTTAGTCTCAAGGTTGGATCCAGACCTTAATCATACTTCTAGAGATGTGGTAACCTGGAAAGAAATTGGAAAAATTAGAAGAAGGGCAGAACAGGGTGAAAGGCTCCTCTGGATGAATTCTTTCAGAATTCTTCTTAAGCCTTCACATCTCCAGGGGTGGAATGCTTTCGTTCTGCTTCAGAAGCAAGATAAGAATGAAGAAAGATGGGAGGTAGCATCTTTCTTGAAAATTCTCCCATCTTTATTGAATACCTTCCTTCTCTTTTGATAGGGTAATAGAGCTCAGCACTTCCACAGCATTGGTTGAAGAGAGATGACATGACCTTCTAATATCAAATTAGATTTATAGCGTTTAAAATGACATTTGATTAAAGAGATATGTGGTATTTCACCATATACAAAACCTTTCCTTCCATAATTTCCAAACACCTACAATTACTGCTGAGAATCTGTTTAGATTGCAGTGGGATATATATAGCCCAACTCATCTCACAGGGTGGTTGTTGTGGGGAAAATAGGAGGCAGGATCATTATGTACACTGCCTTTAGTACAAATAAAGGCAGGGTATAAATCTAATAATAAATAAGCACACACACATATATTTAAAAACTAAAAATGTACTAAAAACCTATCTCATCTATTTACATGCTAAAGTAGCTTCAGAACAGATCAGTGTCTGTTCAAAAATTGTTGCCAATTTTCTGTGTGAGCAGAGGTGAAAAGTCATTAAATAAATGGGGAATTCTCGTATATAATTATTGGCTGCACTTAACTAATTTAATTTAATGTGATTAAATTTTACTTTTCTTTTGTCCTGGACCCATTTACTTTTCTAGTATGATCCCTGGATTACCATCAAAGTCCAAGTGGGGTCCTCAGTCCAAGAACAATGTGTATCCCTGGTATAGATAATGCTGTTTATTACGAACACAAATTTATTTATTTAATTAATTTTCTATCCTGCCTTTATTTTTCTTTTTTATGTAAATAACTCAAGGTGGCGAACATACCAAATACTCCTTCCTCCTCCTATTTTCCCCACAACAACAACCCTGTGAGGTGAGTTGGGCTGAGAGAGAGTGACTGGCCCAAGGTCACCCAGCCGGCTTTCATGCCTAAGGTGGGACTAGAACTCTCAGTCTCCTGGTTTCTAGCCCATTGCCTTGATCTTCAGGAAAAAAATAAGTTCTCATAGAGATTGAGAATGTTATTTCATTTTCATATGTCTCCAAAATTTTCAGGACTCCCCACCTCCTTATGAATAAGTTATTTTTGTGCTGCCTACCTTAGCATCTTTTTCACCCAATGCTCATGTTCATGTAAAGAATTATTTTGCAGATTTGAAAGATTCTTTAATGAATCAGGCTGATTAATTATGCAGTCCTGCAGAGGTATTTACAGGAATATCCAAGGGGACTCAAATGATGAAAGAAATGTCACACCATTGCAACACAAACTCTGCCACTTTTCTATATATGTCATGAGATATCACACGCACATATGAAGGGGATGTGCAATACTGTTTTCACCCTTTTGACAAAAGCCTTTGATCCTGGCACTTCTCTGCACATCTGGGTTCACTCATGCTGAAAACATTCGTAAGACATGCAGAGGACCCTGGGACAAGCTGTAATTGAATTGTTGGTTCCAAATGTTAATTAGTTAAACAAGTGCAGTGGGGTAGGGGTTGAATCTCTATCTGGACTATTTTGTCAGTCCTGGGGTTCCCCTCATTTGGCAGTAGCATTGCACCTCCATAGGTTATCAGTACTTTCCAATGCAGAAATAAGTTATGGATCACTTCAAAAATTGTTACCAAGGAACATGGTCTCTAAACTGAACTAGACCAACCTTCCTTGACCAGTTGTGCTAAATTAGTAACCCCATCATCCACATCTGTACACCCTTTAGTCACACTGGTTGAGAATGATAAGAGCTGTAATCTGATTGATCTGAAGCAAACCAACTGAAGAAAAGCTGAATTATGGCCATCAGGCCAGCTAACTCTGCCCATAAACATGATTCTTAGTGAGATGATGATGATAATGATGAGAGAGAGAGAGAAAGAGATGATTTTTTTCTGATCTGCAAGATACTAATCTTATTTTCACAAATCATTATTTCTGAAATATACTGACCCTCAAAACCCAAAGCATATATAATTTTATCTTTAAAAAACCCTTGTGAAACTCTTGTGAGAGACATCAGAATCCCTGGACTCCACCAGTCAAATACTTTTCTTGTCCTTAATTCAGCTGTACCATGGAAGCTTTAAAAGCCTTGGTTAAAAGGGAGAAGACATCACAGACATGTTTTACAAGTCTCACGGAAAACTGGGAACTTCTGTCTTCACCAGAGAATTACCTTGAAGGTGTTCTCCTCTTGGCCAGGTAAACAATAGAAAACCCATGGTAGAGTCATGACTATGATATGTAATGAAGTAAAGTATGTTTAATGTTGTTCTTCTAGAGCTCTTATCAAGCATCATCGTGGGCTTGATTATGCTGTATTTACCAAGGTGATACCACTTCTCCATCATGGGGATGACCAACAGAAGCTAACAGCAATGGCCTTTTTCACTGCAGTAGGTTTATTTCCTCATTCATGTAGCTGCTTGGGGCAGATGTAGCATAAGCACTTACTGTATGAGTAGATATGCAGCCCTAGCAGGAAAATGACAAAACCCTCAGCATTCAGGGGCATCTGGGGTGGGTGGGTATCTCCAAAAAGGTCCAAGATGGTGGCCACAATCATGGCAGCACACATAAAAAAGGGCAAGGCTTTACTCATGCAATGGTGACCACTGTCTTGACCCCCATGGACACTTCTGTGAGAAGGTATGACAATTCACCATTGATATGCATTTATGGGTTCTTTAATATGAATATTTGCTACATCAGTTACTGCATTCCTGCTCCAACTGGCTAAAATCTGTAGGCCTTACCACCTGTCCATTTACTCTCTTTTCTAATTTTAATCCTAGTTAAACAGGATATGGCAACATTATAAAAAATGCTATAAGGGGAAACCCCAAATTCTAAATGGAATTCCTTTTCTTAGGTCATCTCAAGGTTATACACCAATATTTCTTTTGTCCTTTGTTTCCTGTAGCCTTACATGGCCTTTTTAATTATTCAACAAATAAATGAAAAAGCAACTAACTCCTTCCCTTTTGCTGCTTTTTCTTAAGAGATCATGGATAGGTTAAAAATAGAAGTGGAAGGAAAAGGGGAAACAGAAGAAGCAGAGAAGGGTCAAGAAATCAGAATTCCATTTGGGGGTGTCCCAGATGGAGGCAAAAAAGTCATGATGGTGGTCATGACCACAGAGTCAAAGCCCCTAGGCATGTGCTTTGATTGAGCAGTGACAGCCACCATCATGACTTTCTTTACCCCCTTCCCCAACGTATGGCCCTGATTCCATCGTTATCTTTCAATAGCTAATGGGGAATTGTTGAAGTCCTCTGATTTTCCTGCCACATATTTACTGATTTATGTTGTTCAGCTTCTTTCTTCTGAGTCTGCCTATACAGTGCTACAAAAACATTATATCCTGGGCTTATTAAAGAGTTGGCAGATTGATTCAAACGCAACCTACCGCTGGCTCAGTCTTCATGGGATGGGGAATGTAATTCAGCATCTGCAAAATGTGAGTGACAGTGATGTTTTCCCCACCAATGATTGTACCTATTATGTTATTTGCATTTTTGAAGAAAACTCTAGAAATGAATGAGGCTGACATAGTGAATAGATTATTTATTTCTGAAGAAATAAAACCCACACTTTGGAACCTCCTCTTAACACTGATGCACCTGAGAATCCCTGTCTGGAACCATTCAGTCCGGCTACTGTGAACGATGCCTTAGTCACCTCTGACCCTGAATATTGTATGATCCTCTGTGAAGGGCTGCCTTGAAAAGACCGGCAACTTTAATACGTTCAGAATGTTGCAGCCAGTTTTCTTCTAGAAGGGGAATATAAGGCTCATATTATTACTCTTTTGGACCAACTGCATTGATTGAGCTATTTGTTTCCAAGGACAATTCAAGTTACTGTTTTTGATCCATTAAACACTAAGCTTCTTTGAGCCAGATCACTAGCCTCCTGCCTTAGAAGTGAGATTGAAAGTCCATTTAATGGTTGAGGCAGAGTAAATCTCATAAGTAAATAAATAAATATTCCATAAAAGCCCCTTTTCTCATCTCTTCAAGTATCAATAAGGTGGCAAATGCTTTTGCATTTTTGTAGTGACTTCTCTGGAAGTCCTTCAACAGGAATACGTGGGGCTTCTTTGCTACCTACATTTTTGAGAAGAATTACATCTTAGACTTTTGAGCTCTAGTAAGAAGTTTTACTATCTTTAGCATACACATTGCTGATCTCTTCAAGAAGAGTGGTGTATAAATTATTTGAAATAGACAAATGCAAAAAAAGAAAAGAAGAAAATGAATTTTGCTGTCCTTTCAGAGGAAAGAAATCACAGCCCTAATCCTGAGTATACTTCCAAATTTCAATGATCCTGATGAGAAGGTGACATTGACAGCTATTGAGGTCATAACCAAGGTGGTTGGGCACCACAAGAATGCCAACCATGTGCTTCTAAAGATTGCCAAACAGCTTCAGCCACTCTTGGCAGATGTAAGGTTTAGAAGATATTATTCATTCATGTGAGATAGACTTTTCAAGCTGGGAAGGGAAATAGGAAAAGGGTGGATTTGGGAAATCCTTTTAAAATATCTTCTATTTTCTGTTTCTATTATTATTGCTGAAATAGCCATAAGGTTCTGGCATAAAGCATCTCCCTTCTTCTCATTAATACATTCAGTAATTTTATGTCAGTCTTCCTTAGGAAGGCACCTAAAGAAAATACCCTAAAAAACTAGATCTTATGTTTTGCTTCCAGAGGTGATATTTACACATCTCACAGAAACTGCAGTCTTTCTTTTTGTCTTTAAACTCCAGGGGAGGAATAATATATGTTGTGCTGCAAATCAGCTGTTCCAAGACATCCTGAAGACTTCGGACATGAAAGACAAATCCTCTATGCAGGATCAGATTCTCAATAGTATTGTAACACTCATGCTAAATCTAGAAGATCCACATCTAGATGTGACAAAGGTAACCAAGTAGTACAGATTTGTACCCATTTCAAGCGATGATGATGATGATGATGATGATGATGATGATGATGATGATGGCGGCACATATGTCAGAAGTGATTTACACAAACTATGTGAATGTTGAAAAACTGATGAAAATTACATCCTCTGTGTTTTTGAGCAATGGCATCATGATGTATCTGACATCACTTTCTCTCTTGGTCCCCTCTATGAATGCCCATGACAAGGGCAGATGCAGAGGGATGTCAAAAAACTCAAGATGATAGCCACAACTGCATGATCACAGCCCACCTATTTTAACATGTGACACAAGTAAAAAAAGGGGCAGGGCTTCCATTGCACACTGACAGACACCATCGTGACTTTTTTTAACCCCCCACAGACTCCCCTGCACAACACACACCCTGAAACCTGAACATAATGAAATATAATGCTCAAAAAATTAAAGAATTTAGCTCTTTGACCTGACCATTTTTGTCAAACTTTATTTTAACAGCTGTCTTATTTGAGGGTTGGCAAAACATTTCCAGTACAGAAAATGCTTTGTTTATGGGTTTAAAATGATGTATAGCACCTTCTTTCCGGGCGCCACCATGATTTCATTTAGCTTTGCAATAATGGAGGTCAGAAACTTCCTTCTCAAAATTAAAGCTCAAAACATACTAACCATTCCTGAAAGAACTAGCAAACTATACACCATAGTGTATGCTGGACACTGTTTCTCTTGACTATCCGAACAGACATGTTGCTTGTAAATGTCTTGCTATAGGAAGTTATCGCCTTTATTCCCTGTTATTTTTCAAATCATCATCTGTTCTCTCTGAAGAACGTTCTTGCTTTCTCTTGATTTGCAGAGTCGCACAGACAGCTTACAGCTGTGCAAAGCCTTCTTGGGATGGACGGCAAATGACAACCAGAACTCTTGGAACGTGGTTTGCAGGCATCTGGTACGGCCGTTTAAGCCTGTTGGGCTCTTTTTGGTGCTATGCCGATTTTTGTGGATTCCAAATCATTGAGCAAACTTGGGGAGGAAGTGAGAGGGAAAAAGGCTTCCTTTGTTTGTGCATGCTTCCTAGTGAACAATCTTTGAGCCATTTACTCTACGACCACTTCCCTGACCCATCAGATGAGTTAAGTAAGCCCCAGGCCATGTCTCAAACCTACCTGGAGGACCTGAATTGGGAAAAGCTGCTGTAGGAACTGGAGGACTGAGGTTCTCCACCTCTCCAGATCCAAAGAAACCTTGAAGTTAATCATCTATTCAAGTCACAGCCAGAATGTCTGCCAGCTTGTCACTAATTTTGTTGTAATATTTGTAAGTTCAAAAACCCTCACATCCCTATACAGAGCAGATCAACCAGGGCAAAATTATTTTAAATTTGTATCCACTGAAGTTCATGGTAAAGGTAAAAGGACGAGGTCACCGTTTTTGTTGAAATATTACTACACAACTGGGTAGCTTTAACAAAAAAAAACTATTTAAAACATATATGAAGAAATTCACAGCTATCATTTTTCCTTTCCTTGTTATCAGGAGGAAAGATTTCGCTGTGAACAACCCAGGCAATAATTCCCATGCCAGCCCTGCCCATTATAAAGAGCATATTATTAAGTATGCTCTGTATAGTATAATAGTATGAGTAATATTGTTCGTATTATTCATTATACAGAGCATATATTATTGAAGCATATTGGTTTTCTCCACCTATCCAATAGCTCTTCCCCACCTTTGACATCCCTGGCAAGTTGGGCAAGGAAATCACATTATTAGAATATTTCCTAGGCAAGGAAAATCCAACATATATAATCTAAGGCTGATCAGTTGCTAGGTTTTTGTCCATATACACTGAATTTACAGTGTGTAATAGAATGTATTCACATGAGGTGTCTTCACATAGATTGCGAGATACATTTCAAAGGACTCTGTTATAGGCATTAGGTGAAACATGCAATGAGAGTATCATTCTAATACAGCTTTCTCCAATCTGGTGCCCTTCAGACATATTGGGAATGCTAAAATTCTAAGAGCTGTAGTCCCAAACTATCTTGATGGTACTAAGTTGGGGAGGAATGGTTTAACTCAATGGGGATTTCAACTGCATTTTTGCCATATCTGGTAGAATACATTGAGGAGGGCTGTTTAACATGGATCAAAATTATTTTCTAGGTTAAAGAGCATCCAGGAAAACTGAGGGGTTTCTTGGACCAAGCACAGGAATATACTCAGAGCCCACAAAACTCTTCGAGGATTGCAGCCACCACGTTCATAGGTATATCAATAAAATCATTTCTATTTCCTCTTTCCCATTCCTGATCTGCCACAGGTCCCAAGGCTACTTACTCATGGTCAGGAGAGTTCATCTATTTCTTCTGTTGATTCACAAGTCATATAATCAAAATTGCCTGCATTCATGAACAGCCAAATAAAACTTTATAACAGTAAGATCTAGATGTTCCTGGAGTTCATAGATTTCCACCAGATCAGCTGTTTTCAGATGGTGTTCTGAACAGCCATTAAATCTTCAGAAGATTACCAGGATCCCTTACACAGCTAATTTCCAAGGCCTAACAAGATTTTCAAAGACCCAGTTTAATTCACATACCCAGCATTGAAATGCATGGTACAAGAAAGTACTGCACTGGAGAAATTCTAGAGTAGCAACACGGTATCCTCCAAATAAGTTGGAACTGTAACTCCCGAAGTCCCCGTTCAGCATGTCCAAGTAGAGCCCTGACTCTCCCCAAGCATATCATGTCTATAATGCAGCTCCCATCCCAAATTAGCAGTGATGACACCTATATTATGGAACCCCTTCCGTGGATGCTTGTCAGGTCTCCTTGGTTAAGCACATAATAATGACTGTAAGGAGCTTCAGGCTGGCAGTCACCTAGTGTCTGGCATGTATGCAGCATGTGTGTTATTTTGCTGTTTTTATTTCCTTTATTAATTGTTTCTTGGAGTCACCTTTAGGCTTTGGATGAGCTGTAGTGTGGAACGTCATCATCACTGATTATCTGCAATATAGCTCATTGCCATTTGTCTGTCTGTCCTGTCTGTCAGTCTATCCATCCATTTGCCTACACTACAGAGCTGGAATTTCCTGACAATCTCACATCCAAACGCATGCTGTATCTTGTCCTACTTAGGTTTTCAGGATCAGCCAAAGTTGGATATGTGTTGCCAACTTGCTGAGTGTCAAAAATAATATAATAAAAGCAATAAATACATTTGTCAGTGCAGTTGACAGAAAGCAACCAAATTATTGCAGAACTTGATAAGAAACATAAATAGTAAGCCTCCCCTCCGGGAAGCATGAGGAAATGTAAATTATGGAGGTGTATCTTTTGATGTACATTTAACACAACATATCTCTAGATTCTATTTTCCAGCAAATGGAATCCAGTCATTTGCAAAAATCGGAAGTAGACTTCTTGAGGAAAGGTAAATATATTAGTATCTGTTTATGATAAATTGTCGGGATTTTCTTCTGTTGCTACTGAACTTATCTTCCCATTGCCAGCCATACTGAGAAAACACAACAATAGGCATACAAAGAGGATTCTAACGAATGAATGTTTTCAATAGTAGTAAGACATTACCTGTTCAAGGGTATACATTCCCTTACAGATCAAGCAGTTGCTTTCCTAATGTTGCTTTAAGAAATTATTTAAAAGCAGTTGCATGCTTAATATGCCTTTCCATTTTCCTCTTCTCCACCCTGCCCCTGCCCAACATTCCTCTGCAGAAGCCTTTGGCCTTGTTGAACCTGCCACAAATCCTCTCTCTTCTCTAGTCCAGGGATGATTGACTGGGGACCTTGAATGGCCCTCTTAATATCCCTTATCACCGACCAAAGTGGTTGGGACCCTGCCTGGCCAAGGCAGTAATTCCCAAACCGCCAGACAGAATGCTTCCTTACAAATCCAACCCCATCCAAACAACTGGGCTAACTCATCAGAAGCCACTTGGCTCACCCAGTTTTTCCCAGGTCCCCTTGTTAAACAGCCCTTGCTCTTCGTTTTAGCTTTGAACTCTTTTCCATCCGAAAGACGAAATTCTGTCCCGGTTGTTTTGGAACCAGAGAAAGTCCACAGGTATTGCCCAGATCTGTTCCGATGTTCCCGCTATTTCCCAAGGTATGCTATTTTTCCATCTGGAGTGTAGTTGTGAAGGAGGAATAAGGGCAACTTTTGTAATAGGCAGATGGAATGTTTCTAACAGCAGGGTTTGCTCTTCTGGCTAAGTCATAATATGTCTGGTTTGGTTTGGGATGATTGTGTTGCACCCAAATACACAAATACAGATTTGTGAACCATAATTAACAGCTTCACTAAATGGGCAAATCCAGGCAATTGTGGCTTATTTAACAAACTATCATTAACCAAATCCTTTCTTAACCTAACTTGCTGCTTGTTATGCCATCCAAAATTAGTTAGCTGACTGGGCTTAAGAAATAAAGCCAGCCACAGTTTCCCCCCTACTTTATCTGTGAATGCAGCAGGCTTATAAGTCATAGCCATTCCCCAACATGTGGTCCAACCCTGAATATACAGGTATTTCTGCAGCAGGCAATCTCTGTTCTTAGAAAATCTGTATGCGACCCCAGTCTAAAGACCCTGGGGGTCCCACAATTACATCACCCAGGTCCACTATCAGTAAAACAGTTCACAGCAAGCAATAAAATCTCTCAATTAAAAACTGGCAGGAGGAAAAACATCCCATATGTAACACCTCCTACTCTCCATAAGCAGGGCCTTAGCCAGCTTCCAAAAAATTAGGAAGAAGTGGGCCAACCTAATTTCAGGGAGCAGTTTGTTCCACAGGACTGGGACAACTACTAAGTGGCCTGTTTCCAAACTGCCACCCCTCCCACTGCATGCTGGGGGATCTTCATTTCCCATGGACAGGATGGACAGGTTCCACGCGGAGATGTCCTGCAGGTAAAAAGGACCTAAGCCACATGGCTGCCTTGAGGCTGACTGGCAGCCAGTACAGCTCCCTGAGTATAATCATGCTATCAAGAGCCAGCCAGCTGTGTTTTGTACCAGTGGGCCTTCTGAGTCTTCAAGGGGAGCCCCATGTAGACTCAATTACAGTAGTCCAGATGCACGATGATAAGGGAATGAGTAACTGTTGCACTGTAGATAGTTAATCACTACTCAGGTTCTCACTTTGTTCCCTTTTCTTGCCAATTGTGTGTTTTTCAGATCCTGTATTTGATGTCTGAAACTGAAGCTAGTATTCATCTGAATAAAGATCACTGTATGAAATGGCATGGAGGAAAGTTATTCTGGATCCCCCATGAAATGGCATGGAGGAAAGTTATTCTGGATTGGTAGGATTAGCACTGATCCCTGCAGCTACTTTGCCATGTTTTCCTCCTGACCCACCACCGGGAGGAAATCACATCAATATAAATCATACTGCCTCCACAGCAGGCCCTTCCCATGCATCCGAATGGGCCCCTGCCCTGCTGTCTGTACAGCTCCCTCATGTGATGCCAACAAGGCAGTTGCTGGCAAATCTCCCTAACTAAAATTCAGATGTCACCAACCACAGGAAAAGCCCCCACTGATTGGGGTTCAGAATGCGTGCCAGAACGGTCAGATATTCTAGGCACTCAGTCCAATCATGTTCTCCTTTTTTCCAAAACAGCCCGCCCGTTGACCTACTTAATCATCACAAGATGGCAGCTAAGAGTTCATATCTCTTAACTGCATGCAGTGGACACCAATTTGTGCAGCCCAGTTGTAGCTGCTGCATAAATGCCCTTGGAGTTCAAGAAAGAGATTTTGGTGGGTGTGTGGGAAAGGGAGGTGTTTCTTGGATATATTCCATAATTCCTTGTCCATTATTATTTGCCTGTTGATTGTCAATCTATCAGCCATTAGATGGCAGCAAAGAACTGGAGGGTGGTCTCTCATGTCTGCCATCTACTGGTCATCCCCATTTGTTCAGGTGAGATGCAGCTGCTAAATGATTGTTTCTCAAGAGCTGGAGTTTGATACTTGTGTTAAATCACAACTTACAGTATATACAGCTCTGATTTGAGGATAGGGAGGGAAAAATTAAGGTGGTATGTGGGAACCATATCTGTACCAGGACACATTCTATGATGAAGTGAATTATTATTATTATTATTATTATTATTATTATTATTATTATTATTATTATTATTATTATTTTAATTCCATAAGAAGAGAAACTGAGAAGTCAGGGCTTCACTGACAGAAGTGACCTCTGGGAAGTAAATTCTCTGCCACATAGACTACAGACACCCAACAGAAGAGCCCTTTCAATTGCACTTTCAGTTAAATGCACCTCAGCTTCCTCCTCCATGCACCATCTGGATGAGTCATCTTCCAACTTCTCAGGGAAAATGCTAGTTTCATGCCAGAAACTGGCTGCCTGTAAGACTGAAGCTCTATTGTGAGGACACAGCCTTAGCAAACAGTAAATGGGGCACCTTTACACTCAGCTCCTAGGCACTTCCCTGCCAGCCCCGCCTCTGAATTAGAGAAGAATCTGGTTTGGAGGATAGAGCTGAACTGCACTGAGATAGTGGTGAAGGTCAAGAAGGCAAGCTTCACACAATATGCTAAGTCAGTGTTCCCCATCCCTGGATGCTCTCCAGACACGATTTCCATTCCTTGAATTCCCCATCCAGCCTAACCATGCTAATAACTCTGGAAGTTCAAGTCCACACATCTGTAGGAAGCCAAGGTTACAGAAGGCTACATTAAGAATGTGATATGTTTGAATTTCACTTACTGTAGCTTGCAAATCCAGCCAACCATGGCTCATTCAATAAGCTGTGGTTAAACAAACTAGGGCATTGTCAAACAAAGCTATTCTTTAGCATTCTCTGATTTGAAAACCAGGCTACCTTCTAAATAACAGTCAAAACTCTCCTTAAGACCACAGTGCTTCAACATTTTCTTCTAACAGCTGGCTAGCAGCATATAACTATCAGCATTCAGCAACTTGTTTACACACTCAGTCTGAGAATATAAAGCAGGTCATCCAGTTGATTTGTATGGCAGGAGAAGGAAACGGACTGAACAAAATGTGACAGATTCCAGAATAAGAAGAAAGAGGAAGGGAGGAATGAGAGTGTGCAGCTGGCTTTACACACTCAAGGAAAGGTCTCTTATTCATAAATAAGCAAAGCTTACGTATGAAATGATTGTAATGAAGACCTGACATTTTAAATGATGACCCAGTTCAGGAAGCTATACTTTTGAGTGGAAGGGTAGCAGTGGTAATGATGTGGTGTGAAATGGAAGAGTTTAACTTTTTCTGATGATTTTTCTCATTAAAATGGCACTCTACCGGCTATCTTCTCGACGGAGCAGGATCAAAGCTTCCCTAGAAATCTGTGTGATGGGGTATGGTGGAGATCCTGCTTGAAACCATGATTGTCAAGGCAGTTAACCACACCTACCCTATCACTGGTTTGCTCCAACTCCCAGCCTCCAAAACTTATTCCCATGTTTAAAAATGGAAGGTAATTCTGAAGTTTGAGTGCAATTTGTAGGTTTCTGGCTAGTTCTTTTTTCTGAAGAAAGAGCAGGAACAGTTTGTTCTCTATTATCCTGCCTGAACAATGTCTATAGGTTGTGGCATGAGTAAATACCACAGGATGGAGTAAGTAAAAACCCAGCTTGGAAACTCAAGAAGCAATGAGGGATTTATGGGCTAGAAGGAAAACAGTCAACAGTACATTTATCTGTGAAATAGAAAGGACGCTGCTGGTGCCATTCACTTGACATCTGTTCTCCAGATCAATTCAAATGACTGAGTCTTGCAATAATTACTAGGCCTGACCTTTTCAGATAAAAAGTTACTCGCATATTCACTTGGCTTGTGCACTGATTTGTTAGCTACGCTGGGTGCACAAGGCAGAACAGAAAGTTTGCACTGCTGTTTCTAATACTGCCTGATGAGCTTTTCATTTTCTTCATAAATCCACAGTAGCAGGCACTAGTAAGTTGCTTTGCAGACAATATTGTTCACAGAGCTTTGACCTCAGAATGAGCTTCCTATAATAACGACATGCCAGTGTACTCCACTGATAGGAATATATGTTTACAAAAGACATTCAGGACAAAGGCTGCCAGCCATTTCTCAAGAATACAACGGCAGGTAGTTGTTTCAGTTCTTTGACTTGGTCTCAAGGAAATAGAAATTTTGTCTGCCTTGTTTTGGAGTATATTCTGAAAAATCTGCAATTACTCGCAGAAATAACATGGTGGTAGAGAAAGAGAAAGAGAAAAAAATGTGGGTATATATCTTTATTTTGTTTCCTTGTATCTGTAACCTAATTTTCTACATTCAAGAGTACAAAAGAAATGAATAGAATACAGCTATATAACACTATTAAAATATAGTATCAAGATGTATGTGATTTGCAAAAGCTCCTTAGGACCTCAGGCAAACAAGTCTTTTCTTCTTCCAGAGATCTTTGAATGGAGCTGAACCTGAGTCTTTCTGACACAATGAAGTTTGTGGAAGGAAAAAGGCTTTTTGTGGTATCAGCCCCATTCACCGAAACAATAAAAGAAGGGGGATGAGGTCATTATCCCAAAGCGTATTTCCTCCAAAGATAACTTAAGAGAATCAGGCCAAGGCCAGCTTAATTCAGCATTTTCTGTCAGTGGATAACCAGATGCTTCCGGGATGTTCCCAGGCAGAAGAAGAGGTCATATCCATCCTTTGCCATTTTCCCTGGCAACTGGTATTTGTAAACATGCTGCTCCCAACATGGAGATAATGCTGAATCCCAAGTCTAGTAGTTCTTGATAGGCCCACCTTCCATTACTTTACTGAATCCTGTTTTAAAGCCATCCAAGTTAATGGCCATCATCACATATTTTTATAATGAACTCCCCAGATTAATTTTGCAGTATGTGAAAAAGCAGTCTTTGGAGTCTGTTCTAAATTTCCTTCAAATCAGTCTCTTTAGCTGATCCTATTCCTAGAGTTCTGAAAGGGGCAGGGAGGTCGGTCTACTCTTTCCATTTCAGGCATAATTTTATCCCCTTGATCATGTCAGTCTCCTTTTTTTTCTTTAAAGCCAAAGTGTCCCAAATGTTCTAGTAATTTTCTCATAAGGTTTGAGCTCTCTGAATACTTTGGTTGCCCACTGTTCCATTGTTCTCATCTACAGTACCTTAGACCCTTTTTCAAATGTAGCCACCAGATCGGTAACCAGTACTCCAGCTTCACCATATTTGTAGAATGGCATTACAGTACACCAGGCTTCTTTTGAGTATTATCCATCTCATCTCCACAGTATGTAACATCCACAACCTTTCTGCCAGGCAAACAAGTTTTCATGTGAGTTACACAGCCATTGTAAAACAGTTACTCTGTGTTTCTAATGATTGAGTCAATCACAATCACATGTCCTCCCTCCCTCAAGAAGAGTAACCTTACAGTAGAGGGTGTGGGTTTATTCCCCCAAAGGATTGGGGTCCCTCAAAGAAGAACATCGCACTTAATCTCTATTGAAGACCTCTTGCCCCAAGACCCCAATTCTCCCTGACAGCAGAAGATCTATAATCCAGGGACAAAGCTGTCTCATCTCAGAAGTTCTCATCTACAAACATCTCTGCCACTGTAACATTGCCTGTCCAACCACCAATGGAAAGGATTTGTTCCTGAAAGCCAGAAGCTCACTACACTGAGCATAAACCCATGACTAATTACCAAAAATCAGAGTTATACTTTTTTTTAAATACAGTTAAAAACTTAACTGTATTAAGTTTCAAATGAAGATAAAACTATATCCTAATCAACTTCCCCCTCAAAGATAACATTTATTTAATTATTTCCTTCCTACTACTATTCTATACATTCCTGTCTAAAGGTTTCCCTTGACATTAAATTCAGTCGTGTCTGACTCTAGGGGGCAGTGCTCATCTCCGTTTCAAAGCTGAAGAGCTGGCGTTTGTCCGTAGACACTTCCGTGGTCATGTGGCCGGCATGACTACACGGAACGCCGTTACCTGCCCACCGAAGCAGTACCTATTAATCTACTCACATTTGCATGTTTTCGAACTGCTAGGTAGACAGGAGCTGGGACTAGCAACAGGAGCCCACCCTGGCACACAAATTCGAACTGCCAACCTTCTGATCGGCAAGCTCAGCAGCTCAGTGGTTTAACCCGCAGCGCCACCGCTGTTTTCCTGTCTACTACAATAAAAATCAGACTAAAAAACATATAAATTGTCTACTATTATACTTGATAATACAGCAATTTTGATAATCTTAATCATGTTAAATCCAAAATTAATCATGTTAAAACCCAAAACCAAGATATATATATGTGTGTGTGTGTGTATGTATGTATATATATATATAAAATACCTTAATAATCTTAATCGAAATCTTTAAAGGTAAATGAAATCAGCCAAACCCTAAAAGCAATCCAAATAAATATTCTTAAACTCTTATCCTACTTCAAAATAAACCAGAGAATTTACATATGCCCAAAATGCAAACAGTTTTTTTCTTACAGAAATCAAACAGCCCAACTGCCCCCCTTGAAAACTCCAACTTCTCTTCAGGAAACCTTCCATACATAATAACCCCTTCTTTTCCATGGCATTCCATCAGAAAATCAATTTCAGTTATGGCTTGTAATTCAATCTCTCCCTTTAATTTCTCCAACTTGACTATCCAATCTTCATCCAGCATTTCAACAGAAGTTGAAGAGACATTTCTGTCGCTGTTAAATTGCTCAGTTTCATCCACGACATCCCCAGCCAGATGACACATTTTAAAACTCATATTTTCCACAATGTCCTGAATGCCTTGCATAAAAAGTTGGCAGGAATCAGAAAGAATCTGCTTGAAATCTCAGTGGAAGTCAGAGAGAGTCTGTTTAAGATTCTCCGTGTCTCAAGCAGTAGATTATAGTGGCCCCTACAGGCTTAACCAGTGAAAGTCAAAAATATGAAAGAATGTGTTTACACAAGTGAAAGTAAGATAAGCAGACAATTCCCCAGGGAAAGCAGAAGCAGAAAACCGAAAGTTCAAAACAGCAGATTCAACGTGTAGGAAAATGCTAATATCTTCAAATTTAGTACAAAAGTAATAACAGGGAGAGAATTATTTACTCTCAATCCTCCTTAATATTTGGATGGAAAACAAGCCAAAACTTTAAAAGAATTTTTTAAAAATCCCAAAAATAACAATAAGCATCAAGAGAACCCACTTCTCCTTGCTGTAGAAAGCCTCTCTTAGGGTACACATACTTATAAATATAAATATAAATATATAAATTGGGTGATTTAGAAATGGGGTGGCCAGTCTTAGTGTCCCTTTAAGGCTACAGTGCAGCTTGGAAATGGTGATATCCCAGCCTCCCGGCTACTCTTACCAGTCGAGAGCGAATGCTGTTCCAAACTTCTGGCTGCAAGCCACCATCTGGAGGACAGATGGGGTGATTCCAAGTGTTTTCCTTTCCTGGAAAAACACTCCTAGGCTTCAGGAAAAACCTGCCTGAGCCTGAAAAAAAGCCATGTTGTCAGTTCTGCCCACTAAGCCCGCAGGCACAGCTGTTCAGTCCGCCAAGTCCCCACCGGAACCCTCATAGCAGAGTTATACTTTTGATACTCTGTGCACTAAGTGGAAAACACCTTCTGCCCTGCTACTCTCTCCCTTTCCACTAGTAATATTTGATTTTTTACTTCTTTAGGAACTGTTTGACCTAAAAAAATATAGTCATGTTATATTTTTACACAGTTTGGAGCCCTGGCTTCCTCCTCTTTATTTACTGTGGTACTTAGTCTTTGGTGGTGGGAGGTCAGTATGTCCCCACCACCACTATTTTCCTCCCCTAGCAAAATTCCCCCATTCCTGCTCGCCTTCCTGCTTGCTTACGCTAGTTGCAAGCTGCTGGCTGAGGAATGCAACTCTACTCCCTAGCTAATCACACACACCAAGCCAATTATTTTGAAGAGTACAGGTATCTAGCAGGACAGAGAAAAGGAAAAGGAATTTTTCTTCAGTTCCTTAATTTATCTTAAAATCAGAAGGAATCTGGTAGCACCTTCTTCAAAGGAACACATTTTATTAAAAGTCATAGGCTTTCATCAGCATCAGCTCACATCATCAGATGTATGGAGCAGTTAAACTCAAGTAGGGTTTAAATTAGGTTGAAGCAGAGGGAAAGGGTGGGAAAGAGAGGGCTGTTATGCAGATATGCAGGTTATATCTAAGACAGATTACAAAAACCCTATCAATTGTAACATTTTAAAAACCCATTGTGTTTGTTGAGACTTTCAGAGATAGCCTGAAATCTTTTGATGTATGTGAGCTCAGCATTATCTCGCTCAATAGCACTGGCAAAGTCTTGTTTCCAAAATGATCAGTTTAAAATCTGTAATGGAATGTCAAAAGTAGCAGCACAAAAAACTAAAAGCATGAGATGAACTTTTCGAACAATAGAGTTCTAGAGTTTGGCTTGCTGTTTGCCTTAAACGTTTGATTAATAAATTGATCGTGACCATTGCACACATGAGCTTGCGATATTAGCAAATTCAGGCCATCTCAAAATAATAATAATAATAATAATAATAATAATAATAATAATAATAAATTCTGACTGACTCCCAGCAACTCCAGGTAGTTATAATATCTTCATAGCATCACTTAGTAATATGACATACAGCCTGTCCTCATTATTATTTTGCAAAAAAAGGTCACTATAGAAGATGACACATACATTGGTGATGAAGAAATGGACACTGAGTTGAATGCAAATATATTCATGATCATGTGAATATTTCAACAAAGAGTGAGCTCGTAGTTTTAATGCTGGTCCTCAGTTCTACTGATAACAAAACACTCCTGTATTATTATTATTATTATTATTATTATTGGCACCAGCTGGCTTTTTAATGAGCACACATACATATAGCTAGGAAAGAGTAAAGCTCCACCTCCAATTTTTCTCTTTGGGGTGCCTCCATCATGTAGCTCCAAAAGGAAAGGAAGAACGTGGAGTTTTGCAGCTTCAAGCCATCTGTTTGAACCCACTTGTGTGAGAGGGTTGGTAGGGTGGGTGGAGAGGGAAAAAGAAAAATCTGTTTTCATTATTGGTGAATAAGAGCAATAGATGGGACTGGGTGGTCTCCAGAAGAAAGAGAGGGTTTTGGGGGCAGAAGTGATTGCTAAAGAGGAAGGGGGAAAGTGTGTGTGTGTGTGTGTGTAGCTTATTCCTTGAAGACGCTAAGAGAAACCTAAACAAAATCCATGTTCTTGAAGGTTTTGTTTCCTGCTTGGCTGTGAAGAGCAGCAAAAATTTGCAATGGGAAATCAGTCTGCTTCCCATGCTGAGCATTCGATCTGCAACTAAGAAGCAGCAACAAAAACAACATTGGGAGAGGCATCTATGCATTTCCAAAACTGTATATAGTTTTATCCCAAGAACTGATTTAAAAAGGACGCTGGCTGGGTAAAAAGAATTGCATTTAGTTGTTTTTGTGCCTAAATGGTGTGTACTATTAGCATGCCAGGACTGTGTGACTGAACAGCTGGAGCATGGATTCTTGTGATGTTATCACAGCAAGACAGGCTGACTTAAATATAGCCACAAGGTTGGGAATAGGGTCAATATGTGTTGGGGAGAAGGACAGTATCTCTTCTCCATTCCACTTGAAATTGGAATTCACAGTCCCTAGCAATGATATTTCCAAGTTTATACACTACTTTTTCATACAGAGATGTAGAACTGTATTGGTAGGAGGTTGGGAGGGGATGGTCTAACCAAGGGAAACAATATGGTTGAAGAAGAGGACCAAAAACATGTAGCTGTGTCAGGATGACACTAGGTGGGTCAAAAAAGTCAATACAATGCCTGTGTGATTGAAGCCCCACCCCTTTTTACATTGTGGAGGGGAAAGATCCTTCCTCTCCACAAAAGCAGATGTCTCTGGGCAGAATTGTCCACCACCACTAAGACTGAAACTGATCCTTCATGGAGAAGAACCACTGCAAAACAGTGCTCTCCACTCCAATTCCTTGGAGACAGTCCAGAAATATATTACAGTTAATGGTATCAAGAGGTGACAGAAATACCCCCTCAGACAGAGAAGCACTAATTAAGACCTGGATCCAATTTCCTACCACCTCGTGAGAAGCCTTAACAATTTTGAGGGACAGAGATCCAACAGAGAAGTGACAGAACTAAAATCTCAGGGCCATATTTGACTCACAAACTCAAAATGATCCCAGACCACTTCACAAGATAAGGCCCCAGTCATCTCCACTGGCACTATCCAGTTGAATCTAGCTCATCTTGGATTTTGGGTTAGTTTGCCAAATCTGCGAAACTTCTTTACAATGGCCTTTTAGATGGTCTTGGAATGGATGAAAGGGGCACTGGGCAGTGCTTGGCAGATAAAGGGTGGCCAAACGTTTCTTTTTTGCTGCCTGAATTGCTTCTGTGTAGACTCAAACTTGAGCCTGTACCAGTATCATCCAGTGGCTCTGTAGACATCTCCTCTGTTGCTTCATTTCCCCTGAGCTCCTCAATAAACCAAGGGGATACAGTGAATCTGCAAATAAAGGCTGCTCTGGAGCAACCAAATCCAGGGGCCCAGATACCCCTTTATTCCACTGGCTGAGCAACCCACCACATCTTTGGGAAACTCCCCAGGAGCCCTCTGAAAATTGACAGGCTCCATCAGATACCTGGGACAGATTGATCTATAGGCCCTTCCCCACTGCAGAGCTCCATGGCAAACAGAGAGTGTTCTGTCCATGCCAAGGGGCAAAGTTTTATACCCCCACTTCCAAATAACATCATGTCTGCCCTGAGACTAAAAGCAGATCTAGCATATGACCTGCTCCTGTGTTTTGGGCCCCTCAATAAGTTGGGTGATGCCAAGGCTTATCAGGGTGGTTATGAACACCTGAGCTGCCCCAGATCCCCTGCCAAGGGAAGGTAAGCTGATGTTGGGGATAAGCTGAACAATTAGCAGTCAGAGGAACTCCACCACCCTCTCAGCTCTCAGGTCAAGTCGTGCTGGCAGGGATGCCACTGTGCAGTAGGTGGAGCCATACACAACCTGCAAGCCCAAGTGGCCCCTCTGGACCAGGCACACAAACGTGGTCTCACATCTGGTGATCTGTGGGCTAGCTCCTCTTGATGCCAATAAAGTCTTGTGGATCAGGACAATGGCTGAGGCTAAATCTGAAATGTGGGTAGGCGTATTTCTAATAGAGGAACTCCCCCACCAGGGGTCCAGTATACAAGCCAGATCTTCCCTCTCACCCATAATTCAATTGTGGATGAGGTAGGACTTACTACAGATAGACTCAGCGTTAAATAGCAGCAGTTGGAGCCTTTGGGTTCCAAGGATCTGGAACCCAGGCTCCCGTTATGAGAGCCAAAAGCTGGAAGAGGTCTCACAGAAAGATGTCAAACCTATCTTCCCAAATGTGGCCACCTCTCAATTTCTGATCACACCCACCTCACTAGAGACAGGGAAACCCTCATAGGACTGGAAGATCTGAAACCCAGGCTTGTCTCTTACCCAGGAAATAGCCCATTTTTTCCCCCAAAGTCTATACCCAGCAATTTGTCAGACCTCTGTGGGAAGAAAACAGCTCTTAGGGGTCAATGCTGATGAAGTTCATCAACCACACTGCCTGAAGTCACAGTCCAGGTGATGGTAAAGGGCCTAAACCAACCTCCAAGGAATCCAGATGGAACAAAAAGGTCAGATAGCAAAATCCAATAATCAGGAGCCAACTCTATACCTACAGCTGCAGGCTTCCTACAACATGCAAAAAACCTTTCCTTGGAGGTCCTGCTAGTGAGCCCAGACTCCCACATGTCAGAGGGGCTGTTGAAATGGTAACAACCAGCTCAGAGCTCCCTGAAACTCCAGTGTCCAGAATCAACTAAAGCCCCAGAGAAGGTCCCAGGTACCAACAGGATCTGCTTCAGGTTGCAGCACTGCTCTCCTTCCCAGCCAAGCAGGTTGACAGAGATCTCTGCAGATTTACTCCCGCCCTCAGCAACTTGCACTCCACCAGCACTGCCTTCTCTCAGCTGGGGAACAGATCAGCTCTTCCACTCACTGGTTGCCTCCAACAGCATTCTAAGCCCCCAAACTGCGAGCCAACCACACTCTGAAATCATCAGTGCATATTAAAATCCAGCCTGTAGCCATGTTTCTCGTAAACATTCCAACTGTTGATGGGGGAAAGAAAAAGAAAAAACATTATTTATAATAAAGATAGGGCAACTTGTCCAAGGTATGTGTTGTGAATAGTGCAGATTTATTATTTTGCTCAGAGGAATGCAAATAGATATTTTAGTCACTGGGCTTAATTAAAATTTTGCCAGTTAGACACTGGAAATATTGGCTGGGTTAATTATAATTCTGCTGCTCTCTGATAAACATCCAGTACTTTTTTCAAAATGTAAAAATGACGACATGCCAATGTTTTCTTCTTTCTTCTTCTGTTGCCTGCAAAATCAGTTTATAACTAATCTAGGAACATACAGCATTAACAATGTGCTAAGTGACATACCAACCATTCATATAAAATAAATTAAGTAGATCTAATATGGTAGTATGTTATAGCCAATACTCCAAACATAGAGTCATCTGGATGTATCCAGGTAGTTATCAAGAGTTTGACTTGAAGGTGTTTTCTCATAGTATTGTATTCCATGTCATAAAGGGTATGGGCAACTTGTTTATGACCAGGAGGTGCGTATAACATGTTTTGAGTGTCTGGAGCAGTGTTTCTCAACCTTGGCAACTTTAAGATGTGTGGACTTCAACTCCCAGCATTCTCTAACCAGCCATGCTGGGATTCTGGGAGTTGAAGTCCACACATCTTCAAGTTGCCAAGGTTGAGAAACACTGGTCTGGAGGCTGTGCTAGTTGGGCCAAGATTTTCATCAGAGGGGGCAGGAGTGTCTGCAGGGCAGGTCAAAAAAGTGAAGATGATGGCCACAGCACACAACTGCATGCAAGGAAGGGGTGGTACTTCAGTTCTGTGATTGCAGACACCATCTTCAATTTTTTGCCCCCCTGTAAACCCCTGTGCAAGGAGGGGATTTATGTGATTTTTCTTAATCATGTTTATCCTGTCTTAGCACTTATGCAACAGGGATGTTTTCTTTATTTGTTTATTCATCAAATTTATAACATTTTAACATGTTATGTTAAACAAATGCTTATGTTAAACATAACATACTTTGCTGTGTTAAACAAGCGTTGTTATATTTAACAAATGTTTTAACATTTCCTATCTCAAAACGGTCACCAATTTTTCAAGAACTGTGGGTCCAAGTGGCTCCAGAAGCCACAAAAAGGAAATTTGAAAGCTGCGTGCTGCTCTGCAGCCTCAGATTGCTCTCTGGTGTGATTGTATAATGGAGAACACAATCATCAACCTTTTAGAAGGTTGATTGACAAAAAATCAGAAGCCTGACAGCACCTTTTCTGACTAGCACATTCTATTAAAAGGCATACGATTTTGTGAGCTTCTAATACAGCTTTTAATAAACATTGGAAAAGGTGCTACCAGACTTTTGTTCATTTGCCACCATAGACTAACATGGTCCTTCTCTCCTACAAGGGTGAGTGTGAGGTCTTAAGATGGGGAAGGAGTGATACTTAGCAGAGAGACCACCTTCTGGTGAGGCAGCAGGTATTCTAAAGAAGACCAGAATTTGCTTTGGAAAGCACCACTGCTTTTGCCTGGTGTGAAATCATTCCATAGCTCAAGAGAAGAACATTGTATTTCTCATCTTTCTGCAGAGGGATTCCAGGAAAAAAATGGGTTTTCCAAAAATAGTGATAGCTGCTACATTCAGATTTCAATAGTCAATATTAAGAGTCAGGCCAATTCTACTAAACATGCAGCCCTTTTTTGCAGTCATTATTATGCAGAAATTGCTGCATCTCCTTTTCCATTGGTAAATTGTACTTCTGTCATTTACAGTTTTTCAAAAATGAAAAGACATTTTTAAAAAAAAGATGCTCTTCTATCAAGATGTTTCAATACAACGTTTTCTTTCTAGCCATCCATATATTCGATGTGGGAGCCAGTTTGGTGTAGTGGTTAAGGCACTGGGCTAGAAACCGGGAGTTCTAGTCCTGCCTTAGGCACAAAGCCCACTGGGAGATTTTGGGCCAGTCACTCTCTCTCAGTCCTAGGAAGGAGGCAATAGCAAACAACTTCCAAAAAACCTTGCCCCAAAAAAGGAAGGAACTTGTCCAGGCAGTCTCCGAGAATTGGACACGATTGAATGGATTAAAAAAATATATATTTGATGTGATTAAAAGTATATAGTAAGCTATCTAGGACAATATTTTTAGCTATGTGTAAGAGAAATAGATGTTGTGACTTTGCCTTGGTAATATAATTACTCTGTATATTTTAAGTGTTAGTTAGGGAAAACCTCATTGCAGTTAAAACACTAATCAGTAATTCAGACAACTATAGAAAACAAAATGCTGATTTAGATGATGAAATGTAGCACTCTGTTACAAATGGAGCACAGTGAGGTAGGAGGGTGTATAGTAAGGTGTACAATACACACTTTGGAAAATCAATTTGCTTTGTTAATCACAGCTTTCACAACATTCTTAGAAATAAACACTCCTAAGGATTACACATCTGGTGTATAAATTTGAGGATGTGGTGGTAAGAACTGTAATCTTCTGAGACTGTGTGAAACCTTGATTTAGTACCACTGAGATGAGTGTAATAACAACATTTTTTAAAAATCCGCTCCTCCACATAAATCAATATCCAGGTTTCCCAATCCATCACAGGTAGTTTAGTTATGTTCTCATCACAACCAGTATCTAACCGGTATCCTCCAGTATCTTCAAATTATAGGTATATACTTGAGCATAAACATCTTCATGGCATACACCCACAGAAATATTTCTTCCGTATAGATAGTAAGACTTTCCCTATTTGAGACCCCTCACATTTTGAAACATGCTTTTTTTCCCTGCTGAGTTCACATCCGATGCATGAACCTGAAAAAAAAGAAAGGCAGCTGCTTTAATGAATTAAATCATTAAATAGTGCATCTTTCATGCTGCTCTTAAAGCAGCAGCATCTTTTTCAGGTGAGGGCAGAAGCCTGAAAAGAAAGCTACGTCTGGGCTGCAAAACTGCAGCCCAGGATAAAATAGTGGCAAAAGGGTGGGAATAGTAGCAATTCACTTCTCCAGCTTCCAGCTTCCATTTCTACACTTAAAAGAAGCAAGACTGAATAGGCTACGTGAGACCTTGTGATGAGGATGTTGGGCCCTTAAGGGTGAAAATGGCTTGTCCCCACATGCACACCCACCTTGATTATCATGCAAAAAGTAAAAAAATGAGGTGAGGAAAATTGGCCCTTTCCCTTCCAATGATGTCAGGGCATCACCAGGCAGCCTTTCAGAAGTCCCTGAGCTAGGGGGTGGTTCCCTGGCATATTGATATATCCATGTGTTTGTTGTTTATTCGTTTAGTCGCTTCCGACTCTTCGTGACTTCATGGACCAGCCCACGCCAGAGCTTCCTGTCGGTCGTCAACACCCCCAGCTCCCCCAGGGACGAGTCCGTCACCTCTAGAATATCATCCATCCATCTTGCCCTTGGTCGGCCCCTCTTCCTTTTGCCTTCCACTCTCCCTAGCATCAGCATCTTCTCCAGGGTGTCCTGTCTTCTCATTATGTGGCCAAAGTATTTCAGTTTTGCCTTTAATATCATTCCCTCAAGTGAGCAGTCTGGCTTGATTTCCTGGAGGATGGACTGGTTTGATCTTCTTGCAGTCCAAGGCACTCTCAGAATTTTCCTCCAACACCACAGTTCAAAAGCATCGATCTTCCTTCGCTCAGCCTTCCTTATGGTCCAGCTCTCGCAGCCATATGTTACTACAGGGAACACCATTGCTTTAACTATGCGGGCCTTTGTTGTCAGTGTGATGTCTCTGCTCTTAACTATTTTATCGAGATTTGTCATTGCTCTTCTTCCAAGGATTAAGCGTCTTCTGATTTCCTGACTGCAGTCAGCATCTGCAGTAATCTTTGCACCTAGGAATACAAAGTCTTTCACTGCTTCTACATTTTCTCCCTCTATTTGCCAGTTATCAATCAAGCTGGTTGCCATAATCTTGGTTTTTTTTAGGTTTAGCTGCAAACCAGCTTTTGCACTTTCTTCTTTCACCTTCATCATAAGGCTCCTCAGTTCCTCTTCACTTTCAGCCATCAAAGTGGTATCATCTGCATATCTGAGATTGTTAATGTTTCTTCCAGAGATTTTAACTCCAGCCTTGGATTCCTCAAGGCCAGCTTGTCGCATGATGTGTTCTGCATACAAGTTGAATAGGTAGGGTGAGAGTATACAGCCCTGCCGTACTCCTTTCCCAATCTTAAACCAGTCTGTTGTTCCGTGGTCTGTTCTTACTGTTGCTACTTGGTCGTTATACAGATTCTTCAGGAGGCATACAAGATGACTTGGTATCCCCATACCACTAAGAACTTGCCACAATTTGTTATGGTCCACACAGTCAAAGGCTTTAGAATAGTCAATAAAACAGAAATAGATGTTTTTCTGAAACTCCCTGGCTTTTTCCATTATCCAGCGGATATTGGCAATTTGGTCTCTAGTTCCTCTGCCTTTTCTAAACCCAGCTTGTACATCTGGCAATTCTCGCTCCATGAACTGCTGAAGTCTACCTTGCAGGATCTTGAGCATTACCTTGCTGGCATGTGAAATGAGTGCCACTGTTCGATAGTTTGAACATTCTTTAGTGTTTCCCTTTTTTGGTATGGGGATATAAGTTGATTTTTTCCAGTCTGATGGCCATTCTTGTGTTTTCCAAATTTGCTGACATATAGCATGCATTACCTTGACAGCATCATCTTGCAAGATTTTGAACAGTTCAGCTGGGATGCCGTCGTCTCCTGTTGCCTTGTTATTAGCAATGCTTCTTAAGGCCCACTCAACCTCACTCTTCAGGATGTCTGGCTCTAGCTCACCGACCACACCGTCAAAGCTATCCCCGATATTGTTATCCTTCCTATACAGGTTTTCTGTATATTCTTGCCACCTTTTCTTGATCTCTTCTTCTTCTGTTAGGTCCTTGCCATCTTTGTTTTTGATCATACCCATTTTGGCCTGGAATTTACCTCCAATGTTTCTAATTTTCTGGAAGAGGTCTCTTGTCCTTTCTATTCTATTGTCTTCTTCCACTTCCGCGCATTGCTTGTTTAAAAATAATTCCTTATCTCTTCTGGCTAACCTCTGGAATTTTGCATTTAATTGGGCATATCTCTCCCTATCACTGTTGCCTTTTGCTTTCCTTCTTTCTTGGGCTACTTCTAGTGTCTCAGCAGACAGCCATTTTGCCTTCTTGGTTTTCTCTTTCTTTGGGATGTATTTTGTTGCCGCCTCCTGAACAATGCTGCCAACTTCTGTCCAGAGTTCTTCCGGGACCCTATCTACTAAGTCCAGTCCCTTAAATCTATTCTTCACCTCCACTGCATATTCCTTAGGAATATTAGTGAGCTCATATCTAGCTGATCTGTGGGTCTTCCCTAATCTCTTTAGTCTGATCCTAAATTGTGCAAGAAGAAGTTCGTGATCTGAACTACAGTCAGCTCCAGGCCTTGTTTTTACCGACTGTACAGATGTCCGCCACCTTTGGCTGCAAAGGATGTAATCAATCTGATTTCGGTGTTGTCCATCTGGTGAAGTCCATGTATAAAGCCGTCTCTTAGGTTGTTGGAAGAGAGTGTTTGTTATGCAGAGTGAATTGTCTTGGCAAAATTCTATCAGCCTGTGTCCTGCTTCGTTTTGTTCTCCCAGGCCATACTTACCTGTAATTCGAGGTGTCATTTGACTGCCCACCTTAGCATTCCAGTCTCCTGTGATGAAAATAACATCTCTTTTAGGCGTGTTGTCCAGTAGGTGCTGCAGATCCTCATAGAACTGCTCTACTTCAGCTTCTTCAGCATTTGTGGTTGGGGCGTATATTTGGATCACTGTGATGTTAGATGGCTTGCCCTGAATTCGAATTGAGATCATTCTGTCGTTTTTTGGGTTGTATCCAAGCACTGCTTTAGCCACTTTACTATTAATTATGAAGGCTACTCCATTTCTTCTGTGGTCCTCTTGTCCACAGTAGTAGATCTGGTGGTCATTTGATGTGAAGTGGCTCATTCCAGTCCATTTCAGTTCACTGACGCCCAGAATGTCTATCTTTAATCTTGACATCTCACCAATAACCACATCCAATTTGCCCTGGCTCATAGATCTTACATTCCAGGTTCCGATGGTGTGTTGATCCTTAGAACATCGGATTCGCCGTTCACCACCAGCACCGTCGGCCGCTAGCCGTCCTTTCGGCTTTGAGCTAGCTGCGTCATCACATCTGGGGCTAGTTGAGCTCATCCTCTGTTCCTCCCCAGTAGCATTTTGACCATCTTCCGACCTGGGGGTCTCATCTTCCGATGGTATACCGACATATCTCTGGTTGTACTGATCCATTTAGTTTTCACGGCAAGAATACTGAGGTGGGTTGCCATTACCTTCCCCAGGGATCGCATTTAGTCTGACCTCTCTGTCATGACCTTCCCGTCTTGGGTGGCCCTTCACGGTTTAGCTCATGGCATCATTGAGGTGCTCAAGCTCCAGCACCACGACAAGGTAACGATCCTTTGCTGAAGATATCCATGTAACACCAAGTATTTTCCTTTTCTACAACAAAGTGACTCTTATTCCCAAACAAACGGTTGATGGAAGATGGTGTTATGATTTATGTGGGTTTGAATATATATATATGTGTGTGTTGTGTGTGTGTGTGTGTGTGTGTGTGTGTGTGGGTGTGGCTGACAACCAACTTGTTTTATTTGTTTTGCTCAAATATATCAGGGATGTAGACAGGGGTGTACAGTGCAGTAAAAAAAAAGTCAAGGTGGCAGCCAAAATGGTACCACTGAAGCTCCGCCTGTTTTTGTATGTGCAACACACATCACAGCCACCATCATGATTGTTTTGACCATGCGCTGCAGACACCCCTGAATGTAATGCTCGAATATATCAGAAATGTAGAAGCTGTGCAAGAGAAAATGTGAAGTGGGAAAGAGAAAATTCCTTATCTTTTCCAAGTCACAAGGGATTCCCCATCCAGATGTCATCACCACTCTGATGGCTACCAGGTCACCTGCCTGGATGCCACCAGAGTGATCGGTCTAGCACCAGGCAATTGTGCCCTCGGGGAAAATCTGAAGATCCATAATTCACTTTTGTCAATTAAAAACCACGGTCACTGCCAAAAAGTCAGGCTAGCCTTTATGGCACAATCAATTTCTGAGGCTTTCAGAAGAAAGCCAGGGCTTGAGTCAGACAATCCCAGCTGTTTCTTATATGTGGAATGGGCCTTGGGGGCTAGACTGGTGTACTCAAGCGGGTCACGCACTGGCTCACTGCACTGTTCTGGCCAGGCTAATTAAATTTAATTGAAGATATCCCCATATTGGGTCAGGCTTCCAAGACTGGTATGTGCTACTGTGCAGTGAAAAAAAAGACAGTGCTACCTGACCCCCACCCTCACTTTGCTTCCAGCTTTAATAGCTGAGCTCAGAGAGAACCATGATCTTCTCCATGTCTTCTTCATTAGAAAATGCAATAGTAATAATATTGATTTAAGGATTTTGTTTGTTTGGTGTCCTCTCTGAATTGAACACATCTGTTTTCTTCCATTTCCAGAAGGAGAGCCATGTTGCAGAAAAGAAACGCCCCAAAAGTCTTTTTATTTTAATTTATTCCTTTAATTCATCTTCCACCCACCCCCACCCCCTGCCCTTCTGCTTAGACAAATGCTCCAGGCAGCTAACAAAATTTTAAAAAGAAATATGTTGGCACTTCAGTGTCTACCTAATTTATATACATTGGGAGGACTCTGTGTCCTTGAAGACACAAAGTGTAGGGCCCAAAAACTTATGCCCTAACTTCAAGGCACCTCAAGACTTTTACTCAAACATTTATCAGATATTGAAATGATTTCCCAAACATTCTAGCCCTGGACCAGGTGGAGAATCCCCACCTATTTACATTTCCCCCACTTCCTGGCATTTTGAAGTAGAAACACATGGGAACTTCATTGTAAACCTTTTGGCCTTAATAAAAAAAAAATTGCCCTACCAATGCACATCCCATAATTGTGTACACTTTGCCTTATTTTATTTTTTATTGATTGATTGATCAAATTTAGCCAACGCCCATCTCCCCCAAAAGAGGGGCTCTGGGCGGTTTACAGTAAAATCAAACCCAAAAATATAAACATTAAGAACTCATAAAACAGTTATAATAAAATACAGTAAATAAATAGTATCCAAGAAAGGTATAAAATCCAGGCTGGTGGGAGGGACTCTAGGGTGAGAGCCACCCACAAGAATGGTTATTCACTTTCCCGCCCCAGACGAGACAGCAGAACCCGGTCTTCAGGGCCTTCCGGAAGGTCAGGAGTGAGGGGGCTTGCCTCACCTCCGGGGGCAAGATGTTCCAGAGGGCAGGGGCCACTACAGAGAAGGCCCGTTTCCTGGGCCCTGCCAGATGAAATTCTCTTATGGACAGGGTCCGCAACATGCCCTCTCTGGATGATCGGGTGGGGCGGGCCAATGTAATGGGGATGAGACGGTCCCTCAGGTAACCTGGCCCCATGCCATGTAGGGCTTTAAAGGTAATAACCAACACCTTGAATTGGACCCAGAAGCAAACTGGCACCCAGTGCAGCTCGCGCAGCAACAGTGTTATATGTGCCAACCTAGGGGCACCAAAAATAGCCCGCTCAGCTGCATTCTGGACCAGCTGAAGCTTCCAGATACTCTTCAAGGGTAGCCCCATGTAGACCGCATTGCAGTAGTCTATATGGGAGATAACCAGGGTGTGAGTGACTATTCGGAGGGCTTCTCGATCCAGGAAAGGGCGTAACTGGCGCACAACCCGAAGTTGCGCAAAGGCCCTCCTGGCCATGACTGCCACCTGCTCTTCAAGCAGGAGTCGTGAGTCCAGGAGAACCCCCAGATTATGTACTGAGTCTGTCTGGGACAGTGCAACCCCATCCAGAACTAAGGATGACAATTTCCCGGAAGTTGAAGCACCATCAATCCACAGCCACTTCGTCTTACCAGGGTTCAGCTGAAGTTATTGTTCAGTTATTCAGTTATTGCCCTATCAATTGCAATCCTCACCGCATCTCCCAAAAGATGTTATATGCAGTTCCAGCCTGCCTAAGAATGGCCTGTCCCATCTGTAGGAACTTACATTGGTACTTCTCTGCTGTCTCTGATGGTACAGAGGAAAGCTAGCATAGATTTTGAGGCTGAGAGCACACAGTGCACTAGACCTACATATAGAATGTGCACATATAATTTCCAAATCAGAGTGCCATATGCTAACATCATCCAAGGAGAATAAGCATACCTCCTCCATATTCCCCTCCAGTCCTCCTCAGGGCTTGAAGACAACAGGTGGCTGTGATAGATACTAAAAGACAGATGGGACTTTCTAGAGGCTGAATTGTCCACTGCCTGTACAAAAAGATGGTAATTTATAGCAGGTTTTCCCCAAAACCAAAATCAAAGGAACATGATGCCACATTTTTCAATGCCTGCCAACCCTGTCCAAAACATCTGGTCTTGGGTCCTATAGTGCAGGGACCCAAACTTTATCACCCCACAGAATCTGTTAGTTTTTTAAAAAAATATATCCCAGAATTCTTGATCAAGATGCAGAGACCTAGTGATGGAAAATTAGCTGTGTTTGAGTGAATCTCAGGCTTCTGTGGAATAAAGTTTGAAAAAACCATGCTGTCGTGAAATGATTGCAGGACTGAAAATCTTTTTGCTGCCTGCTGTACCTTAATATTTGATGTATATTGTGTTTTCTGGCTCTAAGGTCATAATAAAAATTAAGGTCTGCCCTACTAGGTAAGTCAGTTTGGATTTGGCTTCATGGTATTTTGTGGCCTTTTCCCTCAGGCCTTGCAAAATGAAGAGCAGAAATATTTGTTCTTATTTATGTTATAATGAAACAAGTGCCACAGAGGAGTAAGACAGCCAGGAACTTTATATTTGTTCTCAGTTCCCCTACTAGTTGGTCAAGATCTCTCTCAACCCCCACGGTAAATAACTGCCCTTGAGGTCAGGCAGCCCTTTCTGGTGATTCATCTAGTCCACCCTGAACAGTCCATTCCTAGCAAGGTAGCTCCTATAAAAACACACACAAAAAATTAAGAAGTGGGTCCTGTTTCCCTCCTTTCCTTTTCCCTCTGTGTCATCTTTTCTTCTTGCATTTTAGATTGTAAAGCCGAGAGCAGGGAGTATCTTATTTTAATAATCTTCATGCTGTTCTTGGAATCTTTCAAGAGGAACAGTGGGATATCATTGCTTTAATGTGTAATTCAATTTACTTTCTAATGTTTGGCCATTGGCTATCACAAAATTTATAAATAGGAGAAATGGAAATAATCTACATACCCAGATCTGAAAAAGGTTCACACTCTCTGTGCAAAATTTAGCATATGCCTCAGTAAAGGTTGTAACTATAAAGGAAAGAGTCAATTTTTGAGACGCTGGGCTGCTTGGCACTTATTTGAAGTAAATGAAAAATATGTCTCTGCCCTGTCAGATATTACTAAAATATGCATATTATAATACATACTTCCCAACAGTTCACAGATGAAAGAAATTTGCATGTCACCCATCTAGTTTATTCTTACATCAAGGATCACTTATTTCTTCTATAATAACCAGCAATGCTATAGGTACAGGACTTTTTGAGGAAAATAAATCTGTGCATATTACCATTGAAATTATTCCCTACTCCTTCATAATCCATCATATCCAGAAAGTCTCAAATCTAACTATACTATTAATGAAAACCCAACCTGGAGTAATTTCTGAAGCCAACATCAGGAAAGTGACATCTCAAGTGTCATGACATCATTGCCAAAATGGTGTGAGTGCTATAATTTGCATCATTGGTATGATGATGTCAGGTCACCAGTGATGTCTTTGTGAAAAGTCCTTTTCTTATAATTCAATCCTGTACATGTCTACTCAAAAGGAAACTCCATTGAACTCAATGGATTAAAGTTAAGTTAAAGGACTGATACATCAGATTCAAGAAAACTTAATAGCCTCTTTAAAATCATAACTAATCAGATTGCAATTGTACAATCTGCATATTATACATTTTCAGACACATTTATAATCTGAATGTGAATCAGTGGCTGGGGGTGGGGCTGATAAAAATGAGTATTGGATTGGGTTTCTAGGAGTCTTATCAGTTGCAACTTTTTGAAGTATATGGTTCACATGTCTTTAAATTTATTCATATGGAAATTTAAGTAGATGCATAAGTATTGGGCATTCCTCTCCCATCCCAAGTCCTCTAAGACAGTCCAATTTTTCACCTAACTAAGGGTGAGGAGTTTAGGTGAATGGCCAAGTTCAGCATGCTGATATTTATACTAACGATTTTTAAGGGCATCTTCAAACTCACCCAAAGGAAAATTGGGTCAAGAATCATGGAAAAAACCAACATTACCTGTTAAGCAGGATGTTTAAAAATGCATCTCCCCAAGTGTTAAAGCACTGGCAGCCATGGTGCCAATAATAACTTCTATGTAATAGTAGTAGTAGTAGTAGTTTTATGATTATGTGCTTATAACTAAGGGCAGAACAAACAATATAAAACAACAATTGATAGTGTGATTACACCACAGTTTCAAAATTTCAGACTAGTAAGGAGCCACTGAACTAGAAACTCTATGCAGTGTAATAATATTAACTTCTATCCATTCAAAGAGATGGGTAGGAATTTCTTTATGTAAGTTAAAGTAATGAATAGATAAATAGCTCCAATTCTCCATCAGTTATTTCAGAATGTTCCTTTCTACCCACACAAGATAGAAGTGCTTACTTTCTTGCTTCTTTTTCTCTCTCTCTTTTTCACATGGCTAAGACTCCTGGGGTGGTATCAGGCAACAGATATTTTTTACCCTAAAAATTTCCCTAGGCAACATATATACTCAAACTGCTGCTTCCGAAGCTGGACTCATACATTGCATCAAGCTGTAATATGTCTGTTTGCATTAACCCTGCCATTATGGCTTATTTTTAAAAAAAACATGGTTAGAAATTGTGACCTAAGTGTGACTTCACCTGAGTGTGACTTCAGCTTGAGTATTCAAAATGGAGGGCTGGTGGGAAGTCAAAACTATACAAGTGTATAGGTAAAGATTCCTTCACCTCCTGGTGATTATGTGGATTACATCCATGTTTGCTTGCATCAGTGCAGAAATTTTGCCATTACCTTCTTCCAGAATTTTTTTTCAATTTCCCTATCTAGCTTAGCCTTGAACAAATGCCCACTGCATCTATACTGAAGTACGGGTAGCCTTGGACTGACACTGTTCATTGATACTTTCAAGATCTGCCACCCCCTTATTTCCAAGCTTTAACAAATGCTCCATGGGCTCCCTCTAGAATCCAGAGTAGCCCTTGATCTACCACCAGCTCTCATGTGGCAGTTCCAGGAACTATGAATCAAAATAGCATAAGAAAAGGTCACAAGCAAAAGGTCTTATCTCTTCTTATAATCCACAGATAAGAATTCTCCTCACTTGCTTCATAAAATGATGCATATTTGGAGATGATTTCAGTCCTTGAGTTCTTATAGGCAGATCAATTATTTACATCTCAGTTATGTTTGCAACTAGGGGACATGCAGGAATAGTGAAAGGAGCTGACTGCTTTATTCTGAGAAGAATTAATAATCTGAGTAGCACTAACAACCAATTTATGCAGATCATCAGATAAAGATGAGTTGCTGAAGAATTAAGATAGGATGTGTTCCTTTCAGTAAATCGTTCTTCCTTGGCAGCAATGTAGTGATATGTAAAGAGACAAAAGATTAAAAGGCTCTGGCAGGTGTTTGAGATTGCCAGAAGCTGTTTATTCAGCTTTGCTGTCAAATTATTAAGGCAATGAACTTAAATTATCCATTTGCAGCAAACTTGAAATAGTCATTTATGGCAACC
This sequence comes from Candoia aspera, assembly GCF_035149785.1. Lineage (NCBI taxonomy): Eukaryota > Metazoa > Chordata > Lepidosauria > Squamata > Candoiidae > Candoia > Candoia aspera. The sequence goes on from NC_086157.1 coordinate 26,020,333, forward strand.
AGCCACCTCTCTAAAATGCTGGAGTCAGCATCTTTTGAATTAATTTGCATTGCGTATCCTCTGGTATTCAAAGTCAGTTTTAGATCAGCGAGATATGACACACGCAGGCAACACATCTGTAAACTCCAAATTTCGTTGGCGATTGTGGAGGATAAAGAGATTTACCTTTTCAACAAGGAAATTAAATCATACTCTCAGTCCTAATTGTACTTAAATGTGCTTTCTCTCTCTTTCTCTCACTCATATAAACACAAACACTCTCCGTTAAACTAATAGACTCATTAATATCCAATGGGGCCATTCAGATCACTGGACTGAGTGTAGTTTGGTCCTCTGCATGGACCAAGCCAATCCAGTGTGACAGTTCACAACAAAATATCTGTATCACTGCATATACATAACTACAGCAAATCCCATCTATCCAATTGGATTTAATTCCCTGGAAAGAGCCACATGGAGTTCCCCTGGACTAAAATCTGAGTGGAGAAACTCAAGTAGAGGTTGATGGCCAGCAATGTTTTTACCAGCTTAGGTTGCTACACTTGTTACCTTGGTGTAGAAGGTGAACTTTCCATCAGATATCCATGCAAATAATGATTTAAATGCTGGAGCAGCATAATGTTTTCTACATTGGATTGCTTTTAAGAGACAGTCTGGAAACATCAAAACGTGCAAAATATTAGGAAGAATAGGTGAACAGATTATGACATACCTGCTGGGATTTTACATTAATATTGAACTTCAAAGTCTTCTGCAGTTACTGAAGGACTCTGGTTCCATATATAGAACCTGCGATGCTTACAAAGCTGCCTACAGCAAAAGCCAGGTTAGTAGAAATGAAGGAGAGTATTTTCAGCAATGGCTAGACAATTGTGAAATGCCTCATCAACGGGGGAGACCTTTAAAAGGCCCCTAAAGATTCATCTGTCCTACACTGATCTTTCGTAGGATTTTATTGGATTTCTGGAACTTGGGATGCACTTAAATTGCATTTATTTACAGGCCGTTAGAATTTTTACTGGACTAGATATTTCGATGCTACTGTTAAGTATTATTAATTTTTCAGTTGTATGGCTTTTGAAATGTACAGGTGTTTATTTTAGACGTTGGAAACTGCTGCCAGAGTGTTTTTAATCCTAAAAAGCAGAACTTGGGAAAATATTTTAAATAAAAATATTTAAATTATTTAAATATTTTAAAAAAAAATGAGTTGTGAAATGTTCATGACAAAATCCAATGTCAGGGACACTGCAATGCATCAGAATCAGAGACAGTATCTTTCAAGGTCGAGTTAGATATCAGAGGCAGTTCATTGTGTCTAAATATGACCTTGTCCCAGGCATATAGGAAAAGGATCGTAGGTTCTTTTTTAATAGTAAAGGTAGTGCATGGGTCAGAGCAGAGGTAGATCTTCCCCTTCTTGGCACAATATCTACCTACGCTTTGTTCTTTCAGAACCTTTTCTTCCCCTAAGTGTGTCAGATTCATGTTAAGAATTTCAGCTTGACTCGGTTCGTTGGTTCAGAAAGGAAAGGTTTATTGTACGCGTTTGCCAAGGCGGGTTCCCTCCTGAGAGAGAGAACCCTGAACAACCAAAACTTTAAGCTTATATACCCTATCTGTCCTCCCCCTCCTCCGAGGGCTCAGCTCACAATCTTCCTGTTTTCCCAGACATTTTGCATTGTCCTATACATTTTTGAACTAGTTATTAGATTTATGGGTCTGTGGGATGATTTCCGCAGACCCTTTCCCATCCTTGTTTCAAGGTCTTTCTTTATTCAAACATATATGTATATATATATAGGCGCCAACCATCCTACACACAATCAGCTATAAATTCTTGGCCTAACTAATTTTATCTGACATCCATATCCTTAGTCTCAGGTGTTCAGGGTTCAGGGTCCGTTCACCCATCTGTGGCTAACTTCCCCTTTAGCCATGAGTTTGAGGCACGTGTACGCTTTTCACTTCTTTCTGGGGCTTTTCTACTGCCTCTACTTCTCACAAGTGTAAACACCAGAAATGTGCTCAGAAAGATGCTTGAAAACAGGAATTGATGAGTGACAAGTAGGAAGTGAGAGAGCAAGACCCAAGGGTTTTTATCCTCCCCAAATGAATGTTCTTTCTGCTATTAAAATCAGATCATCCAGCAGTTGATCTGGTTGAGAACGGTTTGTCTGTCATCTGGTTTGGCCTTAAGTCAGGAACAGGTCACATGGGGCCTCCAGATATTTCCCCTGACACCTGTCAGACTCTTTGTCCTGCTGGTATATTTTTAAAAAAGTCTTTAATTAAAGTATTAAATGGGAAGTTAGCATGTTGCAATGCAAAGCACCAGCCTTGTTGTTGTTATTGTTATCTTGACCTAGATAGGCCCCATAGGCATTCTTGGAAAAAAATTAAAAGTTATTTTGTTTCAAGGTGTGTATACCTGTCCAGAAAAAAGATATAGGTAGGACAGAGTAAAAATTAGGTTCTGGGAGGTTCTGGGCAGCCACCTAGGCTGTCATCTAAATGGCTCTTTTGCGACTAGACATGGCCAGCTTGTTAACCACTCTATGAGTGTGTCCACATCATGCTTCTAAAATTCCAAAATTTGCCTACCTTTGGTCTTCTGCTTCGTTTGAAGCTTTCCTGCTGAGCAACTTCCATCCTCATAAATCAGTCATTGCAAATATACTTTAAAAATTAGAGGGGATGAAGAGGTATCTTAGATGTCTTGTGTTTAACCCCTGGGGTGGTGGTTATAGATCATATTGTCCATCTGCCTTATTGTGCAGGCAAGGGCAAGGTAGCTGAGTAACTGCCACAGCCAATATCAAATCAACTTTGGAAAAGGTTTTGGAAGGCTATCACTTTCAGATCACCTTCATATCTCTCCACTGGATTCACTCTCTGTAAAGAAACCCTTGGTTCATTTAGCCATTCATGAAAAGCAATTTTAAACAACAGCAGCTCTATAAAAACACAAACACAGGTAGTCCTTACTTACTGACTGCCTCATGCAGTGACCATTCAGAGTTGTGACGGTGCTAAAAGGCATCCCAACTGAGACCCCAGGGGGTTGTTTGTGCTCCCCCTTTTTTGTCTTCTGGGGCTTTTAAGGAGATTTTAAGGATAGAATAATGAAGACATTCATTGCACCTCTTAGAAAGCCTTGAATTTCTTAGTGTTTTCATCAGAAATGGTTTGCATACTGCTTGAAAACTTCATATACAGTCAATGTTGAGAACACAGTACCTATGTTTTGACTGTCCCCACCCCACCCCATACCCATAGCCAGGGCCGCAACTAGGGTCTGTGTCACCCAGGGCAAACATGGATTCCACACCCATTTTGGCGCCCCCCCCCCTGCGCGGCGCCTGGGCCACATGCCCCGCTTGCCCCCCCCCCAGTTGCGGCCCTGCCCATAGCTAGTGTGCTTGCAAAGGCTACCTTTCCATGATCTCCATTTATTTCCCTTTCCATTGAGCCTCCATGTCACACCAAAAAGCTCTCCATCTCAGAAAATGCCACAGAGAGATAAAGGAGCAAGAAAGCTGCATTAGGCAAGCAGATGCCCACTCAGATCATGTTGGATAACATTGTTTAAAAATGCCAGCCATCTTGAGTTGTTTCCATTAATCAAAATACTACAAGGAGCCAGGCTGTGCTTAGCAAGTCTTTTAATTAGAAGTTCCTAATTGGGATTGTAATAGGGTCAGGTAGTATTATGAATTCAAGAAATGAAATGAAATGAAATTTAAGAAATGACAAAGCAAGCTAGAAATTTTATAATTGACCAATTAAATAAAGTATAGGCATGAATACTATGATTCCTTTTCTAAAGGAGTCCCTCTCTTGGGGGAGATGGGCGGTAATTAAATTTGAATAATAAATAAAATAAATAAACAAATAAAAGTCAGCTCACTTCTCAATTCTGACATGGTGGTGGTGAACAAAACATACCCCGATTGTTAAAGCTGAAATACATTGTTAAGTTTACCATGGTGACCATTTTTATGCATATTTTGATAGACTACGGCATGGGCTATGGCTGTAGATCATCATTTTGTAAGCATTCTTGAAATAACCATTAGAATGAGAACTGCACAGCTCAAAATCCCACCCCAATCCAGCCATTTCAGAAGTCATCCAAAGGCTTCCTAGAAGCATGAAATGGTGTTTTGGAGGGAGAGAGAGAGAATGAATTACACACACATTTTCCTCCATTTCAGCAAGCAAGGAGGGAAAATAATACATTTCCCTTTCTTGTTCTTTAAGAGCATTTAATGAGTCCCACCTGTGCCATTTGGCAGGAGGAGGGCCTTCTCTATTATGAGAATCAGGGCCTCCTTTCTATTATACTGTGGAGTTTGCTCCTTTTTCCAGCTTGCGCAAAGCCTAATATGATAACATTGGCAGGAAATCAACAATGAGTGAAAGAAAATAAATTCTAAGTACTACCAACTGGCCCAGCAGAAGACATTTATCTAGTAAGCACTTGGAAACTAAACCACTTTCATGCCTGAGGATTTTGATCACAAGGAAGCAACTAAACAATAGGGACAGGAATGCCTAGGTATCAGTGTTAGCTTGCTTTTTCATCAGCATGTATAATAATGGAGGGAAATATCCATCCCTGTTGCTCCAATACACTCTGGTGAATCCAAAGTAGTTGTGGTACTACAATCATAATGGAGAAAAGCAGAAGCCAATTTTTCTATGGGGTCTGCCAATAAAATGGTTCTTGTTATAGCATTTAGAAATTAAACCATTTAAAGCAATTTTAAATTTAGATCAACTTTCCGTAAGGAGAGCCAAAACTGTATTATGTTCATAGCAGGGTGTCCCTTGCTACTTTGCATAGCATCTGCTCAGTGTAATTCTTCCAGCCTAATAGGCAGCCATTTAATGAAGGGGCTTTGGGGGTGGGGTGGGGGGTCCATTTGTAGCTTTGTTTCTTTGAGGCATTTGTACTATATATGAAGTGTGTTTCTATATACATACGTGATTCCACTGAGTACAAATTTACCAGATGTCAGATATAAATCTACTGAAGTAAGGGAAACAAAGATGGCATTGTAGCCAACTGCTACGAAGCATATTTGAGAGAATCTAATTCTCCTTTACCTTCTGGCAGGAACTGACATGTAATACTTGCTTACTAAGATACCAGAATGACAAAAGGAGCATTTAATAGCCTCTATGCCAGAGTCATCTCAAAACATTTTGCTGCTTGGGATGAAAAACAAGATGGCACCACCTTCTATTTCTTGCACACAAGATGACTGGAAGGCAGTTGATTCTTTCAGCCCTGCTGCTATGGAACAGCATCCTTTAAACCAGTGTTTCTCAACTGTAGCAACTTTTAAGATGTATGGACTTCATCGCTCAGGATTCCCTAGCCAGCATGCTAGCTGGGGAGTTCTGGGAGTTGCAGTCCATACATCTTGAAGTTGCCAAGTTTAAGAAACACTGCTCTAAACTAGCTTAGAATCCAAAGCAGGCTGTGTGCTTTCTCCTATTCTACTGCTGTCGCCCCAGAATCTGTAGAATTTTGACTAATAATAGAACTGATCCTGTTCTCTAGTCTGGTGTTTTCAGAAATCTCAAGGTAGCTTTGCTGATGAATTGTTGCACACTTTTTTTTAGTTTCCTGCTTTATCTAAAATAAAAGAGAAACCAGGGCAGATCATTAGAGGGTGAAGAAAGAGGTGAGCTACATGCTATAGGTGGGAGCTGTACTTAATTTTCTGGGTGGGAGCAAAGGCTAGGATGGATGGAACAATGATGTGAAATGGTTGTAGTGATACCACATGTAGTTGGAGCTGGTGTTTTTCTTTCTGCAGGCTTTTCAGTTGTTCTTTAATCCATGTACAGCCTTTTTTAGCAATTTTTGTTTTTCTCATCTCCAAATGATGAGAAACCAAGCCACAGATTAGCAGCAATCACATACTGAATTAAGGAAAAGACTTTGAGAGATGCAAATGAAAGTGGGTTGGGGTGCATATATGGCTTGAAAGCTGCAAATTGGCCATGGGCAAGGTCTGGGAACTAGGTATATGTAGAATGATGTCTCAAACCAGTAGGCCTGCAATGCATGCCAGGAGATCTTGTGATGCAATTCCGACTTCTTGAGATCCAAAACTTTCATTTCCAGTACTTCGTGGAAGTTCATTCCAGTCATGTTCAGCAGCAATAAAGAACAGCTATATTCTGAAAGCCCCACATGATTGCTGCAGGTTTTCTATTACTCTTTGATACAGTGCTTGCCCCCTATTCTACCAAGAGGGACCTTCAATTCAGGAGGGAACACGAACACTACAGAACTACAGGACTCCTTGTGGCTTATGTTCTACCTCCAGGGTCAAAGTCAGCATGTCTCTGAGTACTTCTTAGCAGGTAGGAAAGAAAGCCTGTTGGAGGGTGGGTCAAGAGAGAAGCTGATATAGACACACACACAGCCAGTGCTTAACCAAATGAGGGATTTTATTCTGGACACTAAGCCCGCCCCATCAGATCTTGCAGAGAAGGCATGTTGTGGGTACCATCAGCTAGGGACACTCAGTTGATGGGTCTCAGGAGACGTGCCTTCTCTGCTGTGGTGCCTGCCTTATGGAACATCCCCCCTCCGCCAATTAGAACTGCTCCATTCCTTTTGGTGTCCCAGAAGGCCCTCAAGACCGGGTTATATGATCAGGCCTGGGGCTCCCAGGGAACTGGAGACTTATTTAGATGGCTCCATTGTTGAGGGGGCCATTTTTATCCTCCCTCATTTAGGGTTTGTATTTTTGGTTTTTATTATATTTATTATAAATCTTTTATCTATTTATTTATTGCTAGATCTATTGGTTTTTTTTTATTGTTGTATGCTGCCCAGAGTCACCTCTGGTGAGATGGGTGGCTATATAAATTGGATAAATAAATAAATAAATATACTTATGCTAATAAAGTAGTGTGAGCTAATATTATATACAAATTAAACTACAATTTACAAAACCTAGTATGTACAGAATAGTACATAAGAAATAACCTACTTAATTTTCTTCCTCTCAACTCTCTTCCCCTCACTTCCCACTTGTGCTTTATTTCGGCTTCTTCTTTCCCTCCTTAACTCAATTACTGATACTGGAATGTCTGTATCAGTTTTCTCCTGGCTGTCTTGCTGCCCAAGCAAAGCCTTTAACTCGTGAAGTTCCAGTGTCCAGTATCTGAATCTCCTTAGACACAACACAGCCAGTTCTCCTGGTCTTTCTGCCTCTTCATAAGCCTCTCCAGGATTTTCCTCCAGGTCTTCCTCGTCTCAGGGCCAAATCTCTGGACCTGGTAGGCTCCACCCCACATTTGCCAGGTGACATCCTCTCCAGCAGCATCTGCAATACAACCACCCACCTTCTCTGCTCTTCCTGGCTGTTCTACATTTTGTATCCAGGACATATACGTGCCGCTGTACAAGCACCTTCTAGTATTTTCCCCTTTCTGCCCACGTGCTCCTGGTCTTGTGTGGAATCATCTGCCCGATTCCCTAAAAAAATCCATGAACTTGGCACAGACTCAACCACTTTCCTTCAGCGTCAAACTTCAACCTGCCACAAAGCCACTGTGGGAAACAAAATGCTAGACAATATGGGCCTTCAGCCTGAACAACAGGACTTTTCTTAGAACTCTTTTCTCCTTAGCCATGGAAACTGGATGAGCATGGACCGGTGATACATACAAGTGGCTTCCAGGTCCACTTCATTTCTTTACTTTAGACCAGTGTTTCTCAACCTTGGCAACTTTAAGATGTGTGGACTTCGACTCCCAGAATTCCCCAGCCAGAGAATTTAATGTTGAAAAAAGGCAGTTGAATTGTATCATGTATTTCCTAGCTTCCCCTTCTTTCCTTCTACTGAGAGCACTTCTCTACTGGGAGGATAGGCCTTGTTAGCACTCAAGCTTCAGTGTCTAGTAATGTGACTCAAACAGCTTTTAATTAATGCAGCCCAACTGTTTAACTGTGTTCTTAAAGAACAATCAAACACATGGACAAAAATCTTAGCACGGAATTCCTTATAGGACACATTTAGAAATATTTAGATGTGGGATAAATATTTGGTTCAAATATTGAACATCTAAGTACCAGTTAAACAGAAACCTTATTAATAGACAAATGATTCCTTTTAGATTAGGGTTAGATTCAATAGTAGAAAATCTCACGCCAATCAACTAAAAGATCTTTAAAAGCTACACCACTAGGGCTGCTGTGACCATAAGGAGAACTTCTGTGGAACAGCTGAGGACCAACAAATATCAGGTAATAGCTGAAGATGCAGCTGAAAGTTCAACATGATGCTTCTCTATAACATTCTTGTAGAATCGTTCACATTCATCTCAGCAAAATCTTTTATAGAGAGATGTCTATAAAGGGCATGAATATATACATACAGTGTGTGTATGTGTGTGTGTGTGTGTGTATATATACACATATACATATCACTTTCACATCTTCATTTTGTTATATGTCACTTTAAGGGAGGAAGCGGGCATCTCATTGTTTTTTTTAATTCTTTGGTGCTGAGTGACACATATACACAACACATATATTATTTCATTCTTTTGGCAGTTACTCCATAGGCATCTGTTGCAAGGCCAGAGCAGCGTATAGCCAAACTTCAATGGGATAATCTGAATCATCTCATTTCCATCTCCTAAAACCTCAGCTTATTGCATCAGCTGAGGGTCAAATGCCAGGGCAAGCCAGAGAACAGAAAGGGCAGAGCAATTCCGGTCAGTGTAGCAAAAATGAAGTTGGCTTAACCTCCACAAAACCTCAGCCCCACTTTCTGGAAAGCTTCCAAGTCTGCAAAACCCTCATATATCCTAGGAGTCTTGAAATAAGACAGTAGCTACACAATGATACCAAGACTCATATGGCTTTGTGGGACAGGAACATGAAAAATGGAATGGAAATCATGGAAAAGGAGACATCCCCGCTGTCTTTCCTTTCCCAAGTAATGAACACATGGTTTTATTATTCTTTTTAATCATTAAAAGGATGAAGTGGATAAAAGAAGAATGTCAAGATGGCCACATACTGCCAGAACATCAGTGCCCTTGCATAATTTCTTAGCACTCTATATGAAAATTAGAACTACCGATTGCAGTGAATATATATTTTAAACAGTAAGTGCAGGAAAGGTTATTATCACTCTGACTGAAACACAACATGGAGTGGGAGAAGGGGTTGCAAAATTAATTAGAAAGCTTTGGCCATGGCACAATTAGCCACTTACACTAATAGTACATGACGAGGAGCATGCATTCAATGTGACAGCAGATACAAGAGCGAGCAATCCCTCTTGCTGCATTAAATTTAATTTGGAATTGTCCTTCTCACAAGAACATTGTATGATTATGATGGATCGGAATATGCAAACTGGACTGTGCTACCATGAGTGTCAATGAACTTCAGCATTGGAAGTCACAGGCAGAAGACCTGTACAGAGAGGGCGTTCCCTTCATCTCCAGTCTGATTATCAAGAATCATGCATAATACATTAACAGAGGCTGGAGCTGCTAACAGCAGAGTAGCTGGTGAGATATTTTAAATGTAATTTTTATTACCCAAGGAAGTGGCCTTTCATCAGTTCCCTAAAGGAAAAGCGAAAAAGAGGAGGCTTCTTTTTAGAAAAGTATCATGTTAAATTAAAATTGTGTTTTTTTCCTATGCTTAATTCCTTTGATGGAAGAACAATATATACCAGGTTACCACATACAAACAAACAGAAAGATTTCCAGGCATTTTGGTGCTTTTTGCACTAGGAATCTGAGCACAGAACATGGGCATTTAGACTGCAGACAAAAAGTGCTGATATTCCTGGTGGAAGAAGGCCTTTCTATTTAGCTCAGTGTATAAAGCAGTACTTTTCCACACCGAGACTCATGGGCATGTTGCTACAAAGTTGGAAACCCATTAAGACTGGTTCATTTCAACCCTTAATTTCTCACTTCTCTTTCAGGGGATTTATGCAAAGATAATATAGATTTTTCACTGTAGCTTTGGGGAAATAAATGTAAGGGATCAGCATATCAAGCTGAGGGATACAACAGGAAGAGCAAGAGGTTAATTCTTGCAGAGCAGGAAGCACCAAATCACAAGGAATTCCTCTTATCATTGTTTTCTTCAGCTTAGTTTGTTTGTACAAAGACCTGCCCTCTTCACTGAACTAAATAGAAAGGCCTGCTTCCACCAGGAATATCAGCAATTGCTAGTGTGTCAAAACCTCAGGGCTTTTTACAAAGGGTAGTGACAGAAATGTAGCAGATAAAGCATGTTCCAGACAGAGCAATAATAAAGTACACGGAGAAGGCTTTGATAGACACCTTAGACCAGGGTTTCTCAACCTTGGCAACTTTAAGATGTGTGGACTTCAACTCCCAGAATTCCCTAGCCAACTCCTTTCATTCTGGGAGTTGAAGTCCACACATCTCAAAGTTGCCAAGGTTGAGAAACCCTGCCTTAGACTTTGACAACATCTTTAGGCTTTTCTTGGCAGTTGTAGAAAATGGAAGGTAGGCTTGCCTGACTTGGACTGGTCTCACAACTCCTTACAAGGAATTCTTCAGGGCAAAAAGTATATTCAAAAAGGGGATTTGATCCTGATGCAAAACTTCTGAGGAACTGTTTGATTTGGTGCAGTACCGAAGGATATTTTGGGGATCAAATCTCAACTGAAATTCTAAAAACAAAAATTGGCAGTTGAGGGGATCTTTAAAAGACCAAATATTTGTATGGAATAGACATTTTGAAAGGACTGTCAACATTTTTTCACTAGCATATGCCCTGAAATCCCACAGAAGTAAATCCCACAGAAATCCCTAACTCACTTGATAGAGTTGATAGAGTTGAATCAAGTCAACCTATATAATGTTACTGGACACTTTAAACCTTGGAGGGTAATTTATTTATATAAACCTAGTATTATTACTAAAAATAATATTTTGGAATCATTGCAATGTGAAAGAGGTAAGCGGAGGAGTATTATTACAATCTGCACTTGCAACAGAACCCTGGGCAATAATAGAAATAGTTAAAAAAATAAGTTTTTAAAAGTCAAGTTAGTTAAAGTAGAAGGAAAAATTGTTACATATACACACAGACAGTATGTGTGTGTGTGTGTGTGTATGTAATTCTGATATTAATTACAGACCTTGTTTATGACTTCATTTCAAATTCTTAATTTAAGTCAAATAAGTTACCAGTCAAAGTGCACGAGCATCCACTGATACCATGAGTTAATTAATTAAATGAGAAATACCGTAAATGTCCATGTTTAGGAAAGCCATCTCAATTATTTGTCTGCAACCAAATGTAGAACCTAACTCTTACATGACATTAAACATGTATTTGAAAAAATACGTTCAATGTTTCTTTTACATCAAAGTATGTAAGTAGTTGTTGGTGAATAGAGAAAGTTGAGGAGAGCATAAAGCAGTCTACCTCTGGGAACAGAAGAGCTGCTTCACCGAGCAGAATCCTCGCTAGTGCAATGCCCAAAGAGAAAAGTCAACTGGGCAAGAGAGGTGATAGTTTTGTCTGTCCATGCAGAATTGTGGATCCATTTTTCTGTCTTGTGACAACTAAGCAGTATATGACAATGAAGCACCCAGAAGGCAGGGAGGAAAGCAATCCTGGCCTTTTCCTCTTTGCCTGCATCCCTGAAAACCCCAAACAGTGACAAAGGAGGGTCAGCTAATATGTGCAGCTTTGCCAGTGTAGAATCCCTCTTCCTATTCTTTTCAAGACTCTGCTGAAGGTGTGAGGAATGGACAAGCTGCTATTTATTACTTATTTTTTGCTTCTCTTTAGCTACTTGACTGTTTTCCCTTCAAAAAACATGGCAATATGAAGCTCGGGGCTGTCTGCAGGCTGTGATCAAAAAAGTCAAGATGACAACCACAACGGTGCAATTGAAGCTCCACCTTATGAGCAACACACACCAAAAATAGACAGAGCTTCAATCACACCATGATGGCTGCCGTCTTGATTTTTTTTACTATACTCTGTGGACACCCCTGATAAGGCATGAACATCCCAGCTAGGCTGATTGGCCAACCCTAGCTCTAATCTTAATTCTTTCCTTTCCCCTGCTGAAACATGATGCTACTGCTGCTACTTGGTTATAACTGCAAGAGACCAAAAGAAGTGATGTCTCAATAGAACTCAGAAAGATAATAATAAACCAGAACAAAAATCATTGCCCACAGTGATATCATTACCTGCTCACTAAAAATGGGACTGAAATAATCACCTCTATGTGACAGTGTGTGAGGGGAAAAAAATAGAGAATTTGTAAGGAATATTGTATAAATGCTACCGAGAAATGTACAGAATTCTTACAGGGAAAAACAAGGGGTGTTACAGCCAGCCTTTTAATATGTTTCCGTACAAAATCTTTGCACAAGACAGAACATTACCACTTACCACTATTGCAACACACATTTCAGCTCTGTTTCAACATGCTGTGTGGCATCTGCTATGTATTTTAGCAGTTTCTACCTGCTGGGCAGGAAATAAAAGAAACAGGAACATTTGAGGGAATATCTAACCATGTGATAGGATTTTTCAAGTTTGCAAATGTACTTGTGGATCAGTTCACTCTGGAATGCAGATTCTCAGGCTTCCTAAACATCCGGACCATTCAGAATGCCTTTGTTCTGCTCTAGTTCTGCTCCTGATCAACACACAAAAGACCTGGGCATTAGTATTAGGGAAATATATGTTGTTCTCATTTTTTTCGACTCAGCACCACAGCTTGGGCTGGGGCTGCCAGATCTTTGGGACCAATGACATTCGGAATGCTTGAGCTCCAGATAGAAAGCCAAGGAGAGGAAGTCTGCCAACCCGTGACAGACTTTTCTCCTTCTCCTTTGGTGGTATTATCACCCAGAGCTGGACAAAGCATTTGAATGGGTAATTCACACAGCACCCTGGTGCAAGTAAAGCACCCTCCCTTGAAGTATTAAAGCAGTGACTGCTGTAGAAAGGCTGAGGTGGCTGCTTTGAGGCCTTTCTCCAGTGTGCAGATACCCTTTAAAGCATCTATGCCAACCCTTCCAGAGGACGTGACGGCTTTACGCTCTCAGAAATGATGCTTTGTTCATCACCAGCAGGCTTGGTGAAGTACCCCTTTCAGATGCTTTAGTATGACTACTGCTCTTAGAATATACAGGTTTGCTTCCAGCTATCTCAGCTGTTCAGATGACAGCATGGTCTTGTCAGAACTGACTTTCAATATCTGCAGAATCATATCCCAGAGGCAGGACTATTTTATTGAATATAATTTGACTATTTAATGTATTAAACAGAAAAAGTTTTAAAATTCTGCCTTCAGGGAAATTGAGAAAGATAGTACTGGTAGTATCTATGATTTTTAAATATGGTTTTACTGAGGACAGTTTTTCACATAAAATTTAAGGTTGGAAAAATAATACTGAAAGCTGTACATTTTACGTAGCACGTTTCTGAATTTTTTCCCTCTCTCTACAGCTCATTAGAGGCTGATTCTAATGGCAACAGAATTCAGTTGTCTGTTCTTACCTATGGTATGATATTTATTTGTTGTCCAATGTAAGTTTGGCAGAAGGGAAACTCTTTTAATGGTTGTAAAGTTCCATATTTCATCAAATCTTCTGCTCGGTCATATTTCCCATTTTGTCAAAGATGATAAATTTCATTCCATGGACAGTAACAGCAAAACCCTGCAGAAATGCCACATTTAACTGAAACAAGGATGGCCCTGAATTTTAGATGAAACCGTAAGTAAGATTAGACAGGGGAAAAAATCCTCATCTTTCTCAGAAGATCTAAGGTGACTCTCCCATTTTAAAGTTAAATTATTTGGGGAAAAACAATCTAGTCCTTCTTTAAAGTAACTACAGTATGATAGAAATTATCTCCCTTCAAAAGTAATTTGCCTATAACTGCAGTCAGACCATCCTGATAAGAGCGATACAGGTAGTAGATTAAATAACATCTGTTTCTTCCTTATGGAACTATTGGATTAAATGGAATTATTTCATGGCCCAGTCACGCATTTCAGCCAATCCGTGCAGAAGATTTAGGTATGCAATCCTAAACAATGCAGGATTGGCCAGATATTCTGGCAGCTGGCTCATTTCTATAGCAGCAACATCCGTAGTGAAAAGGAATAAAAGGGAAGGAGGGGTATTAGCAATAAATGCTCATCCATGCCAGTTAAGTACAGGTAGTCCTTGTTTCGTGACTGCCTCATTTAGCGACTGTTTGCAGTTACAGCAGCGATGAAAATGTAACTTTACCACCAATCCTCACATTTTCAACCTTCACAGGTCTGTAAAGCAAAGGAAAGCTGAAGTAAGATCATAAGCCCAGCTGTGGTTTCACTTAGCGACTGCTTCACTTAACCAAGTTGCTAGTCCCAATTGTGGTTGCTAAATGAGGACTACCTACAGTAACTTTACTTCAAGGAGGTAGCAATGTAACATTGTGCCATGGTCTAATAGTTGTGAAAACAGCCGTACCAAGACTGTAGCATAGCTTTGGCCACCCAAATATTCTGGAATACAGCTTTCACCACACCCACACTGCCATTACACTACTCACTGAGTATGATGTGAATTGTAATCTGAAGCACTCCAAGTTGAGAAAGGAAGAAAAACCATATTAAGGTTATGTTAACTAGAATTAAAATTCTCTTCAATTCCAGCTACTTTGATTTTATTATTATATTTATAAACATATATTTATACTATACTTCTTTGATTTTATGATCAGTTTATCTTTGTGTTGGCCTATTAAGTAGGGATGCTCAACTAAAAGAAACCAGGCAAAGTTGGTTTTGAATAGTCAGGATGCATTCTGGATGTTTATGCATGCTACATACATAATACAAATTATTTATTAATAAATAAAAGCTTTTTACATGATTTTGCTAACAGTTCAATAGGGCTTATTCACGTGCATGCCTAGAAGCTGTGGTGTCACGGAATACCAGCTGCATCTGAGGCAAGAGCTCCAGTTTCCTTGTCTTGTTTGCAGATTTCCAAGAGGTATCTCTGTGGCTACTTTGAATCCTGGACTAGAGAGGTGTTAGTTCTAAACCAGCAGGGTTGTTGTTACATTGCATTCAGTTCATCATAGATGGAACCATTTAAAATCAGTGATTATCAAATTCTGCTTCAGTCAAGGTCATATGTTTAGCTTAAGCAATGCCTAAGGTAAAACTATGTAAGTTTTACTCATCCATTTTCAGCAGCTGGAGAAAAAAATTAAGGCAAGGCAGAATGGTGGCCTTCCAATACTGCTGTTCCAGAAGACAGGACTAAAACCAGTTTAACTAAATGAAGGTCGGGAGGTGCTTCCTAATTTTAATAGCCTTTATTCCTGAAGGTGTTGAAGCAGAGACTGGACAGCCAACGGTCAAGGATGAATTAACTGCATGTGTATTAGACATCCTACACAAAGGCGACTGCAGGGTGTTTCCTACAGCTTTATATTTCATTTTAATATATGATACTTTCCAGGGATTTACAGAGTTAAAAGCTGCTCAATTTTCATTTTTTTTCCCTTTAACGAAGTGGTGCCTATTTCCCCCCTCACCCTGTTAAGGCTAGTATCTAAATTAATCTAGCCGTATTACCGGTTTCTGGAAAAATTGTCATTGTAGTGTCGGGCAGCCTTGGAAATTTCTACAAGAAAGGCAGAAACACAGTACAATACAGGAGGGGTCCAAAAGGAAGGCGGCATTGTTTAGAGCCCTCATTGATCTCCGTCACTGCGGCATGGGAATTGCTTAACAACAACAACAAGTCGTCTTGTCTGGAAAAACCGTTCCTTCCCCGGGATGAATTTCTGCCTGTCTTGCACTGCTCCATGGAAGCGCGTGGCTGTTGTCAGAAGAAAGATCAAGGCAAGCAGGGGGTAGCATCTAAGTAAGTCTGCACCCCGAGGCCGGCCTGCCTGCCTGCTTGCCTGCCAGGAATCATTCCCAAGGAACGTAACAGGCATTCCTACGGCAGGATAACTCCACTGAACTAACAGCAGAGATGCATCCAGCTAGGATCGCGCTGCACTTTCCATGTCCGGCTAAGTCGGCGGGATTTTTTTTTTTTTTTTTGCAGAGCCCTCCAGGCTCGCGCGTTCGCACACCGCCCAGAAGATCCGCGCAACTCATCCCCGCCCCCCGCCTCTTCCCCGCCTGGCTCTGCTCCGCCCCGCAGACGTCACTCGGCCCGCCAATGAGCGGGGGCCGGTCCTTCGGCCCGGGCGGGGGGCGAGCCAATCCGCCGGGCGCCTGCTTTCCGGGAGCGAGAAGGCGAGGCGGCTCCTCCCTAGGCTGGCCCGCCCCGCCCCGTCCCCGGCTTCGTCGGCGGCGGAGAGGGCAGAGTTCCGCGCGCGGGTGGGCGATGCCGCTCGGGCTCCTTTCTGCTGCAGGTAAAGCCATTCTGGGGCTAGGCGGGGGCTGGCAGGGCCGAGAGACGAGCAGGGCTGGCGGCGGCGGCGGCGGCAGATCCAGGAGATCCCCCCGTGCGGGAGCGCCGCCGGGCTTCCCAGACTGCTGCGTGCGGCGGGAAGGCTCTTCCGCGACTCCCTCCGCCAGCGCCGCTCAGGACAAAAGGAAGCCCTGGGGGCCCACGGCAAAAGCGGGGAGGGCCCCCCCCAGGCGGGGGGAGGCAGGGAGGGGTCCGGCCGTCCTCGCCACTTTCTCAGGGACTTCCTCGCCTGGCCGCGCGCCCACCCCCCGCTGCTCCTGCCTGCCCCGCTCGCGCTGCTGCCCCCCCCCCCCGATCTCTGCGGCGAGCTTTCCAGGAGACCTGCTCCGCCGCTGCCCGGGAGGGCGGACTCGCTCGAGCGTCCCCAACGCGCTGAGAAAAAGCGCCCCGCTAAAACTTCGCGGCATTTACTTCCGTGGGAGCCTGGCTCACGTCCGCAGGCGACCCTCCTCGGCCTTTCAGCGGTGCTGCTGGGGGACAGTAATAGGTCGCTTTCATCCAGCGGGCCTTCCGCGTCCGATCTTTGGGGCGCTGCGAGGAGCGAACGGCTCCGCTTTCTTGCCCGGGACCGTGGCTTAAAGGACAGGGCAGCTAGCTGGCCAAAGAACCCGTGTTCAGGTTTGGTCAGCCTAGCTTAGGGTTGGATTCCGTAGCTTGCCACAATGGAAATTTCCGGCTGACAAAAAGTGTACAAAAGGTCCTCCGCCTTCCCAGCTGAGCGGGAGAAGAGGGCAGAACTTTTAAAAGAATGTTTTTGGATGAGTTTTCCGTCACACACCACAAAGTTGCGTGTACGCCCCTACCCTGCAGACGGCCACTGAACAAAGGCAGCAAGGCCACAGCGCTGTGCATGCTTGCTTGGGTGTAATCCCATTGAATCGCATGGGAGTTATTTCTAAATAGGCACGCATAGGATTGTGCTGTGACCGAGAGGTCCACAGGTCTTTCTACTGAGGAGACTTCAAGTATGTAAGATTGCCCTGAATTCAGGGTTTTTTACCCCTCCTTGGGCGTAATAACACATCTCATTTGAATAAATGTACAGTTTGTGTAGATGTGAGATGGAGGGAGGGATCCAGTCTGGAGAATTTCGGAACTTAGTTCCAAAGGATGTTTCTTTGCTTCGAAAAAGATGGCACACATTCTTCCCTTTGGGAATTTGCATATCCATTGTAGCTATGCTGAAAATTGTTATCAATCTCCTGTTTACCTTTTTTCCCCATTAATTTGGTTTTTTGGGTGGGTGGGGGTCTAAAAGGTTGGCTTTAAAACAGAAGGGAATGGCAATGTTAGCATAATACCACGAAGATATTAGCCATCATGTGCCACTTCATGCAATTGTATAGGAACCAATATAGGGGATATTGCTATAGTAACCATGGCTGAGTTGTAGACTAAATGAATTAATGTGCACTGCAAATCAGTTTATTTCCCATTTCCCATATGTTGGTCAAATCTTAATTGGTGTTTTCTTTTTCGGTTTTGGTCTCTCAAGTTAGAAACATCATCATTAAGAAAGCTTATTATTTAGCAGAGCAAATAATAATAATAATATTTACAGAGCCAGTTTGATCTAGAGGTTAAGGCAACAGGCTAGAAACCAGGAGACTGTGTGTTCTAGTCCTGCCTTAGGCACAAAGCCAGCTGGGAGACCTTGGGCCAGTCATTCTCTCTCAGCCCTAGGAAACAGGCAATGGCAAACCACTTCTGAAAAACCTTGCCAAGAAAACTGCAGGGACTAGTTTTTTCATCCATTCGATTGTGTCCGATTCTCAGAGACTGCCTGGACAAATCCCTGCAGTTTTCTTGGCAAGGTTTTTCAGAAGTAATTTGTCATTGCCTCCTTCCTAGGACTGAAAGAAAGTACTGGCCAAGGTCACCCAGCCGGCTTTCGTTCCTAAGGCGGGACTAGAACTCACAATCTCCTAGTTTCCAGCCTGTTGCCTTAACCACTAGACCTTAACCTTGATCAAATAAACCAACTTTATATTCCTTCCTTTTACTTTTAACAACCTTGATCTTTAGTCCCTTCAAATGTCCTAGCCCATGGTTTCTTTTCATCTTTTCCTTGTCCCTTCTGACAATATTCTAAAGCTTTAACAAGCCTCTTTTGTAAATCCAATGTAGGAAAAAGCCAGGTCACTCTTTTGGTTTGTTATTTGTATATCCCTTTCAATTATTAAAACATCAGCTGGTTTCTTTCGTATGTCCAGTGTAACATCTTTTTCCATGTCATTCTTGTAGCCTGTCATTTTTAAATCCACTTTCAGATCAGTCTCAGTCTTGTCCAGTAAAACTTGTTCCTCTTCCATGACATCTTTTAAACATAGTCTGTCTATGGAGGCAGACACTCTTAAAATTAAGTTTTGAGTCCGTTGTTCAAAAATATCCTTTGGTATGTCCAATGTTAAAATATTTTGCTCCATTCTGTATTAGTAAGTCAAATTTAAGTGTTCTTCTCCTTTAATTGTAGCCTTTAGTTCCTTCTAGTTCCCTCTAGTGTCCAACCTTCAAAGTCCCATCCTATCATTTTTTTAAAAAATTCAAAACAAAAGCATTTTCACATGGGAAGGATTCTTATAATTAATTCCAAAATCTTATTTCAATTCCATCTGGACCCTTAATCCATTTGTAACTTTCCAAAATCAAAGTTCTAATCACCCATTGGTGTTTATTCCAAAAAAATTTTTTGAAAAAATTCTTAAACTTGTATTTAAAACTTCTTTCACTAAGGATTGAAGGAAACTCACCCGGTGTTTTCAGACTTGTCAGTCCAAAGGTTCCTAATAGCTGAAAAGCCATTAACAAGCAATTTCCAAAAGTGATTAGGAAGGAGGTATGTTAACCCTGTGTCCTTTTGAAGGTGCTGACCACGGTTAGAGCAAGATGGCTATTCCCTCATCTCTCAGAGCTCTAAACCTGCCAGAGACTGCTGTCTTGCGGTCTCCTCATGAGGAACAACTGTCTGGAGCACTTGTGGGTGATCTTGCCCTCTCCTTGTCTGGAGAGGAATTACAAAGAGCCACTCTATTCGCCGGCTCTTTATTCCACCATGGTCATTGGGGTTGGGAGTGGGTGTCACTGTTTTCTAGTGGTTCTCCTCCAATTTTGGTAGGGGAGAAGTGGCCCAGGCCTAGACACCTCTTATGTGGGGTGCCCCTACTCACTCCCTACTTTCCCCACTTCTGTTTAACATCTACATGAAACTTCTGGGTGAGGTCATCAGTCAGCATGGGGTGAAATATCAATATGTTGATGACATTCAACTATATATTTCCACTCCTGGCCACACAAGTGATGCTGTTGCAATTCTTACCTAATGCCTGGAGGCTGTAAGGGTATGGATGGGGAAAATAGGCTGCAACTTAACCCTGGGAAGACCAAGTGGCTGTGGGGTTTGAGGCCCCCAGATCTGTGATTTTTCATCTTTAGCTCTTGATGGGGTTGTACTTCCCCCATATGCAATTTGGGGATCCTCTTGGACTCACAGCTCTTACTCGAAGAGCAGGTGGCAGCCATGGCCAAGGTGGCTGTTGCAGGGAATCCTCTTGAGCTCCAGTTGCGCCTATTCCTGGACTGGGAGGCTCCACTCACTGCTTCTCATGCTTTAGTCACTTCCAACTGGATTGTTGTAATGCACTGTACATGGGGCTGACCTTGATGACTACTTGGAAGCTCCAACTGGTCCAAAATGCAGTGGTGTGCGCAGTTTTGGCAACTCCCAAAGTTTGCCTGTGCAACACCAGTGCTGTGCAAGCATTGGTTTCCAGAATGCCTCCAGGTGCAATTCAAGATGTTGGTTATCACTTAAAAGCCCTTCATGGCACAGGGCCAGGTTACTTGCAGGACCGCCTATCTCTGAGGGTTTCTGCTCCACCGGATCTGACAAGATCAGCATGCCCCAGATCCCCAGTATCAAATATCCATTCCATTCTTTGTTGTGGCACCTTCCCTAGGAAACAGCCTCCTCTCTGAGTTTTGGAGGCCCCTGAACCTGTAGGGCTTCTGCAGGGCCATTAAGGCTTGGCTTTTTCCCAGGCATTAGGGCCAGGTTGTTAGGGAAGCCCAGTATTCACAGTGTCTCTGTGAATTTGTTTTATGGTGTTTTCACTTTTTTTCCTTTGTATTGGAATTATTTTAACTTTGGTTGGTGGTAGGGCAGGGTGTACACTTACTGTATTTTTTGTAAATTGGTTGCTAGTCACGCAGAGTTATGTATTTAAGATGCGTGGCTGTATACATTTTCTAAATAAATAAGTAAATAATTTAGGTGTGGGGTGTACACATTTGCCGAGTAGTCCTTTAACAACAGAGTACTTGTAATAACTTACTCAGGCTGTTGATTATTACAACTTTTGTGAGTGTTAAAGCCATTTAAACCACATATGAAAAATGAAAAACATTTTTGTAATATTGGAACGGAGTTTTTATTTTGTTTTCCCCACATATAACCCTCCTCTCCCCCAACTCCTCCTCCTCAAGAAGCTATCTCTGGACCCTACTGTTCTGGACAATTTTCATCCAGTCTCCCACCTCCCCTTTTTGGGGAAAGTGGTTGAGAAAGTGGTGCCTTGACAGCTCCAGAGGGTCCTGGAGGAAACGGATTATCTAGACCCCTTTCAGTCAGGTTTCAGGCTCGGTTATGGGACAGAAACGGCATTGGTCACACTTATGAATGATCTATGGTGGGAGCGGGATGGTGGCAGTGCATCCATCCTCACTCGTCTTGATCTCTCAGTGGCTTTCAATACCATCGACCATGGTATCCTTTTGGGGTGGCTCAGGGAGTTGGGGGTGGGTGGCGTGGTTCTGCACTGGTTCACCTCCTTCCCCCAGTGCCAGTCCTAATCGGTGGTGATTGGGAGTGAGAGATCTGACCCTGTGCCTCTTCTTTGTGGGGTGCCGCAGGGTTCGGTGCTCTCTCTGCTCCTTTTTAACATCTACATGAAGCCTCTGGGTGAGCTCATCTGTCACCATGGGGTGAGGTATCATCAATATGCTGATGATACTCAATTGTACATCTCCATCCCGGGTGAGGTAAGTGATGCTGTGACTGCCTTCTCTCGGTGTGTTGGGGCTGTAGGGGTCTGGATGGGGAACAACTGTCCTAACAGTCAGGAACCACGCTGAGATGAGGAATAAGTCTCTAGTGTTTTATTACTGCTACGTTAGACAGAAAATCCTAACAAACTGAAGAAGCGTGAGAAAACCCATACAGATAAACCCCAAAAGTCAAGGCGGGTCTGTTCTGTGTCTCTTTGAATGACTGCTCAACTCCTCGCTACTACGTATGTGTTTTCCCCCCTGGATAGGGGCCCCCTCCTGTCCACTTCCTTGGGTCCAACAGGATCAAACTGTTCCGATAACTGGGCAAGAATGTTCCCTCAGCATCTCCACAGGTCCTGCTTCACGCTTGGAATCCAATTTGGAGCAAATCTGAGCGATTTTATCCTGTAGATGCTCAGAAAACTCTTCCGCACGGCCCTGTAGGTAGGCCGCTGGGCCCATCTTCCCCAAAAGGGTACATGTGATCTTGAACAGGGCCATGGGGCGGCATTCTGCAGATGCAATAAGAGCGGAGAAATATTGGTGTTTCGCCACTCTTACCGCCACAATGTAGGCCTTAACAGCGGCTCTAACCTGTATTTGGTTAGCTTCGGTCTTTGTCTTCCTCCACTGGTGCTCTAGACATCTCTTAAGCCTCTTCAAAACCCTCAACTCCTTCATAAACCACAGGGAGTGTCTGGTTGGATGAAGCAAGAGAGGGCGCATAGGCGTGATCCTGTCCAAGGCCCCAGCCACCTCCCTATTCCAGGTAGCAGCCAGGGCCTCCACTGGACCATGCAGCAGATCCTCGGGTATAACCCCCAGCTCCCTCTGAAACCTCACTGGGTCCATCAGTTGCCGGGGGTGGACCAGCTGAATAGGTCCTGCCTCCCTGCAGAGGGGGGCAGCCTAGGAGAATCTCAGGGTCACCAGGGCGTGATCTGACCATGACAATGGGGACAGATGCGACTCTCCCCTCAGATTACATTGCCACTGCTCCAACAAGAAAACCAAGTCCGGAGTGAGGCCACTGTCTCGAGTCGGGTCCCGAATAATCTGGGGCAGACCCATGGCTGCCATGGTTACCATGAACTCCCGAGCTGCCTCCAAGGCCCACCCCAGGGAAGGCAGATTGAAGTCCCCCAGAACCATAAGTCTGGGGAACTCCATTGCCAACCCCGAGACAGCCTCCACCAGCTCAGGCATGGAGGTTGCTACGCAGCAGGGAGGCTGGTACAGTAGCAACACTCACAACTGTTCTTGGGAGCCCAACTTGAAGAACAGGGCCTCACAACCGGCCACTTGTGGAGCAGGGCCCCTGAAGGCCACCAGAGATTCTCAGATGACAACCGCCACCCCTCCTCCTCTGCCCTGGTATCTCGGCTGGTGCCACACCTGAAACCCAGCCAGGCACATTTCCAAAAGGGCTATCCTCCCTTCTGGCCCCAGCCAGGTCTCGGTGATACATGCCAGGTATGCCCCCTCCTCTGTGATTAAATCACATATGAGGGGGGCCTTGTTAACAGACCTGGCATTAAGGAGCAGCAGCTGGAGACCAGGGCCCTCAAGAATCCTTTGACCAGGGCCTGGGTCTGAACCTGGAGGGCCGGAACACACCATCGGTAACAAACACCAGGGGCGTCTTCCCCGAAGATGGCCCGCCCTATGGTTCCCATCATAACATCCCCGACCCATCACCACCTCAATAGTACACCCCACCCTATAGCCCCCAGGATTTCCAGGCCCAGTTGCCTACACTCCCAGACCTTCAGGAACCCTGGGTGGAAATAAGGGTCTCCTCCTCCACTTACACATCTCCAGCACTCAGTCAGTCCCAGGGCAGTGGCTGGCCCCATAGCGCACCAGCTCACGGTCTTGGCGCTGTGGGACCTAACCAATGCCCCCACACTCTCCCTGTGCCCCCCCTCAGCCTCTCTCTCTGGTCAACGGGGAGGTACCTCATCCGTTCCTACCCAGCTCCTGTCTCTCACATAGGGGGTGAACACCCTTACACACGATCACACAATTCTGGACTCCTGCCCACGTCTCTCATACTCGGAAGGGAGTCGCTTTACATGGGGCTACCCTTGAAAAGTATCTGGAAGCTTCAGCTGGTCCAGAATGCAGCCACGCGAGCTGTTTTTGGTGCCCCTAGAAGGGCACATGTAACACTGCTGCTGTGCAGGCTGAATTGGGTACCAGTTTGCTTCTGGGTCCAATTCAAGGTGTTGGTTATCATCTCTAAAGCCCTAGATGGCATGGGACCAGGTTACCTGAGGGACCACCTCATCCTTCTAACATCAACCCACCCCACCTGATCATGCAGAGAGGACATGCTGCAGACTCCGTCTGCAAGAGAACTCCGTGTGGCGGGGTCCAGGAGGCGGGCCTTCTCTGCAGTAGCTCCTGCCCTGTGGAACATGCGGCCCCCGGAGGTGAGATTGGCCCCATCGCTCCTGGCCTTCTGGAGGAACCTGAAGACTTGGCTCTGCCGCCTCGCTTGGGGTGGAGAGGGGAATAGTTCTACATGGGGATGGCCGCGATCTTAGACCAGTCCTCCCACATACGGGCTGTGTTGGATTCTTTTGCCACTTGGACTTCTTTACGTTTATTTTATAATTATTTATTAAGAGTAATTTTACATTTCTATATTGCTGTTTTAATCAATTATTTTTATTGTAAACCGCCCAGAATCCCCCGATGGGAGGAGATGGGCGGGGACAAATTAAATAAATAAATAAAATAAAACTACCAATGTGTCACAAATGATGTCGCATCCATGTGTGTTGGCAAGTGGGCTATCAGATATTTTTATAGGTTAGTAAATAGTTGGAGCATGTTGTTTGTAAAGTTGAGTTTGTTCATTATGCATGTATATTGTATGTCTTTTAGATTCACAACCAGCATAATGTTGGTACTCCAAATTCTTGACCAGAAGTGTGCAGAATGGCTCAGGGAGAAGTTAATCTGGATCACGACATACCACTCCTGACCCTTCCACCATATTGGGCCAAAGCCGTTGTGGGATTTCTTTCCATTATCTGCTTTGTGAACAGCTATGATGGAGATTTTGTCTTTGATGACTCTGAAGCTATAATCAACAATAAGGTTAGTGATTTACTGTTGTAAATAGAATGAGAAAGAACTAGTTTCTTCCAGCAGTAAGACAGAGAAGGTTTTATTTGTGCTTCAGATAAATGGTTACGTTAATCAGATGACAACCTTTAAAATATATTTGGAATACAACTAATTAATCAGAAGGCACACTTAGAGATAATGTTACTTATTTAGAATGTAAGTTTGAAAAAAAACAAAAGAAAATGCCTTAAATCAGTTAATAAGTGTATTTTTCTTCTGCACCAGCAGTCTCAAAATATTATTTGGGGAACTGAGGTGGTTCTGTCATTTTGGAAGACAAACATGACAAACACTGTATTTGCTGTAGTTTCAAAATCACAGCTGCTGCAAAACGGTCATTTTTGCGTTAAATCGTTAGGATGAAAAAGAAAGAAATATGGTGCAAATATACTTTGTTAAACACATTGAGATTCAGGTTTTGTGGCGGATTATATATCTACCATATTTCTTTTTCTGACTTCCTGATTTTGGTGTGTGTGTTTGTATCCATTAAATAATTTGCCTGAACTCTAAGTTGTAGGTCTACAACCGTTTTACAAATGATGGGAAACTGTGCAAAATGTAAGGATAATATATACGTACATAAGAGGACCAGGAGTGGTGCTGTCCTTGTGTATCTGGTTATTCCATAATGGTGAAAATGCATTTTTAGCATACTATGTGAAATAGTCTTAAAGTTGAGCTTGGAGTATGACTTCAAGCAGTTTGCTTAATCTTCCGCCATAACATAACTTAATTTTGAAAGCTAGAAATAAATTAGAAGTATAATCTGTTAATCTTCATGCATTTTCAAGCACCTGAAATAGCTAAAAGGGGAAAAAAACACAAGTATTCATTGCCTTTTCAAAAAGAAGGAGAAAATAAGTGGTTTATATAATTTTTTTCAGGAATTAGTTTTAGGATAGGCACATTCTGAGGTCCATGTTCTTGCAAGTTAGGTAAAGGTAAAGGTTTCCCTTGACATTAAGTCCAGTCGTGTCTGACTCTAGGGGGCGGTGCTCATCTCTGTTTCAAAGCCGAAGAGCCGGCGTTTGTCCGTAGACACTTCCGTGGTCATGTGGCCGGCATGACTGAACGGAATGCCGTTACCTGCCCGCCGAAGCGGTACCTATTAATCTACTCACATTTGCATGTTTTAGAACTGCTAGGTTGGCAGGAGCTGGGACTAGCATCGGGAGCTCACCCTGTCACGTGGATTCGAACCACCGATCAGCAAGCTCAGCAGCTCAGTGGTTTAAACCGCAGCACCACCATGTCCCCCTTGCAAGTTATCCACTGTCAATTCCTGGGCTCCCTGCTTTGCAGCTGCTATCAGGGTCAATTTTGGGGGAAGAGGCAAAAAAGTCAATATGGTTGTCATGACCACATGATCAAAACCTTGTCTCCTTTTTATGTGCGTTGGAGCTTCAGTTTCAAGGTCACAATGGCCATCTTCACACACACAGATGCCCTGGCTGCTGCTCTTCATTATAGCCACAACCTGTTTGTCTGCCTCTCAGACAATGCATGTAGTTTTAAGAGTGAAGCAACAAACCTCCTTCTTCTCTAATGTGCCCTAAGAGGGGTTGGATGAGCAGTCTTGGGTGGATCCACCTCCATAGTGGGAGCTATTTTACTGTGATATCAAATATTTTGGAAGGGATTATTTGATTTAACCATCCCAAGTATTCTGGAAAGGGGTCTGGTTGAGTGAAATCAGTCCACCTCTTAAGTTCCCTTCCTGATCACCAATCCCCCAAAATTTGGAGCTGGCACTGATTTCACTTAACCAGTATACCCTTCCAAAGTCACTTTGGGGCTTAAGAACTTAAGAAAAGCCCTGCTCAGACTGATGAGGTACATGTAGCTGCAGGTAGTCCTCATTTAACACTCCTAATTGGGACTGGAAATTCCGTTGTTGAGCAACACAGTCATAAGTCAAAAAACCACATGACCACACCATTTAGCAGCAATAGTTCTGGCAGTCCCAGTTGCCATTGTTAAGCAAGGACCACGCAGGTTGTTAAGCGAGGACCTCACATGACTGCGATTTCTGACTTCCTGTCGGCTTCTCCATTGATTTTGTTTGTGGGAAGTCGGCAGGGAAGGTCACAAATCATGATCACATGACCACAGGATACTGCATCAGCCATAAGTATGAGGTCCGGTCATAACTACCACTTGTTCAGCACTGTCATTAAGTTGGAATGGTCGCTGAATGAGTGGTCATTAAACAACCGCCTGAATAGCATCCTTTCTTGGAGGAGCCCAGAAAAAGCACTTTGCCTACTTGCACCCGTGAAAGTTGTCTCAGCCATCTTGATTTCTCCACTAGCAATTAGCCCTTGTTCTTTATCTTCGTCAGCAGCCAATGTTTATCCCCACAGGGCAATCTCCACATTGTGATGCAGCCTGTCGCTGAATTTCATGGAGTTCAAACAGTGTTCCAGATGCTTTCTAGCTCATATAAACATCTCTCTGTTTTGTCTTGTTTTAAAACATGGATGGAGCAATGATTTATCTTTTGTGTGTGTAGGGAGGCAAACATTTGATCAAATAAAGCATTTGAGGCACAGTGCCTCTCTCTGAACATGTGTTAATTAGAACAATGTGTCTTTTGCCAAATGTTACAGCCTGCAACGCAAAGACTGCTGTTGAAAATCAAGTGTGGAGATTCTGATCCAACAGAATCATATGCACATAATTTTTCTAATGAATGTGTGCTTAGTAAAGCTGAAAGGAAAACAGGAATTTTTTTTCATGGTAGGTTCCCCATAATAGCACAGTTTTAGACGGATGCATTCCCAGTATTCTTGGCCTCCTGTGAATGTTCTTGTGACTTGTTTGTTTTTCGTTAAGTCAGATTCACACAACTGCTTCTAAAGCATATGTTCTAAGTGTTCTGATGAGATATAAAAATTGTCAGCCGAGATTGAATGCCAAGGTGATGTGGCTGTCAGATCTTCTGCTCCACAGCCATCCGTTTGCCAATTTCCACTGTTGCTCTAAGCATTTTTATCGCCTTGCGTCACAAGGAAGCAAGGTGCACCAAATTTCAGGGAAGCAGAAGCCACATGTGGCTGAACTGGTGGCCAGCCATCACTGCAGATGGAGGTAGTGGCATGGCAGAACCCAGCCAATTCAAAATAATGTTAAGGTGGGTTGGATCTCATAGTCAGGATTGTGAGCCAGATTCATACCATGGAGGGGGAGCAGGGGTGTCTGCAGGAGGAATTAAAAAAGTAAAAATGGCAGCCACAACCATGTGACTGAAGTCCCCACCCCTTTTTTTACATACATAGCAATGCATATTTGAAAAGGGCAGGGTTCGGTCACAGTGTTGTCATTGCCTTATTGAATTTTTTGTCCCCAACCTTGCCAGTAACCCCAGGGTGGAGGGTGCTTATATAGGAAAATGTATGTGTATTGCATGACCATTTTATAAGGCTCAGTCTGACTGCACATGACAGAAAAGTCTTGGCTGTTGGATTGGACAAAGCTATACAGTAGTAAATCATTTGCAATAAAATCACACAAAAAACTTTATACCAGTATTTTTCAACCTTGGCAACTTTAAGATGGGCGCACTTCAGCTCCCAGAATTCTCAGCCAGCATGTTCAAGTCCACCCATCTTAAAGTTGCCAAGACTGAAAAACACTGCTTTATACTGTCTAGAAGGGCATGTTTTCCAAGTTAAGAAATTCTATGCTATCTTTTTTAAAAGACTAGACTATTTTTTGCTATTTATAAGAAGAATGTATATTAATTAACATCCATGTGTAAAAAGTAGAAGTCTTTTTTTCCAGATAAAGGGGCTATAATCAGTACAGTATTCTCCCACCTGCCATCCTGCAGATGAATTGGACTACAGCTCAAGTTTTCACTGAAACATAGATAGATTTTTCTGATGCACCAGCACCAAAGAATGTTCAAATATTTCTACTTCCAGTGCCTAGAAGTAGTGTTACTCTGGATTTCTGTTTGTGTATATCCATGTATGAAGGGAGAACAAGACATCTTGTACCATTGGCCCCCCTTCCTACCATTATTTATTTATTTATTATTCAGCTTTTGTTACCGCCCATCTCCCCCAAGAGGGACTCTGGGTGGTTTACAATAAAATTCATACCACAACAATAAACATTAAAATCCGATAAAAATAAACAAATTACCAACATAAAATACAATATAAATAACTATAAAATCCAAGTGGCTCTGAGATGCTGGAAAGACCAACATTTTATCACATTGGATCAGTGTTTCTCAACCTTGACAACTTAAAGCTGTGTGGACTTCAACTCCCAGAATTACCCAGCCAGCATGCCAAGATTGAGAAACACTGCATTGGAGACAATTCAAGATCACAGTAAGAAACTGGTTGGCATCAAATGTCTAGAGAACAGGACAGGATAATTTTTAAAAATAAAAATATGCTCCAGTTCAAGATAGGCATAAGGAATAATTACTTCAGCAGAGTTGGCCCAGGCTGTTGCCCTGTGGTCAGGAGTATCTCATGTGACAGAGCTGGAAAAGAACTTTAAGATCCACTGCCAGTCAGAGAGAGCCATGCTGGTCTGGAATGACTGACGTGGTATAAGACAACATTGCCAGATCACATACATAGTTCTGCAGTCAATTAGATGAGTATAGTCCTCTCTCCCAAACTCTATGGATAGGACTCCTAACAGGAAATCCATAAGAACTGACCCTCTTGATACCGACTCCTTGGTTGTTAGGTTGGAGAAAGCTTGGTAGCAGTAAATCAGTTGCAGGATTGATGTCATTTTTATTGGCACAAGCCTATCCCCACATGCTTCGGGATGTACAAGCCTTGGCAAAGTGAGATCTTTTATAGTGGGTTGTTTGAGAAACTCCAGCAACCAGTCAAAGCCCTATAATGTAGGGTTTGGGTTGTCCCATGGACTGTGGACACTGGATGGAGGGGAACAACTGAAAATGGAATTCCACTGTAAACACTCTGAAACCGTTGACTGATGTCAGATGGTTTTATTTATTAAGGATTTAGCTTCAGCCTGTTCATCCTTATCTTGATAATACTTTCAAGTAAATGCATCTAGGTTGTGAGAGAAAGGACACCTAACTAAACAATTGTTCTTCATGATCTGTGCAGTTTTTATTATTGTGTCCTTAGATCATACTCAAGATTCAACAAATGTATCAAGAGCACAGTCCCTGTACAAGCTCATGGCACATTTCTCTCAGGCACCAAACAAAAAAGTATTGCCTACCTCAGTATAGTGCTCTGTGCTCTCTGATAGAAGTACGGTATGGACCAAAGTTTCTCAGCCTTGGCAACTTTCAGATGTGTGGACTTCAACTCTCAGAATTCCCCACCCAGCATGATGTAGCTGCCCTGATGTATGCATGGCTGGCTAGGGAAATCTGGGAGCTGGTCCACTCTGAAAATTGCCAAGGTTGAGAAACACTGGTATGTACAGTTGCATGTGCTATAAAATGCTATATTTTTAAGTCTCCCCTCAATTGACAGATTCTCTCCTGATCCAGTGCCAAACATTGCAAAATGCTCATATTTGAAGTTATTTGCTCTGTACTGATCTCTTGCTACCAGCTTTTAGTGTCCACCTAAGAGACAGGGACGCAGTTTTAAGCACACATACTGGAGAGAGGACTCTCTGTGGATATTATTCTAAAGACTCCATCTGTTGAAGTGGGTTTCAGATCTTGAAAGCGGATGGCACGATGGATGTTGTTAGTCTCTAAAGCATTACAAGACTGTTGTTTGGCCACCTGTCAAATCAACTCCCAGAAAGATTGAATCTGCCCTGATGTAGGCACTATGGAAAAGTGAAATCTAATGACACAGTGGATTAGACTGGGTGTGCTGATAGAGCTCCAATGCTGGTTTTTTCTTTTTTTTTAACTAAATGAAGTATTATGGAGGTGGTCATTGTCTTATTTGTCCAAGCAAAATCCTTCCTCTTTTTAAAGTAATGAAAGATTCAATGCAAACTGCATTGATGCCAGAATTTAATTTCAAACTGTTTCTGAACGTTTGGTTTGCTTTGCCTTATTTTCGCATTTTCTGACGACGAAGAAAAAGACCCATGGATATAAGCTGTAGAATAAATTATTCCTGTGTTGTGATACCTTGGGCAGCATGCATGAATAATTTCTTATTGTTTGCATTCTGTCTTATGGATGTAATGAGGCTTCCTGCCGCTTTTTGTAATAGCCAAAGTTTCTATTAGTACAGAACAAATATATTAATATGCTCCTGCTATCTCTGAAGTATTTAATATGGAGAAGAAATCCTGAAAACTACAGTTCTGGGTGCTTTATGTCTCAATGAAACCCACTTATTAAAGTATGACTTACTTCTGAGTAAACATGTCTGGGATCAAGCTGTACAATTATTAAGACTTGAGTTTTGAAATGTAGGACATGAAGCCCAACAAATTGATTTATTTTAACATTCTCCAAACGGCTAATTTTAGATCAGGGTTTCTCAACCAGGGTTCTGTGGAACCCTAGGGTTCTGCAAGAGGTCACTAGAGGTTCCCTGGGAGATCATGATTTATTTAAAAATTATTTCAAATTTAAGCAACTTCACATTAAAGAGGTAAGTTTCATTCTTTATTTTCAGTTTAAGAACACTGTAAATGCATGTACAGTTGTAATAGAAATTATTCAACCCCCATTGCAAATCAGGTTGATCGTCAAAATGTACAGACTTTCAGCTGCTTGCAGTGAACACATCAAACAAAAGCAATTGAAATAGCTCAACACAATGAATGCTTCAGGTGGTGTCTCCAAAGTCAACTGAAAATGCAACTTATCATGACTTCTCAGGTCTCAAAAGTATTCAACCCCTTCATGGCAAGCATCTTCAGTACTTAGTGGAGCACCCTTTTGCTGTTATGGCCTGCTGCAAACGAGATGCATAGCCAGACACTAGCTTCTGGCAGCGTTCCTGAGGAATCTTAGCCCATTTCTCATGAGCAACGGCCTCCAGTTCAGTAATTTTCTTGGTTTGTGTGCTGCAACCGCCTTCTTCAAATCCCACCAGAGATTTTCTATGGGGTTCAAGTCAGGTAACTGTGATGGCCACTATAGACTCTTCCAGGACTACTTCTGCATCCAAGCCTTAGTGGAATTTGAGGTATGCTTGGGATCGTTGTGCTGTTGGAAGGTCTAGTGATGCCCAAGCTTCAGCTTCCTTACAGACGGCATGACGTCTTCTCCTAGGATTTCCTGATACTTCAGTGAATCCATCTTGCCGTCCACACACTGCAGGTTTCCAGTGCCAGAGAATGCAAAGCAACCCCAGAGCATCACCGAGCCACCACCATGCTTAACTGTAGGCAGTGTTCTTTTCAGCGTATGATTCATTCTTCTTCCTCCAGACATACCACTGATCAGTCGGGCTGAAAAGTTCCAATTTTGTTTCATTGCTCCACAGAACAGAATCCCAAAACTTCTGTGGCTTATTGATACGATTTTGAGCATATTGGAGCCGACTTTTCTTGTGCTTTTGGGTCAGTAGTGGTGTACATCTTGGAGTTCTGGCATGGAAACCTTCTGTGTTTAGTCCACACCTTACTGTGCTCACTGAAACCTCAGTGCCTGTTGCCACCAAGTCTTGCTGCAGGTCTTTTGCAGTCACTCGAGGGTTTCTCTCCACCTGCCTTCTCAGAAATCTGGTTGCAGCCGTTGACAGCTTCTTTTTTCTGCCCTGTCCAGGTAGTGTGACCACTGTTCCTTTAACTTTGAACTTGCCAACTATGCTTCCAATGGTGTCTCTAGGAGCCTTCAGTGCCTTCGCTATCTTTTTGTATCCTGTTCCTTGTTTGTGAAGGGCGATGATCTCCCTCTTACCTTTTTGGACCATTCTTTTGACTTAGCCATACCCTATTTCTAATATGCAGTCAAATGTGACACTCAACAAACTCCTAGCCACTTCAGGTATTCCATGTGTTCCAGCTCAAGCACACCTGGTGCAACTAATGAAGCCCTTGATTAGTTGCCTCAGGTGTGCTTGAGACAACACCTGTTTTGCATACTGTATGTGTGCTGTTGTGACGGATTCTATTCGGGGTTGAATAATTTTGAAACTGGAGAAGTCATATAAGTTGCATTTTCAGTTGACTTTGGGGACACCACTTGAAGCATTCGTTGTGTTGAGCTATTTCAGTTGCTTTTGTTTGATTTGTTCATTGTAAACAGCTGAAAGTCTGTACGTTTTGACAATCAACCTAATTTGCAATAGGGGTTGAATAATTTCAATTGCAACTGTATACGGGCCTACACATGAAACAAATATAATAATTTTGTAATGTCTGGCCTATATTTGAGCCTGAATGTGTAGGGGTTCCCCGAGATCTGAAAAATATTTCAAGGATTCCACCAGTTTCAAAAGGTTGAGAAAGGCTGCTTTAGATGTTACAGGCATTTCTTGGGAACTCTTTCAGAGTGCCTCCAAAAGATGGCAGGTAGTTATTGTTTTTAACATTACAGAAGAAGAAAATTAAATACAAAGGGAATAATCACAGACATTTCATTTAATAATTTAATTGTAATTATTATTAAATTAAATCCAACATAGTTCTTTATCTTGGCCTTCCTGCTATGGGGCGTCTGCTGGAGGGCAGGGGGAATATCACAAAAGGCAGTATGGTGGCCATAATGGAAGCCCTACCCTTCTTCACATGCTATCTCAGCTGCTCAGCACTGTTCCTTCCTGGGCTGGTTTCATGTCACCCCAGTAGTAGATGAGAGCTTGGATCCTCTCAAGCTTTCCTGTACCAATATCTACAGGATACACATTGATAATGGAAAATGATTTATTTAGCTCTGTACAGTTTTTTAATACCTAACATGGTATTGTAGTTACATGAACCAGACTGGGAGGGAGAATTGTTTGCGCAAAGCCATTCAGTGAAATTCATAGCCAAGTGAATATCTGAATCAGTTGTAAACAGTCAGATGCCCTGCAGATGTTTGGAACTCCAACTCTCAGAGTTTATTGCTATTGGCCATAAACGGTGAGACTCATAGGGTTTGAAATCCCAAACACCTGGAGAGTACTACCTTGCCTGTCTCTGATCTGTGTCCTTGTTTCCCACAACTGATCTTGCTTCTGAAGTCTATACATAGTCTTAGTTCTTGCCTGGGTCTATTGTGCAATTGGCCAGAACACTCAAATGGATGGAAGAACTCCAAATATGTGGACTCTGCAGAGCGATACTCAAGGTTCATGCATGTAAATGAAAAACATTGTGCAAAAATGCATTCCTGAAAGGATGATACACATTGTTAACCCCTCTCTTTCATATACGTGTGGGTGTGGGTGTGTATGTGTATGTATATGTGTTCCTGTATGTATTCACCTTGGCAATAGATACAAACATGATCATGCCTAATTAATTTTTTCCCCTTTCTTGCTTCTGTTAATGTTATTCATTAGCATGGCATAGGTGGGCTGACCTATACATTTTCAGCTATCAGGAATAAAACAAACAATGATAGTTTAACAATGTTGTGTAAAAATTAAGAAAGCATCTCAGCAGGGAATTCAACTAGAAGTTGATAACTAGTTGCCATCTGTAAGATTCTTGAGCTCCCTCTCAAGATTTGCATGTGACGAGGGTGAGGCAATAGAAGTGTGCAACACCCAACCAAGAAAGGGTGCATAGTGAAATGGTACCGAATTGAGCACTGTCAATAAATTTCACGTTTATCGGATGTTAGAAGGGTTAAGCCATCTCCCCACTCATTAAAATTCAGTTAATATTATGAACTTAGAACTACTGTACACTGCACTTATAATGGCAGTTCTATGGGAAGGCTTGATTATACAAATTTAATTCAAAGCTGTGAGTGGCTAGAAATAGTGGTATATAGTTTTTAAAATAATGGGTAAATAAATGCTTCCTTTCTTTGCTGGTGCAATTTTGTGGCTTCAGCTACATTTTCCCAGGTAGACTCATACATTCAAGATCAAGAATAAGAATAATAAATGATTATTTAATAAATTATTTAAAATAAATTAAAATAAAGTATCTGCTATCATCTATTTATGTGGTCGCTAGGAGTCAAAAATGACTTGATGGCACATAATCTGCTACCTTACTGAAGAGTTTTTATCAAACTGAGATCCAATGCATGACCACAGCTCTCTTAAATAGGAGTATTTTTGCCTTCTTGGCTAATAGGCAATGTACCTGCTGTTGTGGAATGGACAAAGTTATTTCACATTATTTATTTTCCTGTCAGTTACATGCTACTCCAGGAAGGTAGTTTTGCCCTACCTTACCAAAAGTTTTACAGACATTGGAGTAAGAATGAAATTATTCACTCATCAGAATCTTTTTTTGTCATTGAACAAGTTGCAAAGTTTGTTGTCTCAAAGCTGTGTTTGACCTTTCTTATTAGTGGATGTGGTTGATTGCAAAGGAGATCATTATGAGTTTAAGTATTGAAATCCAGTTTTCAGTAATTAAGTGAAGAAGTTTATTTTTTCCCTTCTTTTACTATCCTGTGCGAAGGTTGTGGATAAAAGCGAAAATAACACTCCCATAGTAAGCTTCTGGAGAAAAGGTAACATACAAATAAATAAGAAATATAAAGAGTTAGAGAAATTACTAGCCACAATCTCAACTAAATTCTTCTCCTGATTTACTTCAGTCAAAGCTCAGGTTTTGAGCCATGATGATTATGTAACTTTTGTTCTTTCAGGACCTCAGGGTGGATACCCCACTTGGTGATCTGTGGCATCATGATTTTTGGGGGAGTAAGCTCAGTAGCAATACAAGCCACAAATCTTACCGACCACTTACTGTATTAACTTTCAGGTGAGACATTTCAGGGTATCTTAAGATTGCTTTCATTTGGGGGGGGAGTCATTAATGGAAATAAAATTCATTGAGATGCTGTCTTTTTAGTGAAATAAAGTCATTTAGTGTTGTATACTATCCACCAACTACAGATTGATCTTCCCATCAGAATGCATGTTGTTGGATTACAATATGTGTGACAATTATTTTGGGTTCCCCTACCTTGACCATCCTACCATGGTTTCCCTCTCCTGCTATGGACAGCTGGAAACATCGCATAAATAAAATCTGGGCCTGACTTTTAGATCACTGAGAACCCTGGAAGTATACTGTGCTTGCTTCCACAAGCAATATGTTGCAACATTTTAACACAACATGTAGTTGCATTGGTGCTTGCCTTGTTCACTTGGCTGGAAGGCTGCCATGGTGTTATGATTCTCATTGGCATCCACTCCTGATCCACTATAGTACTGTCACTGTCATACCCCCACACACGGAACCTCTTGAGGAAGAAGGATGAGCTTTCCAATCTCCAGCTTTCCTTTGCAAGCCCATGGACTGGTGGTGGTGGGATAACCCCATGTGAGCATCTAACCTCACATGGGAAGGTGAAAAGGAGAGGTAAGCAGCTACTGCAGCAGCATTGCCATTGGGGGCCCCATATTGCTATAAGTTGGGAAGGGGCAAGGATTCCACTCCTACTTGGAGTTGCCAAGGATTGAACTTGGGAGCTTCAGCATGCAGAACACATGGTGTACCATTTACCCATTCAGCATACCCATTCAGTTGGCATCAGTGGCTATTTGTGGGGATTACACTGTGCTGAGACAAGATACTCTTGATACTGTCAAAACCACTCTTCTTGCTTGTTACTATTTTAATGTTGCCCTAGTACTAACAGAGATTCAGGAACTGTGTCCTGGAAGTCATGTGGTATCACTGGGCGAGGAAGAGGGAGAGGAAAGTAGAAAGCACATGAGAAAAGAGAAAAAAGGACCAGGAACTCTAAAAGGGATTTTCCATTTCTGGGTTGAGGAGAGCCTATTTCCTGCTCTCTGACACTCCCCAAACAGGGATGCTAGTTGCTAGACCAAGTGTTAAGATGCCTGCCTTTTGCATCCCTGTTTGTCACATTCCTTCAGTGTCTCCTCGTTATACTAAGTTACACAGGCACTGCCATCTCTGTGCATACTTCTAAAGCACCCTTCTGGGTTGTTTTAACATATTCTAATTTCATTTATTCTTATTTTTAACTTCACTGTTTTCTTTTTGTTTTCCCTTGTATAGGATTAATTACCTTTTAGCTGGAGGCTTCCACCCATTGGGCTTTCATATCATCAATATAATACTCCATTGTATTATTTCTGTCTTAATTGTTGATGTCTTCTCAATATTATTGGGTGGGCTGCAATACACCAATAAAGGAAGAAGGCTAAACTTTGTCCCCAAATCATCCCTCCTAGCTGCTTTGCTGTTTGCTGTACATCCTGTGCACACTGAATGTGTAAGTACCTAATGACTCAAGTGTTAAGAAGTGCTCAGAAATGTTAGGATTCCATCATCTAATTTTCTGTATCCTTGCAAGTACATGTCTTATATGCAGTCGTGTGTGTGTGTGTGTACGTACACAACAGACCTGATACATGTTGCAGCTTCTCTTTGCTTGTGTGTACTTTGCATTGACTATTCTAGTACATTACTAATCCCTCAGAGAGACTTTGCTTCCAAAAAATGCAGATAGTTAATACAATTATTTATTTTTAAAATGTATCTTGATTGGCATGAAGATTGGATGCTATATCCAGAATTGAGGGGTATTGGTGATTGAGTGTTTGGGTTATATCCAATGAGAGTATTTTGCTAAGAGAAAGTGCTGCTTGTATGGCAGAATACCCCGTTTTCATGAAACCCTCAGTAGTCTGTCTCCTGCATGAACACCCCCAAAATGTGCTGCAGAATATTTGGGGATCCCTTTCAACAACAGGGATATGGCTGAGGGGGCTGCACTGAATAGAGGTAATAAGTGAACATTGGGGTCATATGCTACATGAGGAAGTTTCTTTCTGTGGTACAAATCTACCATTGGACATACTGTGTCCAATGTCTTCCTTGATACAAATTTCTCAGGAGCAGTTCCTGAATCTTCTTTATGTGGTTCAGACAAAGGCAGTCCCTTGTTCCCTGATATGTGTGATCTGTTTCTTCAAAGCCAATTATGGGTTCTCTGAAGGGCAAGAATTATGGTATTCAGATTTCAACACTGAGGGTTTGTTAGGATGGCAGCAAGAGGTATATGGTTCTTTTCCCATATCGTAGGAATAGGATAGCCATTCCATGCACTTCTGAACAGAGACTTAATCTGATCCCACCATTCATTTTTTCAGTAGTTCTGGGATGGTGAGGACTGCTTATATGTAGGTAATCTTTGGGGCTGATTTCACATTTGGAACATGCCATGGAAGATAGGTGGATTCACAAAACTCAGGTAAGATAGGGAGCCAAGAGTGTCTGGGTACATTGGTGTCTGGAGACACCATTTTGCCTGTCCCTGGTTAACCTACCACCCAGTTAACATATGCTTTGGGATTTTACATTTGAAGCAATCTTGAATCAATAATAAGTTTCAAAGCTTTACATATGATTTAGTCTTGCCTCTGACTGCCACTTACAAATGTGAAGCAATGATTTGCCATGACCTTATTGTTTGTTTTTTTTAATGACAACTGTAACATCTGAAGTTAGTTCTGCTCAAAGGGGTTGGTAGAGTGTGGAACTCCTATTTGGGAAAGCACTTGATCCTGGAACCTGCAACTCTTGAGTGTACAGATCAGGTGAAGACCCAGTGCATAAACACTGGTTTACAAGTGAACCCCTCAGCCAATGTGGGAGGTCAAGGAGAGTCACCCCAGCAGTAAAATTAGGGACAGTGACCAAGAGTGTGCATCTGTTCTTGAGGCTACATGTGAGGACCATACATGCTAGTAGCATGCTATAGGGTTTGGGTGGTAGACTAATGCTGTTTTGGATTTTGTGAGATTCCCTTTTTCCCATAGGATTTGCTATTTGGTTATTAGAAAGATGTGCATAGGAGAAAAAAACATTCATAGGCATTGGTGCCTGCTATGGCCTTAATGCTCCTTCACGTCCTCCAGGCTGTTTCTCAAAAGTACAGGTAGTGGCCAAAGAAGTGTGGGTTTGGGCTCATAAAGAAGTTCCAATCCTTCAGTGGGCCGGAAGGCTACCCCACCTCTGAGCCCAGGATTTCCTCCCTTGTGTCTTTTAAAGGGAAAACATCACGTCTTCTCTTTTCCTCTCAGAATATTGTTGAGAGGAAGGATTTGTCTCTCCCTGTGATGGCTGACTGCAGTTAGGCCACACAATTCAGTCCTTTCATGCCTTGTCCTAGTTTAGGTGGCTCTGCTTTCACACTGCTATTTGTTGATATTGCCAGGGACACTAGAAAATAGTCTTGAAGGGGATGTGGGGCAGGTTTTTAGGAGAAAGAAGTCCTGGGAAAAATTATGGTGAGTTGATATGGTCATTTTTATTGTGTATTGGAAATTATTTTGATGCCCTTGACTAGCCTTCCACTACCTTCGTCCTCCACCCTTCCCAAGCTGGATGAGAAATTTTGGGAGCTGAAGTCTACAAATTCGGATAGCTCCCAGGCTGGGGAAGACTGACACAGAGAATAAACAAACGTATTATCTCACATGCTGTGATAGCAGAGTCCTGCGAAGGGAAGGATGTTGGACTAGATGATCTCCAAGATACCTTCCCGCCCTTTTATTCTATGATCTGTGAATCTGAGTTTGGTCTTCAAAAACTATTAGAGTGCATAATCACTCTTGAGGAACTATTATAAAAGGTTATGCCTATTTATTGTGCACACACATGCCTGCACATACACCCACACACGAAAATCAATAATATATAGGTTTCTTGTGGATATTTGCTGGGGATAATCAAATGAAAAATATTCAGTGTTGAAATTGCTAAGCTTCCTTAATATTGGGTTAGTTGGTATCCATCTTTCATTACTAATGAACTCATGAAATGGGCATTTTCCATAGAAATGTTAAATACCTCACACCTCACTGCATATTTGTGAGGAAGAGGCAGAGACCTTCTCTTAGGCTCTGGTATGTGAAGCGTAACACGTAGCCCCAAAGCTCTTCATACTAGCAGGAGTTCTTAGATTTCATTATCTAATGTTGCAAACTGCTGAAACCCCTCCCTACTTCTTATGGGAGTAGGTCGAATCCAAGTAAAGTCCATCTAGTGAAGTGGGAGGGGATGAAGCATTTCATTACCTTGCACTGAAATGAAAAGAGTTCC
Organism: Candoia aspera; assembly: GCF_035149785.1. NCBI lineage: Eukaryota > Metazoa > Chordata > Lepidosauria > Squamata > Candoiidae > Candoia > Candoia aspera. The sequence continues at coordinate 26,060,146 of NC_086157.1, forward strand.
AGTTGTGTTTAGCTGTGGTTAAATTGTGACAACCCTGCCCAGAACCTTGGTGTGGATGGTGGCATTGGTTCAAAAAGGTGTTGCTGCCTCAGTGGAAGATAACAAGCCCATTTGCTAACTCTAAGCTCTTCTTCCTTTCCTTTTTAAGATTGCAGGGATCGTTGGCAGAGCAGACCTATTGTGTGCCCTGTTCTTTTTGTTGTCTTTTCTTGGCTACTGCAAGGCGTTTAAAGAGAGTAAGTAGTTTCCTCCTGAGAATTTTGGGGTAGACTGTTCCATTTGATGATAACCATGAACACAATACCTGATAGATGGAGTTTGAAGACCAGGGAATGGTTTCTTTTCAGAAATTATCATGCCAAAAATGTTCCTTGTCTATCCCACCTCCATCCCCCACACCTGCACATGAATTAACAGTATTTTAATTAGTGACACCCTTGATTTTTCCGTGAATAGTTGGAAGAAGTCATGGAAATTTGGGGAGCAAGAGTGTTACTATTATGCATAGAAATTACATGTAATTTTCCAGAACTTCTGCTGCAATTGAAATATTTCCTTAGTTTGGGCAAAACTTGTTTTGCTTTGTTTTTAGGAAAAAGTAAAGACACACTTAGTCAATTTAGGCTCCTGGTGATTGTCCTGGTGCCATTTTCTGGGCAGGCTCATGGAAATATTCTACCATTTCTTTCTTCTGGATGTTTTTTTAATTTCCAGTCTAGCATATGGTCCAGGAATACCATGGTGGTCTCCAAATATTAAACAGGCCCGACCCTGCTTAGTTTCCAAACATGGACAAAGCCACCCAGATACTTCCACATGCTGAGACTTTTTTAAAGAAGCCTGTTAACTCTAGGAATAGTGTGTGGGCATCATTTCAGGCTTTCATATATATAATCAGTAGCATGCATTTTAGGTACCCGTGCGTTATATGGTGTACATATGATAATGTGTACAAACAGTTGTTAAGACATCAGCCTGTATAGGGTTGCCTTGAGCTTTCCTATTCTACGTTATATAATTCTTTCTAATAATGAACTCAGATTGTTAAATGCCCCAAATTTTGGAAGATACTACCCAAAACTAAGAAAATGTTTTCAACTTAGTGACTTCCTAGATACGAGCAGTATACAGTATAAATTTTAAATGATGATGATGACAATGATGAATGAGTTTCTGTGTTATGGACAGAGAGATAAGAAACACATGCTCATCTCTTGCCTAGAAAGTAAACTTTGGGTTCAGACTGGGTGCCAGAAGAGACAGGAATCCCTGTCTTTGCTACCTCTTTTTATTATTTGGAGGAAGGTGGGCTAACCAGTCTTCCCTCTCCAGTTTTTCACATGGCAAGTACTTGGTTAGACTTCAGCTGTAGTTAGTGTTAATGCTTAAGCAGGATGAAACCAGCATATGCCCCTCAGGATCTCACTCTCTTCCTCTCCAGTGGACTTAGATTCATGGTGATGAGGAGGTATCGAATGGGAGTGGGTTAGATGCCGCTGCTACCTCAGATTCATCTTTGGCAGTCTCCCCCCTCCACCCCATTTCCCCTTGCTGCACTCTCCTCTCCTCTTTCAGCTCACTACTGTCTGTGTTTCCCTTTTCTGCTGCCCCAGAGTTTCGTATCCCTTCACTGCCTTCCTGCGATGTCTTCCTCAGCCTCTGGCCGTTCCCTCCCTCCCTCCCGTGCCAGCGCAAGGGCTCAAACAAAAGACAAAGCCAGCAGCATTTTCGCATTTATGCTAGCAGGGGAAGCTCGACTGTGATACCTCCCTCTGGCAATCAAAACGAATGCTGCCCTTTTTTTCTTCTTTTCAAACAGAGGGAAGAAGCAACTTGCTTCAGTTTTTGGGTTCCAAAGAAAAAAGGATGCCGCATTTTTTTCATGAGGAGAAGGAGCTATGCTACCAAAACAAACTTCCAGTCTATAGTGCCCGCTAATGATGAAGGAAATAGCTGCAGTTTTTTTCATTCTTTCCAATTGCTGTTATCACATTGCCCAAATGGTAACATCTTAAAATAAAAATAACATAATATTATAAAATAACATTAAAATGAAATGAAAAGTCAAGGTGATAAATGAATCACCCCACTTTTTTAACATGATCCTTGACACACTGTCCAAGACCAGGGTGGTCCTCATCTGCCCCTTTCTTAGACAGCAGAGAAAAACCTTCTTAGCATTTTCACTGTTGCATGTCTGTGTGTAATACTGATCTTGCTAGCATTCAGGCTGTTATGTCTGGGTGAACCATGGTGTGTCTCGTATTAAATCCTGAACAAATCCTGGGCTTAGAAATGAAAAGTAGTCACAGTTTCTATGTCTAACTCTTTTAAAAACCAAGTATTGCAGTCTATTTAGGCTGCAAGGTATGGACATTCAACGTAGTGAGAGGTTTCAGGTATGGGTGTTCAGCCAAGCCTGCAACCTAAATAGACTTCTGTCTCATGATGCAACCTAAATAGACTTCTGTCTCACTGAAGCATAAAATGAATGTATAAACTTCATGATCTCACAGTATGAATATAATCAAGTTCTATAAGCTAGATTCTCTTCTATAAAATGACAGAAGCACTTGTGGGCATTGTATCTTTTGGAACAGGAATCAAATGCTTGCTGCAAATCTTTGGCATACATTAAGCCTGTGACCATCTGGTGAGGGTGGCAGAGTGCCTTCCCACAATATGGTGTACCAGTTTAAACTAGGTTCAGGTGCCAACCACAAATGAGTTCCATTCTCTGACAGGAGATCATGGTGGGAGAAACAGCGTAGTTGTCGAGTGTGTGCTTCATTAAACTGATTAACACACTTGGCATGTGTGTATCTTTGGAGTAATAATTGGCACTTTTTTGTTGCTTTTTCAAAGATTGAGATGCAAAGACTAAGATGCAAAAGCTACATTGACTGTTTTATAGTGCTGCAGTGTATATCTTGGTTGTTATAGTATACCATGGCAATGAAAATATGTTCGCTGATTGATTGATTGATTGATTGATTGATTGGAGATTTTTGCTTTTTAAATCAATCTTAGCCATAAGGGCATCCAGCTTCTTCAAACTGTGTGGTAGCATGGAGCAGACATGCTGGTCCTAGAAGCATCGATCTGAAAAAGAAATGCTTATATTTCTCATGCTTTACTCTCTAAAAGTGCATCTATTTTGGATGAGCTAAAAGGGTTAGGGCAATGAAATCATCTAGACATTACGTCCACATAGGTACAGAGTTCAACATATTTGAAGCATCCTCTACCCTCATGATTCAGGAGCAATGTGTTGTCACTGTCTTTCTCACTGAGTAAGAAAGAAGGACTACAGAAAATGTGGGTAAGTGAGGACAATTTTGCTTAGGAAGACAGTTCAGAAGTTTTAAATCCATTCTGCAGAGGTATCCAAGTCAGGGCCAGTGGCTGTTTTTAAAAGAAATAGGAAAAACCAACATGTTGCTAGTTTGGTGCAAAATACTAAAAAGATGCTAAGAGAACCATGTGTTTTGTACTTGGGCATTTGTAATGGTGCATATAGTATAAAAAACTAAGAAAGCATTTTTATCTGTGATCCTGAGAAGAATGGCCTTTGAAGAAATGGAGTTCATAAGAAAAGAAGCTATTGTGGTTCTGGTGAGTTCAGGGAAGGTCACTGTATCAAAAGCCTTTAGTGAGAAGGAAAACTCTTTTAGTTGCAATATTTTCTTTAATCTCTGAATGATGTATTTATTTATTTATTATTCAAATTTTGTTACCACCCATCTCCCCCAAAGGAGGGACTCTGGGCAGTTTGATAGATAATGAAAGCTCTATGCAAAGTACTGTCTTTTCTAAAAAAGCTGACACTGCAGTCTAATCTGTTAGAAGCTTATGTGCAGAGTAGAATTTGTTTTTATTATTAATAAGCAGTAATTTTTTGACAGCATGGCTATGCTTACAAAGTCCTTATTGCATGTTCTACCCAAGAAAACAGGCAACATTTTCTATCTCTAAGCATTATGAAAGTAACTGAAGAAGCAAACATTTGAATGTTGAGTTTTATTTTATCACCACAAATACCCATGTTAATTCTGCAAATATCTGTATAGATTGTCATTTTTTTTTCCTCTTTTGTCTTCTCTTTTAAATTGGTAGATAAAGAAGGTTCCCAGTTTTCTACCACTTGGGTTTTGCTGAGTGTTTTCCTTGGCACTATGGCTATGCTGTGCAAAGAACAAGGAGTTACAATACTGGTAATTTTAACATTCCGTGGCAACTTAATTCACTGATAACTACAATGTCGTATCACAAAACATGCATTTCCTGTGTGATTCTATATTACACAGCATTTTTTACAACCTCAGCAACTTTCCTTCTTTTTGTTTATTGATTTGTGCTGTGAACATTTTCCATTGCCCCCCCCCCCTCCGTTGGTTATTACTCTTACTATAATTGAAGAATGTGGTTTGGTCCATACACTACACTAAACCATAATTTGTTTTAATTGTGGTTTGGCTACACTGACAGAGATATGGGTTTTCTGGAAAATTGTGGAAATTTTCCTGTGCAAATGAATATGACTCCAGTTAGTTTATTCATCTCACTATCCATAGCTTGCAGAAGTATTTGGGCTACATGATTTGATGTGAAAAAAATAATTTTAGCCTATTTTATGAGATCTGAACAGTAGATTTCAATAACATGTAAACACTTTGATATGTGGAAAAAAATTATTTTTATTGGGATGTTGAGCAATAGATCATAAAAGATCATATAGCCTTGAACTACCAAACTTGCATTGGTGGGAAATTCTGACTCATACCTCTGATACCAACATAGTATGTTGTTCTATAAATGATGGTTTATAAGCCACAGATGACTGGATTCCTCTATTGCTTTTAACCCAAAGAAAGCACATCATGGTTTAATCTCAGTGTATACAGTATAACCACCCTATATATCTATAGTAGCCTTCCAATATCTAATATTTTCCAGTTGCATTGGGATCAACTTCCAGAATTCAAAACCAGCAATTACTAGTTAATTCAAGGCATTCACATTTTTACTCCAGTTCAGACTGTCTGTTCAAAGATGTATTGATTTATTATACATTTTAATTGATTTAAAATAGCAACTCTGCACAGCTAAGACAGAGTTTTAAAAACCTGCAATACAAAATAGCAATACAGTAAACACATAATGGCAACCCAGGACAACACCAATCAACAGTAAATGAGCATCACTGGCAACCTAAATTAGCAACCTCATGGGCTCAGCTAACCTCCCGGCCCCCATTACCAAATAATGATTTAGGAATGATGAAGCTTCCTCCAAAGTAAAACAGGAAAAGAAGTATTCTGTTTGGAATGTGTTAAATGCCTCAAGATAAATCTGTAAGATTTTTTTTTCTGTAAAATGGGAATATTCCCATACATGCAGTAGAGCTCAGTGTTTTCATGGTCATCATTGAGTTTAACTTGATCATCAGATATGGTGCAAGTCCTTAATATTGACTAAAGGGACTGTTTCTGAATAACGCTAATTCTATTTGTTACACAAGTTGTGGGTTTTTATTTACAACTTGCCCTTTTTTTTCAATGTCTCCCATAGCAATAACTAAGACTGCAATACTCTCCTATGTCATCTGGAAGTAAGTCCCACTAAAATCAATGGGACATTCCTGTTTAGAGATGGATAGGATTGCACTTCACAACTTTTTTACTTATAAGGCTGCATCCTTACCAAATTCTAAACACCACTCAATAGAGTTGATTTTACTTCTGGATAAGCTTGCACACACACACACACACGAACACATGCATTTATGTTATTCCAGAGAACTTTTACATAAAAAGTGGCTCAGAAAAGGTGCTTAATAAACTTACTGTGAAATGTTCATAAATATTTATTTATTTATTATTCCAATTTCTATCACTGTCCATCTCCCCCTGAAAAGGGGGACTCTTCATGAAATACTGCACATTTCAAAGGTTCCATTCTTTTTTCCAGAATATTTTTTTAACCCCCAGCTTTACATTTTCATCCACATTGCTAAATTATACATATCTTCCTTCTCTCTCTTTCTTACTTTACCCTCTGTATTTTTAGGGTTTAAATGCTCTGTTTGATGCTGTTGTGATCAATAGGCTCAATATTTTGGAAGTTCTTCTGAAGATACTTCATAAGGACAAGTCAGTAGAGGTAAGTCCAGTCACTGTTAGATATTGTATGAGATGTATCTTCTCATGCAATCACTGTTTAAATGTTAGCATCAAGAACAGAATATGACATACTTATATTACACACTTACAGCAGTGTGACATACTGTTCTTTGATTCAACAAGTGAAAATTCTGGAAAACAAATACTATTTAGAACATTTCCTTCAAAAAAAGAGTATTTCTCCAAACTCTCTGATAAATGGGCCACCCTTACATTACATGCTATTCGTGACTGTGAATGCCACTAAAGCTACTTGACGAAATTGATTAAGTGGATACCCAGAATACCATACCAGAATATCAGAATACCGTAATTACATCCTTCCAAATTTCTACCTCAATAGACAGCTTAACTTTCTGGATTCATTTTCTTCCTGCCAGTTCCATACCTAACCTTCCCACTGCCTGTCCCATACAAAGCAGACCTGATCTGAAGTTATCCAGAAATTGTTTTACTTTGATGCCTGTTTTCTTCATCTCTGTACCTGTCATCTACTGTTCCCTTACCATGCTAAAATCTCCTGTTTTTCATTCTACTGTATCCTGCTGCATTTAGCTTAGCTTGATGCCTATCTCTTTGCATACAAGAATATATATGTGAATTTAAGTGGTTTTTCTCCCAGTGCTCATTCACATCAGCATCCCTCCTGTATGATCTGCCTTCCACTTTGTTTAGATCGTTTAGACCTTCAGTCATGCTTCTTCTGGGCCACGTGCCTTCAGAGATCTCTTCCTACTCTGCTTTCTGGATTTCAACCAGCTCCATTCTCCCTCTCTTGCTCCCTCCCTCTCTCTCTCTCTCTCTCTTCCAAGCTAGGCTTCCTCAACCAAATGTCTCACAGATGTGCCTGTTAGGAATTCATGGTTTGTTAGGATTTGAATAGAGGAGCATTTAAGTATGTTCGTAAGTGCTTCATGACAGCACAATGATTAGAGTCTTATTGTTTCAGTGTAATTGTGATTACATCATGCTATAAGTGATAAAATAGTTCATCTGTTTCTTAAGACTCTGTGGATTACTTAGGATAGTTTTTGCAACCTGAAATACAGAATTATTTATTTCTGTGGAATTTACCTCCAAATAAAATGATAGTTGGAATCAGGATGTTAAATTTAGAAATAGAATACATACACCTAACACCCAAAATTGAATACTTTGGATCTTTCATTATAGCTAAGAATTTCCTGAAACTCAGAATATTAAACATTCCTGTCCAAGGAACGAAATTAGATATTGCATATAATGCAAGGAGTATGATTTTCCATAAAAATGCATATGGATTGGATATAAAGGTTCTGAGCTGAAATCTAAAACATCTGGAAAGAGACAGTACAGGAAGACAGCTTGTCTGCTTTTAGGAGAGATTTGCTCCACAAAACTGATTCTAATTATCCTTGTGGAGGGCATCAAATGGATTGTTGTATTCTCACCAATAGATCAAACAACAGTAGCACTGCATATTTTATTTTACCTCACACTTCAATCATGTTGCATGACCTACTGGGGGCCAAATTTGGTGAACAGTAAAAAATTAAAGATCACATATAGCTGAATGTTTTTGAAAAGTACTGAATTAAGTATCATGTCAAAGCTTTAATATGACATCTGTCCACAGCTTTTGAAACCTGACTGTTACTGTAATATTGGCATTCTCCCTTGCTTAATTTGTTGTTTTCTCAGTTATCAAATGCGGTGAACTGGCAGTATCGGACAACTGCCAGATGTCATATAGCATTGCATGTCATCTAGCAAATTCAAAATATTATAGAATGTCTGCTATTAATGTCAAATACTAAACACTATTGATATCCTCTGTCAAATAAAAAAAGTTAAATATCATTCCAGGCTACTGTTGAATTCTGTTATATGACATCTATAAATATTTTAAATACCTGTCAAAGTATGGAGGCATAATTTTTTTCAATTTTTTCACAGTTAAAGCAATAACAATACTTTATAGTGTTTATTTTCATATGCATTCACACAGACTTATCTGAAATAGGTGTATTGAAAGATGTAGATGGTAGTTTTAAATAAATATGTTTAAAAATAAACCTTAGCAACCTAACAAATAGTATTTCCACCAAATTTCCTTCTAGAAGTCTTCTCTATTGATTTTAGTAGAACTGGAGTCCTGTTTTGTTATAAAGCTTATGAAGTAGACGAACATCACAATTTATAGAATTATTTCGTAATGTTTCCTATTCTACAGCAGTGCTATAAAATAGAATGCTTGTTTTAATGACATTTTATACTACCCAACAATCAAGCAAGTGTATAAAATGTACAAATCAATAAAATCAAATAATATCAACATAAATTCAACCAGCAGTAATACCTAAACAGAGATTTTTATAATGAAGAATTGCATTTTTGTATCCTTTATGGCAAAGGAATGGCAATAATATCATGATAGATGCCTCCCAAACTTTGCTATCTCATACAGCTGTGGAATTTAATTTGGGCCATGATCCAAACCATGACATCCATCCGTCCCTGCTAGCTTTCTGGTGAAAGCCCTTAAACCACGGTTCTTCCAACAACCTTGAGGAACCTGCAATATGACTGTATTGTGTTTAGGTGGTAGTGGTGGTGGTGGATAGTTGCCATCAAGTTGTTTACGACTCATGGTGACCCTATGTATAACAGAATGAAATGCTGTTTGGTCTTGTGCCATATGCTTGACTTCCAATGTTCCTATCCATTGTTGCAGTAATTGTATCAATCCATCACATTGAAGGTCTTCCTCTTTTCTGCTGGCCCTTGACTTTACCAAACATGATGTCCTTTTCAAGCAATCGGTCTGTCCTGACGATGTGCCCAAAGTATGAGAGTCTAAGCCTAGTTATCTTTGCCTCTAGGGAACATTCTGGTTGTATTTCTTCTAAAACTGATTTGTTTGCTCTTCTGGCAGTCCATGGTATTTTCAATAATCTTCACCAACACCACAATTAGAATGCATCAATTCTTCTATCTTCCTTTTTTAGTGTCCAACTTTCACAGGCATATGTGGCAATTGAGAAGACCATGGCATGAGTCAGACACACCTTTGTTTTTAAACTGATGTCTTTACTTCTGAAAACACTAGATAGATCTTTGATGGCAGATTTTCCCAGCACAATCAGTTGTTTGATTTCTTGATTACTCCTTCCCTTGGCATTGATCGTTGATCCAAGTAGAATGAAATCATTGATGACTTCAATTTCTTCTCCATTTATTGTGACATTGTTTATTGGTCCATCTGTGAGTATCTTCGTCTTCTTCACATTCAGGTGTAGTCCATATTGCTGACTACCATCTTTGATCTTCATCAGTAAGTACTTCAAGTCTTCTTCATTTTCAGCAAGCAAAGTTGTATCATCTGCATATCACAGGTTGTTAATGAGTCTTCCACCCATTCTGATACTCCGTTCCTCTTCATACATTCCTGCTTCTTGAATTATTTGTTCAGTGTACATATTGAATAAATAGGGTGAAACTATACAACCTTGCCGCACACCTTTTCCAATTTTGAACCACTTGGTGTCACCATTTTCTGTTCTAACAACTGCCTCTTGATCCGTGTACAGGTTCTGCATGAGTACAATTAAGTGCTCTGGAATTCCCATTCTTCATAATATTAGCCATAACTTGTTATGGTCCACACAGTCAAACGCCTTTACATAATCAATGAAACAGAGGTAAACATCTTTCTGGTATTCTTTACATTCAACCAAGATCCATCTGACATCAGCAATGGTATCTGTCATACCGCATCCTCTTCTAAATCCAGCCTGGACTTCTGGTAGTTCTCTGTCGATGTAAGGCTGCAAACGTTGTTGAATAATTTTCAGCAAAATTTTTCTAGCATGTGAAATCAACAAAAATGTTTGATAATTTCCACATTCTGTTTGATCTCCTTTCTTTGGAATGGGCACGAATAAGGATCTCCTCCAGTCAGTTGGCCAGGTCGTTGTCTTCCAAACTTCTTGATATAGAAGAGTAAGTGCTTCCACTGCTGCATCTGATTGTTGAAATATCTCAGTCGGTAATCCATCAGTTCCTGGAGCCTTGTTTTTCACCAATGCCTTCAGTGCAGCTTGAACTTCTTCCTTCAGTACCGATGGTTCTTGATATATTCTACCTCCTGAAATAGCTGAACATCCACTAATTCTTTTTTATACAGTGATTCTGTATATTCTTTCCATCTTCTCTTAAAGCTACCCGTGTCATTTAATGTTTTGCTCATAGAATCTTTAAGGATAGCAACTCGGGGCTTGAATTTTCTCCTCAGTTCTTTCAGTTTGAGAAATGCTGATCGTGTTCTTCCTCTTTGATTTTCTAGCTCTAGGTCTTTGCATATTTCATCATAATATTTTTCCTTATCTTTTCGAGCTGCCCTTCGAAATTTCTATTTAGCTCTCTTACTTCATTCTTTCTTCCATTAGCTTTAACTACTTGGCATTTAAACTGTTTTATTGTGAACCGCCCAGAGTCCCCCGTATGAGGGAGATGGGCAGTGATAAAAATATGATTGATAGATAGATAGATAGATAGATAGATAGATAGATAGATAGATAGATAGATAGATAGATAAAAGCAAGTTCCAGAGTCTCATCTGACACCCATTTGGATCTTTTCCTTCTTTCCTGCCTTTTTAATGATCTTTCACTTTCTTCACATATTATGTTCTTAATGTCTTCCCACAACTCTTCTGGTCTTCCATCCTCCGTGTTTAGTGCATCAAATCTGTTTTTCAGGTGATCTCTAAATTCAGGTGGGATTGTTTTCTAGATCATACTTTGGCACTCTTGGACTTACTTTAATTTTCTTCAGCTTCAGAAAAGTTCAATTTTCTTGAACTTGCACATGAGCAATTGATGATCTGTCCTGCAGTCAGCTCCTGGCCTTGTTTTAACTGATAGTATTGACCTCCTCCATCTTCTCCTTCCACAAACATAATCAATTTGATTTCTGTGTAATCCATCTGGTGAGGTCCATGTTATACAGTCATTGACTGTGTTGTTGGAAAAAAGTATTGCAAATAAATCATTGGTCTTGCAGAATTCTGTCATGAGATCTCCAGCATTATTTATGTCACCAAGGCCATATTTTCCAACTACTGATCCTTCTTCTTTGTTTCCAACTTTTGCGTTCCAGTCGCCAGTAATTAACAGCATCTTGATTGTGTGTTCGATCAATTTCAGATTGCAGCATTTTGTTAAAGTTTTCAATTTCTTCATCTTCAACATTCGTGGTTGGTGCATAAATTTGAAAAATAGTATTTTTCTGGTCTTCCTTGTAGGCGTATAGATATTAGTCAATCACTGGCAGCATTGTACTTTAGAATTGATCTTGAAATATTCTTCTTAATGATGAATGCCCTATGTTGTTATTCTCCCGTAATCTTGGTTTTTATTTGTTTTAATGGTTGTTATATTGTTTTTTAAGGAGACCCAGTTTGGTGTAGTAGTTAGGGCATCAGGTAGAAACCAAGAGACCATGAATTCTAGTCCCACCTTTGACATGAAGCCAGCTGGGTGACCTTGGGCCAGTCATTCTCTCTCAGCCCTAGGAAGGAGGCAATGGCAAACCACTTCTTGCCAAGAAAACTGCAGGGACCTGTCAAAGCAGGCGCCAGGAGTCAAGACTGACTTGAAGGCAACCCCCCCCCAAACAACTGTTTTTAACTGTTCTTGGTTGTACCCCACCCAGAGTCACATTAATGAAATGGGTGGCTATGAATTAATGAATGAATGATATCACTGATTCTTACACACCGAGATCTTCTTGCAGTTCTTCAAGAATGGGAAGAAAAAATGCTTGGTCAAAATTTTCAGATTTGGAGAGAATTTGATTTTCATTTATTGCAAATGTTCACTAAAGGCCACTCTTTTTTTAGGAGGGCATATTTAAAAGGGGGAGCATTTTTCAAAATAGTTAAAATATACTGGATTCTTTTAAATGAGATTTTAAAACTTCTTAAAATGTTTCATAAACAAATGAACAAACCAAACCAAATTCTGTTCTGTTGTACTTGCTAATAGTAAATAAGAGATAAGACTGGGTAAGTGACCTCTCTTACATCATGTCAGTGACAATGATGCTATTATCCGTTCAGTCGTGTCTGATTCTCGGCGATTCTATGAGCCAGTTCTCTCCACTCATCATGGTAATATTACCATCCTTAACAATTAATGGGACTGGAGGTTGTTGAGTTCCTAATGATTTCACAAGTTTTCTTTATATTCTACTAAGATCATTGTTCCATTTTTAAAAAAAATTGTTAGCTGAAAAGCTAATTGATATGTATTTTTGAAAATGTGATCTAAATCTCTCCAAGTACTGAAGAATATATATTTAGCTTACATCAAACAAAAGTGCGTTTTTACTGCAAATGCTGATTACCAGAAACTTTTTGACTACTGAATAAATGATGGTTTAAGTAATTAAGTTGAGGCTTACTGACTAGTGATTTAAATAATTATTATTGAAATTGGTTTGATTTAAATCACATCTACCCTGCTTTGTTTATTAAACTTATACCCCATTTTTTTTCCACCCTGGAGCACATAAATAAATTTGAACTCAAGTGTCTCCAGTATTAATCTTAATCTCTAACCATTACACTTGTGGCTACCATGACATTTCTGCCCTTCCGTGAAAATTTTGAACGCAAGCCCAGTTCACACTTGAGAAGATGGCCTGAAATTGATGGAGCTTTTTTGAGTAGCAAAGCTTCCATGGTCTGTGCAGTTAGTGGCTTAGTGTCCTTATGGTGTGATGCTCCCAGTTCCTGTTTTAAGCACACAAAGCTCATGGATTTATAACCTGGTGCACCCAGAAGAGCTTGGAGCCAAAATGCTATCATCTTTTTTTTCTGCAACTTTTCCCCTTCCTACCCAGTCTGTGGGTACTTATCTGCTATGTTTCGATTTGTTTTAAGGGCAGAAAAGCAGTTAACATGGATTTCTTTTTTTTATTTTTTCTTACTTTTTAATTTTTTCCTATTCTTCGTAGAGCCTTGTGGTGTTTAGAAAAGGACTTCTTTTCAGAATGACTCTTTTGTTATCTGGAGGAGCCACCATTCTGTATGCTCGCTGGCAGATCATGGGCACAGGGCCACCAGCATTTACAGAAGTGGATAACCCAGCTTCGTTTGCAGCCAGTCCGTTTGTACGGGTGAGCTGGAAAAATGGGGCTTTGCAAAGAGTTGTAGATATTAATGATTGTTCAGAAAATCAGCCAGGGGCATGGGGCACTGATACAGCAAGTGCTTTGCGTGGACTGAATTCCCAGTTCAGTCCCAGCAATGCCAATAATAGGCTTGGAAAAAGATATGTCTGCCAGGGGTCTTGGAAATGGTTGCTGATCAAACCAGACAGGATGAGGCTGGGTGGACCAGGATCTCATTTGGCATAAGGTGGTTGTATAAGTTCATATCAGGGGCATGGGGCGGGGGGTGGAATCAAAGAAGTTAAAGTAGAGGTGACAACCCCTGATTGAAGCTCTGCTCCTTTTAATAACATGTGCACAAGAGGCTTGGCTCCAATTGCATGATCGCAGTGGCCATCTTGACGTTTTGAGCCTCCCATGGAGGCCTCTGATTCACACATACCTTATTTCTTAAACTTCCAAGGAACAGTGTTCATCTTGGCCTGCAAGGTGGTTCTAATCACACTGAGATAACATTAATTTACTTACATTTGACCAGCCAGTTGAATCTCTCTGAAGTCTCTTTGAGTCAATTCTATTTAAATAGCTGGATGCTTCCCTGAAACTCATTTGCCTGAAAAAGTAGTTATAAAATGTTGATTCTCCTCCCTTTTTTTGATATTCCCATAGCCTCTTACATAAATGTTTTTTTTTTCTTTCCCTGACAGGCTGTAAATTATAATTACTACTATTCGTTGAATGCTTGGCTGCTGCTGTGTCCCTGGTGGCTGTGTTTTGATTGGTCAATGGGCTGCGTGCCCCTTATTAAATCAGTCAACGACTGGAGAATAATTGCCCTGGTGCTTCTTTGGCTCTGCCTGATTGTGCTGGCGTGCCAAGCTTTGGGCTCGAAAGACAGCCAGAAGAGAAGGTAAACGCGGGTCAGCATGTTAAGGTTCTCCTGAGTTGGTAAGACATTATTGCATGACGTCTAGCGCCATTCTTCTTCGTTAATGAATCAGTGGGATCAATATTCCTTAGCAAATGCAGTGCAAATAAATATTTATAGCTGGCTTGCAGTCCCTCCCCAATTTGGCCCCATCTGTTTTTTCCACTGGCCATGGGGAGGAAAACTTTGGGGGTGGGAGTGGATGCTTTATCTTCCTCCTGAGAGGACATTTTGAGCTCCTTAACTCTGTAGGAAGTAAAAAAATAATCTGTGCTCGGAATAACATATAATTGATCTGTGATGTTTTCAACACTGTTCCTTTGGCAAAACAAAAACCAAATAAGAGAGGCTTAAAAAGAAATTATTGATACTGGCTGTGTTATTTTTAAATACAATTCTGCCCCAGAATGATTACTCTTTTGTTGGTAAGCAGATCCAGGGAAAATAATGGGAAAAAATCCTGTCATTTTAAAGAAAAAGTTGCTTGAAAGAGTTGAGTTGTTAAATAATTTCTGAGATCGTACTGCAGGTACACATCTGTATTGATTAGATAATCAGTAATAACTAAGTCTTTACTCTCATCTGCAACCATTTTAATTGACAAAAGTGACGGGTTCAGATTAGACATTTTCTGTCAGCATTTGCTTTCAGAGCATCACAATGCTTTGAATTGTTCATAGCACTTCACATGCATTATTGTATATTCCCACAACAAACTTGTAAGAAAGGGTTATCCTGATAATGCAAGTGAAAGGAAGGTGGGGGAATTGCTGGGAAGAAATTGAAACCTTTCCTTCTATGAACTTTCTTGAGTTTATTTATTGTACACTGTAAGCTCCATTTGAAATCAGTCACCCTCTCCCGAAACCTCCACTGCTCCATCTCACATTGTTTAGGAGGAACCCTGCTTCTACAGAGGGGTTTTTCAGTGGACAGTTGAATGGACAGGGAGACCAGAGGATAAATAATTTAATTTACTTATGTTAAAATTCATTCATCCATCCACACATACACACACTGTGTAAATTTTTTACTCTAGACACTTCAGATTTTTTTTTTTTCACTGTATTATGCTTGGCAGATATTTACATTTTCTTTGGTGCTGATATTTTTTCCAAGCCATCAAAATGTTTTTTTCCAGGTATATGTTCCTGGATGATATCTAGGACTAGTCTTTAATATCCTTGAATCGTTAAAAGGAAATAGCTGCATTTTGGCAGTTGATCTCTTGTGCTGTCTCATCTGAAATCCTATACATTGGTATGGTGGAAAAAAACCCAAAACAGGCAGCTATGGTCCATGATTTTTTTTTTAATCGTATGGCATAGCAGTTCAATGTTCATGCTTCTTTTCTTGCTGGGAAATCCTTGTGAGGTCCAGCAGCCATATGTGTGGATTATTTAGTCATGACAAGTCACGTTGCCCAGGGTGCACCACGAGGAGGCCAGTCTACATTGCACCAAGTTGGGCTGAGAGAGAGAGCGACTGGCCCAAGGTCACCCAGTTGCCTTTCATACCTAAGGTGGGACTGGAACTCACAGACTCCTGGTTTCTAGCCCAGAATCTTAACCACTAGACCAAACTGGCTCATGGTCCATGATAAAAAAGAATAATGAAAAAAACCTTGTAATAACCCTGTGATGCTCATAGTTAAATAGCAGTCATAGTCATAGTATTGCCAATAGCAATGTGGGATGTAGAGCTCTTCTACAGAGGTAACAGCTTCTTCACAATAAAGAGGATAGATTCCATCTTCACCTTCAAGTTTGCATAATTAGAATTATTTGATTGGATCGCTTCTTTCTAAATAGTTTGTAATGCTTTAGCCCTGGAAGTTAAGGACCATGCAGAGAAGCCTATGTGACTTTCCCATAATAACTCTGTTCTTTCTGGGGAATGGAAACATAGACAAATGGTAATATGTGTACAGTGGTATAATGACACAGAGCTTGTGCTTAGGAACTGATGTCCTGAAGTTTGACATTAGTTGTGGTATGCTTCATCGCCTGCCCCCACTTCTCCCCCGTGGACACTTATGGCAGGAATGGAAAGGAGCCATACAGTCATGGATTTTTGATGTTACTGAACCCCACATGATACAAGAGGTTCCTGGCAGAGATAGGGCTGCATGCTTAGATAACTCATTCTAAATCTAAATTTTAATTGTTGTATCATAATAATGTAATAAGAGTTTTATTGCATGTTCTAAAAAAAAATTCTCCTGCATTTCAGAATCCTTACACTGGGATTGGGATTTCTCATCATTCCCTTTCTTCCTGCAAGTAACCTATTCTTTAGAGTTGGGTTTGTCATTGCAGAGAGAGTAACCTATCTCCCCAGTATTGGCTACTGCATATTGATTACATATGGATTTTCACTGTTGTGTAAACAAGCCAAGAACAAGGTATGGACAACGTGATCCTCATGGTTGGCAAGATGGAAAAGAGCTTTAAAAGTTGAGATTTTTAATATCTGTCTTATTTCTCCAAGAAATTGCTGGTTGCTGCTCTGCTGGGTCTCCTATTGATAAATGTGTGGCGTTGCATCATCCGCAGTAACCAGTGGAGATCTGAGGAGCAGCTTTTTAAAAGTGCTTTGTCTGTTTGTCCCCTGAATGCCAAAGTAAGCTTTTGCATTTTCTAAAAATAATAATTCTATTATTTTATGATGGTAAATAGTTATAATTCTGATACTTGCTTCTTGCACAATCACATTGGGTTACCTGAATTATTCTCTATTATATCAGCAGTTTTAGTCATTAAAACAGTGCCTAAACATTTAGTGAAGGCATTTATTCCTCTTGATTTCTTTTAGTTCAATTGTTTTCTTTATAAATTTTCATTATTTCATTTCATAATTGGAAAACAGGACCATAGGGAGAAAAGTCCTATAGGTTCTATAAAAGGCCCAAGGCCACATTAAAGCTGTATTTATAACTAAGATGTGAGTAATGTTTCAAGCCCTATTTAGTGAACTGGTTGCTGTGTTAATGATAGCTAATAAGAATGGTAACAAACTCATATTTCTTGAGTAGCAAAGCTAGAACATCTTCATTGCGTGTTTTAGAGAGAGGGTGTCACACTCAATTTTATTGATTGGATGCAGACACACTAATTAACACAGTGTTGATTTCTGAAATGCCGTGGGCATGTTGCCTGAATTATAGGTTTGCCTTCAGGCTTTAAGTATAGCAGTAATGACACAACTTCATTGATACGCCTATTTGTAAAAGAGAAGTTCCTACCTTGAAATTTTAAAAAAAATGAACAACAGGAGTAGGATTAAATGCTGGAAAGTGTTTTCCTTAAATTGTTTATTCAAGTAAATTGAAGGAGGATTTATTTTTGCTTCTCTAGCACTAGAATTAATTACTTGAGTATTGTTGCATTCTGACTTAGGTAAAAAATGATAAGGAATGCATGATCTTTTGTGATGCAATGTTGTCTGTTTGGGCACACAGCTACCACTTGCATAACACTTTTTTAAAAGTGATATAAATAAACCCAGTGAACAAGTGGCTTTGGGGCATATGTAATCCTTCTTGTAGGCCAACAGTTCTGCTCCTAGGAAGGGTCCATGGATAAATTATACCGCTTTGGTTCTAAGCTTAACAATTCCTAAGCTAATACCCTCAGGACTGAACTGGTGCTGAAGATTTTGTTTACTCTATCATTTAGTAGCATGAATGAGCATAAGATGGTTGCAGATAATTCAAGACTTGTGTTGTTTGTGCAGACATAATGTTTCTTTGGAAATTGGGTCAATCCCCAATTTTCTGCCTTATTAAAAGCAATTGGAAGTTGTTAATAAAGTTGTCAATAACATATTGTATTCACTTGGCAAAGATGTTATATTATCTCCATCCTCCTCTCTACAGTCTAAAGGGAGAGCAGCGGAACTATTACTTTTCTGCCTTAAGTCTTCCTCTAGAATATGGCAAAAGGCAGGTTAACAAGACAGAATCTGGAATATACAGCTTAGCATGAACAGAGAGTGATATTGTAAATCAGTTCAAAATAGAAAAAAATTGTTCTGACTCTATAAAGAGCCAGGATTCTGTCTTAGTTGCCCCATCCAACAATAAATTTTTCCCCTTAGTGTTCCATAGAGATAAGGGCATATAGAAGCAATTATAATACATATCTATTGTATCTGGCATTGTAGATTAATATTTCCTAATACAGGGAACACATTTTCAGTTTAATTTGGGGTGCAGTTCCCACCAAGACAAATGTGAAAATATATATACTGTACATCCAAACACACAGCTGAACTTAGTCTTTTATACATTTTTGCTGCGGAAAGCAACCCATTCATTCACAGAACTTGTGCATGTAACTCCTACCTTTGTTTTTGTAATTACAAAGGTTGTAGTTCTTACTTAGATTTAATTTTGAAACCGTAATACAGTATTTATTTGAGATTGGCTACACGAGGGAATAAAATTATAGAACAAACTGAAAATATAGTAAGGTTTAACCTGACATAAACATTACAGCCATTTGTCAGTATCAGCATCAGTTTGATTTTCATTTCAGAATTACTTGACTTAGATCTGTAATCAAGATGCAATCTTAGTAGTCACTTTCTGAATAGTATCTCAGTTCATATCATCGAAGAACAGGTTCCATAATAGTCAAGCTAATTAAGCATTGAGAACTTTTTTCCTTTTCTAATGAATTCCAGCATAGCTATCTAATGGAAGAAAACCTTCACATAGACACTTTTATGTGCCTGGGCTTTCAAACAAGCTAGAACCCTTCAGAATCTCAGCTTGCTTGGAAACTAGGATACATACAGATGTAGCATGGAGGCTTTCCTCCTGGAGTTGTCCACCTGTGTTCATGAATGTTTTGAGAAGGATACGGTCATTGAAGGTGGTGGTGGGCGGGGATAAGCTTTATGAGTTGTGTTAAGTGTTCCTGATATGTGAGCCTCTACTCTTCAGCTAAGTGTTTTTATCTCAATAATCTAGGGAAGTGTTTCTCAACCTTGGCAACTTTAACATGTGTGGACTTCAACTCCCAGAATCCCCCAGCTAGCTTTGCTGGCTGGGGGATTCTGGGAGTTGAAGTCCACACATGTTAAAGTTGCCACATTGAGAAACACTGATCTATAGGGTTTTTTTCCTCATAGCTATTGTTTTAGCAAGGCCAATTACATCTGTCTCTTGCATGATAATCTGTTTTTCAGTAAGTCATGCCAAACATCATGTTAAAAATCTTGAACAAAAAATACGTATCTATCAAAATGGTTACAATAATCCAGATCAGATTTCTATAAACCGACAGGCTTATGCATTGAAAGAAAACTGATTAGAATAATATTGTTCTGACCTTTACTTTCAGGTCCATTATAATGTTGGCAAAAACTTAGCTGATAATGGCAATCAAAGTGCTGCAATCAGCTACTACAGAGAGGCTGTAAGGTATGGGTGATTTGGAGTGTGTTTTAAATTTGTTTGTTAGTTTGTTTTTAATTTTGCAGAAATTTTCATTAGTGCAGAAAGCAGATACAGGATAATGACCTGACCATCAGAAAGATCATTGGCAGTGATAATGGAATACTGAACAGAATACAGGAAAAAATATATTAGTTTAAGAAAATACGTTCTAAGCCATGGTTTGTTTTAACTATGACTTGAATGAATTGTTGCTTAGTTCATACTTAATGCTAAACAATATGCCATGGTTTATAAATTACAGTGGCTGGGCTTTGTATTGCATTAAGGTAAAAACAGTTAAAAAAATAGTAAAACTGGCTTAGCAGAATTTGGAAACTAAGCCGGTGATTGTAAAATGTTGGTGATGTGGCTCAGGAAAAATACTCTTTAAAACAACCAACTCTATAAAATTACATATCTGTAAAATTTGAAGATAGAGTTTGAATGTCAGCACCACATTTTATTATCAGAGCATGTGCCACAATGATATAAGCAGCTGATTGCAGGACGGTTGTGTGCTGGAAGTGGAACGAAGTATCAGAATTATTGTAAACAGTAGAAAATATTGGTTATTCTCTTTTATGTTGCCATTACAAAATTGACTTATGGACACATGAAAGAAATGAGTTGACTTTTAAAAAGCTAAAATAATGGGGATGCTTAGTTCCGGTTTTTAATTAATGGCGAAGCTATGCTTTCTAGTATTGTCCTTAATAAAACCATTAGCAAGCAAGGAAGTATTGTTGAGATCAAAGCCAGGCTACCCAAAAAGTATGTGAAAATAATTGCTTTTGGGGAACAAATTTTGAATAGAGAGGTTTTTCCTTCCTCTCTGTCTTGTTTTGTTTTGATTTTTTGGTGGGGGAGTTAGTGGTCCAGTCCTGATTGGGATTATGAGGGAAGTTTAACACATGCTTGAGGGTGTTTGTAAATGCCTACATCTCTCTTTGATTGATATAAAAATGACAGGCGGAAGAGAAGATTTGCTGGCTGTGTAGATACATATAAATACAATTAGGAGACCTGCTTCCTTCTAGTGAGTAATTCTTTTTTTGTCTTTTCAATCCCAGATTGAATCCTAAATATGTACACGCTATGAACAACTTGGGAAATATCTTGAAAGAAAAGAATGAACTTCGTGAAGCTGAAGAGCTTCTCTCACTAGCTGTTCAAATACAGTATGTTTTAAACATCAAAGTCTAGCTGTGGGTCACCAACAATATTGTTGTATTATCTGGATCTTTTTCATTCTTAAATTAACCTTCTGAAATATACTCTGTGATAGAGCTATGTGTAAAGTGTTTCATTTGGGGAAACTCTAGAAAGTTCTTCCTGCAGATTACACCAATCTGGCTTTTTCAGGCAATGATCTGGCAGTTTTTCACAAATGGTTTGTGCTGTACATATATGGTCTGGGCCCAAAAAAGTGTGGTCTAGATAAGAGGAGAACTTTCCAGAATTTCCCAAAACATTCCTTGTTTGGAATGAAGTATTTTACCCAACTCTAGAGTAAATAATAAAGGCAGGATAAAAATAAAAATAAAAACTTGGCTTTGAAGAGTCGACTCATAAAATGTAGCTAGATTATTTCTTGTCATACACTCTGGGGGCCATATTGCACCGATCTGGCACCAGTGTCATTGGCTACTGGTTTGCTTGTTTGCATAAGTAATGTTCTTTCATAATTGATACAGCACTAAAGGATTTAGGCCCATGGTACCTGAAGGACCATTCCTTCTGTATTCAGATTCCCTTCTTTAGATCCCACCAACAAGAGAAGTTAGGTTAATCCCAACACAGAACAGGGGCTTCTCTGTAGTGCTTTCTGGATTGTAGAATGTGTTTCCCTTCTGTTTAGTTTTAGGCAAACTCTATTTGGCCTGGCTTTTGAGTGCATTGTCTCTATTCTTTGTATTTAAATTATTCTTTTTTCCCCCTTGTCCTTAATGTGCTATGTTATTACATTATTGTTTCGTTAAAAAAAACTTAAATTGTTTTACACTTGTAAATTCAGGTTGCATTTTCAATTTTATAAATGAGTAAGGGGCATCAAAGCTGTCTTGTACTTAATATGCTAAAATGTTCACAACTCTCTTTGCCTAGGCCTGATTTTGCAGCAGCATGGATGAATTTAGGGATAGTGCAGAATAGCTTAAGAAGGTATGAAGAAGCAGAGGAAAGCTACTGGACTGCAATTAGACACAGGAAAAAGTACCCAGATTGTTACTATAATTTAGGACGCTTAGTAAGTGTATTTATTTATCTTTCTGCTAATGATCCTAGATACTTAAGATGCAGTGAGTTTTGAATGATGATCAGTTGCTTATTAGAGAGTACCCTCTTGGACTTTGGACTTCTTTAGGGAGACTCTGTTTTTCAGATCCTTTTGCACGTTGAAGTTGCAGTCTTACTTTTAATGGAAGTGAATTATAAGAATTGCTTAGTAAATGATAGAGGATTGCGTAAGAAGGAGTCTAAACGGAACATTGCTTTGTATCTTCTGGTGTCCCAGAAATGCCCAAGTAAAGACTCTGCACTTGTTGAGGAATCATAAATGTTTCTTGTACTGTATATATAAAAAAATACAATATACAAAACTGTATATTAAAATGGTGAGAAACAGCAGCACACTGTATCCCATAAGATTACTCTAGTAATTGAATGATCTAAAAGTCTAGGGAAGAAAATGGAGAAAAAGGATAGAGGAGAATATTAATTGGATAATAGTAGGGATAAATGCTCTCTAATAAAACTAGTAGTGAATTAGCAGATATGTAGAGACCACTGCTAATTTTCTCCAACTGCTGTTCTTGCTGGGAGGTAGCAAAATGTTGGCACTCTTTGGGGGGGGGTTAATGCTCCCTTCCCCATAACCCTCACCAAATGAGGGGGGTAATTTTATCTCTTAACCCTTCCCCCTCATGCAGAAAAATAGCCCCAACTAGGGATTGGTGATTCCTTATGGACCACAGATTGGTATCTTATGGCTCCGCAAGACCTAAAGCATCCTTTTTAATCTCCGGTACTACACAAAACTCATTCTCCACAAGCCTGAAAATGTGGGTCTCACCCTCTCCAGAAGTGTCCTGAGGGCTCCTGGGACACAAAAAGAATACTAGAGGTTGTAGACTATAAAGTACAGGTTGATCATCTGCATCCTATTACAAAACCAACCCTGATGTTCCAGACAGTGACTGGATAAATGTAAATAATAGGCGCATTTTGCCCAGCCCTTACTATTATTCTGGTGTGGCTTGCCTTTGTGGTTTTGTTCGTTTGCTTGCTTGCTTGCTTTGAGCCCTAATATGTAAGACACCTAGACTGGCTTTTCCAACTGATACAAGTTTCTTCAATCAGTTTCTTAAATCAATAAACACTAATCTTCATTCTAAAAAAAGAGAAGTGTAGAATGCAATATATATATTAGGATTGTTCAGCCTTTCTAATTCCAGCCAAGGAGGTCCTTTGGGGCATTCTCCATGCTTTTGAGGGCACAGGAGCACTGACTGTGTGGGCACAGCCCTGGAAAAAGGCGCAGCTTCTTAAGAGAGTTGCAGACAGGGGCTACGTGAGATCCTGTGTGCTCTGAAGCCCCTCTTAATGGTCCAGCAGCACGTGGCCCCAGGGCATACGGATGAGGACCTGTCTAAGCAGAAGGTTTGTAGGTGACGGGGGAATATTCAGAAAATACACAAACGTCTCTACTCTGTACATAATTACGTGTAATTCTTAGTGGAAACTGGTTTTTCTCACATTCGACCCTTTGTAAAACATTTCCTGGAGTTATTTCTATATAGCTATTCACACTGCAGATTTATTTGATACACACAGGCTCTCATACAGCAGGGCCTGAACAAGGGCTACTTTTCTTGTCTTGTTATCTTACTGCCAACCACGTTACTTTCAGTATGCTGATCTAAATCGCCACATAGATGCATTGAACGCATGGAGAAATGCCACAGTGTTGAAACCACAACATAGTTTGGCTTGGAACAACATGATTATATTGCTCGACAATACAGGTACAATATACTTTTTTTCAGAGTAATAGTAACATTTTGTTTTCTGTCTCCTTGTTTATATCTCCAGCCCATAGTTTTCTGCTACATGTACTGGGACTGTAGTTTTAAAACAGTGGCTAGAGTGACACATACCCAAGATTTTGGAGTTGCTCTAAAACAGCAGCTCTTGCAAAACATACAGAAATCTGCCTTGGCCACCTTCAGTGTAGTCTGTTGTTTTAGAGAGAAAAATGCCGGATGTGCCAAAAGTGTCTCCTTAGAGATCAGTTTCCAGTTTGTACCAATGTTTTGGTTCTTTGTGTTCCAAAATACTTTTGCAAGTAATGATTCAGTATTTGGGGGGGGAAATGTCAGAATTCAACAAGAAATAAATTGATCATTACATTCTAGGTGTCTGGAATCATAACAGATATAGAGGTTTCAGGCAACCATCTTTTGAAAAGACTCTCACAATATATTGTGTCAGTTTTATCTCATTGGATATCTCAGTATCAAATTAGTTAAGACTCCTAATTTGATTAGCTTCAGAAAAGTAAATAAAAAAGAAGAAAGGATAATCTGCGTACCAGACAGTTTACTAACCAGCAAATATTTCATCCTGCTGGTGCTCACCCCCTATTCTTTTTCTCCGATGGAGCTTCCAGAATGCTCACAAAATCTTCTATTTCACATTGGTGCCTTCAGTTTATTTCTGTGTTGGATATGAATGTTTCTTAATTTGCTTATAGTCACATTCTCATCATGAACATGTTTAAAATGCATAGTAACTAAATATTTCTTTCATATTTTAGATCTAGAAAAAATACTGTGCAGATTTTAATGCACTGCTCTTCAGTTGCAATTCGGTTTTTATTATTTGATTTGTTTTTAATTGTTTTGTTTAAGGAAAATAGCCAAGCATTTTATTTTGATTAAAAATGGTTATTCACCATCATTTCATCTCGCTCTCTCCTTTTAATGTATTCCTAGGGAACTTGGCACAAGCAGAAGCTGTTGGAA
The DNA here is from genome assembly GCF_035149785.1 of Candoia aspera. Lineage (NCBI taxonomy): Eukaryota > Metazoa > Chordata > Lepidosauria > Squamata > Candoiidae > Candoia > Candoia aspera. The sequence goes on from NC_086157.1 coordinate 26,084,875, forward strand.
GGGAAGCTCTGGAATTAATTCCGAATGATCATTCTCTTATGTTTTCACTGGCAAATGTACTAGGGAAATCACAGAAATATAAGGTACAGCGTTTTTCTAACCACAATTTGTAGATAAGATAAGTCCTAGAAAATCTTATTGTTCAATGATTCAGGGATTAGGTATGTCCTCAGAAATTTGACTTGACTAAAAGATTGGCAGTGGATTTGAATTTGGAAGCCAACACGGCAAAATATGTATTTGTACCCAGAGTTGTTTTTTCAAAATCACAGTCAAAGAAATCTTAGGAGAAATTGTAGGTACTGTGCAAATGGCCTTGGTGGGTTGTGGAATGATACTTCCTAAGCAGATGTTAACCAGGTCAATTTCATTTTTTTCGATCTGACTAAACTGAAGCACTAGATTCTTTTAGAATTACTGGGTAGATAGAGGTATGCAAGCAACAGTACCTTCTAGAACAGTTCAAAATCCAGGTAGAAATATGTCTCACGTATTACTATTAAATATTATGTGCAAGAAGTTCAAACCATAAATATAGAAAAAAGCTATTTTGTTCTTCAGTTTTTGAGCTTGACGCTGCTTCAACCCATATCCTGATATTACAAAAGGCCATCTAAAATTATTATAAAATTACAAAATTGTAATTATAAAATTATGATTAAAAACCCCTTTAAAATAACATAAGTTGCATGGGATCAGGGTTCTCTTGATCTTACCTATTAAATAATCACTTTCCTTTAAGAAAGGACAGGGGAGATTGGCTTAAGTATAGTCTTTAAAGCTTTAAGGATGTCCTCCATGAAGGATCTGTAAACTTTACAGAAATCAATTTGAAAAATGAATCATGAAAATGCCTACTGCTTTCAATTGTTCAGGCTAAGGCAGGTTATTTGAAGCAACAAAGGAAAATGGAAAATTGAGAAGGGTTATGACCAAATACAAAGCAGTAAGTTTGTTAGGCAAATAATGAAAATTCTTTTGTCAAGCTAGAAATTCTTTTTAGGCTACAATTGTTGGCTCTGTGTGTGAGGTGTCTGTGTCTGTGTGTGTGTGGGGAAGGAAGGGAAGGGAAGGGAAGGGAAGGGAAGGGAAGGGAAGGGAGGAAGGAAGGAAGGAAGGAAGGAAGGAAGGAAGGAAGGAAGGAAGGAAGGAAGGAAGGAAGGAAGGAAGGAAGGAAGGAAGGATTTTTCTTTAAAAATATTTTGCTACAGTTTACCAGTGAGGTATGCAAATGCACCTCAAATACAAATGCTGTAGTTTCATCAGAGGTTACTAGATCTGGGCTGCAAAAATCCAGATGACCACTAGAGAGCAGCAGAAAGGAAGGATTTGGTATCTGTTTGCTGCCGTCTAAGGGTGGTCTGGATTTTTGCAGCCCAGATCCGATAACCTTAGTTTTGTCCACCAATTTTATTGGGACTAAATTTGTTTTAATGCACATTTGTTGGTTTTAAGTTGTGGTTTGTGTGAGCATTTGGTTTCTAATGCAGCCCACAAGTGTTTTTGTGTCCTTACCAACACTGAAGTAATTGCTGTCTAATTGACAGCAACTACCAGACAACAGCTGGATCAGTCGGTGAATTATATTGTATGTATATCCATTAGAGAGAAGTAGAAGTGTGAATGCACATGAAAAAAAAATAGGGTGACATAATCACATTAATAGACCACAGAGCATGAGGTAATTGGGAGTGTTTGGTTGTACTGGACATTGTAGGCACTACAAAAATAGCTTGTCCTGTTGATCTCTTTTTCTGAATTATTCAGGAATCTGAAGCTTTGTTCCACAAGGCAATTAAAGCCAATCCAACGGCCGCCAGTTACCATGGTAATTTGGGTAAGACATTTTATAGCTCCCCTAGTGCAAACTTTTTCAAAAAAAAAAATCAGACACTTTGGTTGTATTTCTTTTCACATTCAGTGTCTTGCAGGCATTCTTCTGCTAGCTAGATTTCTCTTCCGCCTGCTTGCTAAACAAATTGCCAACAAGACACTGGAATTCTTAGAGCGGGTTTCCAATAATGTCAAGCCGATCACATTGTACGACAGACCAGCCAGGCCGCCTGCTGCAGCCCAAAGGTGGCTGCATGTCAGTGGTGGCAAATTGGTTTCTTTGTCCTGTGCTTGCAAACCACCATGAGCTCTCCTGATAAAAATAGCCATTTATGGCTCCAGCACAATCCACTCTTGTCATTCCTTGGCCCGTGCAGCTCCAAACATGTCTGCTCCAGCTGGCTACAGAGCAGGCTGCCACTGTGCCGACAGCCAACCAAATGTTTTAATGTTTTCTAAGTAATTGGCGAGATTGTCTGTTCTTCAACAACACTGCTAACAAAAAACCCTCTTTGCTGTTTCAGCTGTGCTGTACCATCGCTGGGGAAATTTTGACTTAGCCAAGAAACACTATGAAGTCTCTCTGAAGCTTGACCCCACAGCAGTTGGGACCAGGGAAAACTATAGTCTTTTAAAAAAGAAACTGGACCAACTGCAAAAAAAGGGTGATGTCTGAGATTCCTTCTCAGGCTTTGAATGCAGATTGTATACCATTTATGGGCAGCGTAGCTATTGATCACCAGGGAGAAGCATTGTCACCCAGAATACGGAACACAACAACGTTGGGCATTCAAAAGTTTCTTGAAATTTAGCATCAGAAGTATTTCAGAGAAAAATAAAGCCCTAGTTTATAACATTTTATTTAGAGGATTGAAAGGGCTTGCTTCTCCTTTTCAGTTCGTTAGTGTTTGTTTTGGTTTTTTTTGAACCAGTGATGAAATCTGTTGAATATTTATACTGATATCCAAAGCATCTGCACTGGTAAAGGCCATGTTGAAATGTAGAGTTGTATATATTCTTCAGCAGAGCATATGAACAGAGAACTGTAAGGTTCAGAAATGGAAATGGAGGGTAACTGTTTAGCTTTTGATAGGAATTCCAGTGCAGCACTAGTTTGAAATGTGACCTTGTAATAAGGACAACATCTTGAGCAGAGAAAATGGATTTGTACATTTATGAAGAGGTTATTTGCTTCAGTAACACAGAAGTTGAAGCTGTTTTTATCTGACCAGGCTTTAATTGCTGTCCATATATTGTAAACAGACCTGCTGAAAAATGAGATATGGCAGGTCCAGATTTTTCCACTGCAAGAAAACTTGGAATTCATGCTGCTTCTAGGTTCAGAATCAATCTGTGCTTGCTGTCACATAGGCTAAAGTCAGTGTTTGACTGGGTTACAAACGAGAGCTTGCTATTAAAGTTGGAAAGTGGTGTGTGCCTAGAAGGTTGTGTAACGTCTTTGGCACTTCAGCTGGGCAGCAATCATTACAGCTTCAGACGAAGGGGCTTTTTCTCTGGTTTTGATCCATTGGTGGCTGTTTTTGTGGCCCTATGAACAGCTTAAATCCATACAATTTCTTGACGATTCTTCAGTTCCCTTTGGTGATCATAGCAGAATGAAAATTGGGGGGCTTTAATAGTTCTATGAGAAAAGAGAGGCCCTGGATAGATGCTGTAAAATCCTTCACGTGGAGCACTTCAAGGATACAGTTAAGCAGAGGAAATAATACCAGTGCACGATCTGGAAGACAGCGATCTAAACTAAAGGATGTGGTTACAGTTAACCATTTTATCTGTATAGAACGTGTGGGCCAGAATGATACCCAGCTAAAAACATACTGAGAGGTCACCTGTTAGTATTATTTCTAGCTTTCTCGAGTAACTTAAGTTTCAGGAAATATTTTGTTCTTCCATCTCTTTTTATTCTTGGTGAAGTCTGTATTTTTCTGTGTTGAAGACAAAGAAAAGGATATGTACCAAGCCAGGAAAAAGAGAAAGAAAGAAATATGATGTGCATATACTTTATTCTGGGATCTTAGTCCCCACTTTCTGCTTCTTCTAAAAGTAGGACCGCTATGAGAGGAGCTTTAAAATATTCTTTAGCCTCACAACTTCTGTATTAGAGATTCCACACAGTTTATTAACAAATTCAGACAGATTGTATTCTGCATTGTGCTATTTCAGCCACCATGAATCTTCCTTCTTTAGATACTAATATTCCATCAGACAAGAGAAGAGAATATCTTAAAAATCTAGAAAGCCCACAGTACTGTATTCATTTTACTATAGAAGTAGCAGGAATCGGGGGCTACGATTCCGCCATAAGGTATGTGTGTATCATATTTATTTCTTTTTCATTTTCCAGCAGTGAAGACCAAGTCAGATGCTGCCTTTCTTCCTGCTGATATGTACAGTGTATCTCATGACAAACGCTGCATCAGATTCATGCCTGCTCAATAATAAGAGCCGTTTTCTGAGAATGGAAACCTCTGTGTTTTATTTTTTAAAAAAGAAAAATATTTTGCAATGCATGTAGCTTGGTGCTGTCGGTTTTGAGAGTGCCGTAATATTATGATTTTGTTTTTTATCTTTAAATGTGTTCAGGTCCTTTCATTCAGCATAAGATGAACAGATGCAAGGTAGAGATATAACCATTTCTGCAGTACTTGCGTACATTAAGGTACAACTGTGTTTATGTAGATTATTTTCCCAGATACGGTTCAATTTATCTGTTTGTGTACAAGATACTAAGGGTCTCTTGGCATTCAAAAACATTTTAATGTTTTTTTTAAAAAGCATAATGTGGATATCAATCTGTCAGACAAAAATATCTGATTGGATAATAGAGTTCAATATCACAGGCTGTAAAAGCTTTCTAATACCTAAAAAACCCAACTGGTTAGTCAGTTTTTCCTGCCCTGCATCATTTTAATAAGGCTTTAAATACAAAAGCTCCTAGATTGTTAAAATACTCTTCCTAGCCTTTTTATAACAATTTGTGGCTAAACTGAGTTTATTTGGTCACAAGTAGCATTAATTTATTCTGTTTTGGGGGGCAGGGGCAAAGAGACATTCTTCAAGATTTTACTGCCATGCTCCAAAATAATTATATAATTATATATATATATATTGTGGTTATTTCTTATCAGTTGTTTTCTTAATAGTGATACCTTAGGCCAGCCTGTGGAGGGTCACAGATGGTTATTAGATACTGTGTCCTGTTTAGAGGATCACTTCTTAGATTTTTTTAAAGATTTTTTTTATCCCGCCTTTATTATTTTTATAAATAACTCAAGGCAGGGAACATACCTAATACTCCTTCCTTGTCCTAACAATCAGGAACCACGTTGAGACAAGGAATAGGTCTCTAGTGTTTTATTACTGCTACATTAGACAGAAAATCCTAACAAACTGAAGAAGCGTGGGAAAAACCCAGGCAGATAAACCCCAAAAGTCAAGGCGGGTCTGATCTGTGTCTCTTTGAATGGCTGCTTAACTCCTCACCACTACGCATGCGTTTTCCCCCCTGGATAGGGGGCCCCCTCCTGCTCACCATCAGTACTCATGACATTCCTCCCCCTATTTTCCCCACAACAACAACCCTGTGAGGTGATCATGCTCTTTAAAAGGATACATCGTGTACCTTCCCGTAGGCTTCCCGTCTGGAATATTCATGTGTCCTTATAGAACAATTGTCACAAAAGCTATCCATTTCTCTTTTCTCTTTTATATACTGGTTATCTCCTTTCCCTTTCTCCTCTGTCCAGCTGTCTCTCTCTCCTGTAATTTCCTCTCTTCGTGTTCTTCTGCCAACTCTCCTCATAAAGAAGTTTCTAACCCTTTACTTGCTCTAACTGAAACCAAATAATCTAGTATTGTATCACATAATCCATGTCTGAATATTACTGATAGAGGTGGGAAAATATTTCCAGTTTGAGTAGAACTAGCCTCAAAATGCCTTCTTTCAAGGTGGAAACAGTTGTTTCAAGTTCAAACAGGCTCTTCCAACTCTGTTAGAAATTTTCCAAGTCCCATTTCAAGCTCAAAATACCTGACTCAAATTTGAAATACTTCTTACAAGGTCCAGGCAGCCCATGTCAAATCCAGAACAGGTGTTTCAAACACAAAGCAGGAGTTTCAAGCTTAAAGTACTTCTAATCCAAGGCATTTAGCACTAATCGCTCGGCATCGTTGCTTTGCATTGTGTGTCCTGAATTAGCCAAGAGAATCAAGACATTATAAGGCAAAGCTTATTTTAAATGTGTTTTTTAAAATTTAAAATTCTACTTCTTGTTTGTATTCCAGAAGTGTAGTTCCTTTAAAAAAATTGTCAATTAGTTAAATTAATTTCCCAAATTATTTAGAATTCTTGTGTATCCTTCTACAGGTTCCTTACATACATAAAAGTCTTAAATTCAGTATTCTTGAAATTCATAGGTCTTGCAGATGCTAGTTCCACCCAGCACAATAGGATAAAATGTTCAGTGTGTTGTATGAGACTAGGCAGTTGGGTTAATCCAAACCATGATTCAGTTAACCAGAGTAAGCATGTTGTACAACACAGGCCAAGAATAAACTCGGCAGGGAGCTGGATCAGCTTTTAACTCCCTTTCTAATATAGTTGTAAAATACATGTGGCTACAAACATGCGTGCTTGCAACTTTGTGTGTGTATATATGGATTTTTGGGCGAGATGGTAAATGATTTTCCTTTTGAAAATGATAACTGTTAAACTAATAATTTATTGTGGAGTTATATGAATTGCATTTTAAAACATTATAAAACTACATTCCACCCCACAAATTCTATATAAGGGAGGGGGGGTTAAATGTTAGGCTCTTCTCCATAGCTCTGGGTTTTCTGAACCTAGTATATCAAGAACAGCATTCAGATGGCTTGGCCAGTTTATCCACTAATCGTTCAAAGCCATGAGTATCACAGGCGTTGGGCGTGTAGTTCCAGTCTGGAATATTCATGTGTCATTATTTGCTCCTGGTAATACACGAGTCTTGTTGCTGTGTTAGTTTCCAGTTGTGGTAAAAGTTCCAGCAATTATGCATCAGGAGCCCGTACCTTTCCTACTTGTTCTACAGGAGCATCTCAAGAAAGGGTCGAAAACATCAAAATGGTGCCTGCATAACTGAAGCCTTGCCCTTTTTTTGTTGGGTGTTGCATGTGTGACACCCATAAAAAGCAGTTGGGCTTCAATTGCACAGGCATCATCTTGACCTGTTGACATTCCCTCCCCCTAGAGACACCCCTGTTTTTGTATACAGAATAAATAAAACTACATCTTCTTGGAGCAGATTACTTCCAGTCGCAAAACGTTTATTTTGACATATTTGTTGGGGACTCTTCATTGACCTTTTATGTGACAGGTGTGATGCTGTGCCTGGCTACTCGTTTGTGTCCTCGCCCATGCAAGGAACATTTTGTGACTGATCTGGGGTCAGATTCGTGAGAGATTTACACCTTGTTTTTAATTATAGCCTGCCAATTTCAGTGGGATTTAGAGCAGAAGTATGTATTATGCAGTAGATGTTTAAAGGAAGCCTTAGAAGATGATGATAGGGGGAGGGGAGGCAACAGGGAGGGTAGGAACATTTAATCAATTTTCTTCTTACTATTTTTCTGCACAAAAACTGTCCGTATGTCAAGCTGCTTTGACTGGCAAATTAATAAATCAACCTGATGATAATTTAATAAGCCTCTTTCAAACCAGGAATGATCAGGCCTTCAGACTTCTGGACTGCATACAGTAAGGCATGCAAATTAATGCCTTATTTGCAGCTGGATGGAACATGGTTTCTCTTCAGTAAAAGGCGCAGGATCAGGCTGTAAATCATGTTGGTTTTTTAAAAAATCATGAAATAGTAGCTGTTATTTTAATTATAAATTTCTTTACTGTTTATAATGTCTTTGAGGACTGTGGCTGATCTGTCCAGGTTTAGAGATGCTTGCAAGTTTTTGCTCTGAACTTTAATCTGATGATAAACTGGGATCCTTTGTACTATAGTTCAGTTTTGGTAAATTTTATGCTGTAATACTTAGGATCAGGTATGAATTTGCTAAGGCTGCAATCCTGTGCATAGTTTGCTGAGAGTAAGCCTCAATTCAATGGCACTTGTAAATATTAAATTGGGTTGTATGAATTGTAACTGTTTGTTATAAACATCAACAATTTTGTAAGTATGGATTTTGTACAGAAGTAATGGGATCGTCATAGAACACACAGAAATACCTATAACTAGTTTGGTGATATGTTCAAAGTCGGTTTGTCTATGATGCATTATAAATTTATTGAGGGCTTGTTAAACTGTGTATGTTTGGTAATAAAAAATGCATGAGGCCTTTAAAAACAGTGACTTGAAATGGATGTCCTTGAATATTAATAAATACACCCTAGCTTCATTTTATAACATAAATGTTGAAGAAGGTGCACTTGTTCATCTATTATGGATTTTATAAAAACTTGTAAGAAGAGTTTGGAGTTAAGAGAAGTATTAGGGCTTGGAGACCAAGTCTGATGGTTCCTCCCCCAGTTCTTTTTCAGTGGAGCCTGAATTTCTCTTTGATTGAAAGTGGTTAATGCTTAAAAAGTAAGAACCTAATTGAAGAACCACACTCTAGTAAGTGCAATATTAATGTAATGTACGATGGGAGAGAAAAGGGGCATTTGTGGTAACTGTAACAGGGCATGTGAATGTATAAAGTATTGTGGAGTGGACCTCATTGGTTCCACCAAGAGCATCTGTAAACCTTTTCCCCACCACCTTGCTGCAGACTGCCCATTATGCCTGCTTAGAGCTGACTCTTGGAGAAAGGGAAATCCGGATTTATTCAGGAGGCAAGTAGCAATCTTGCTTCATTCACTGAGCTGACAGGAGGAGATGTCTAAAGGCTAGTCCCTTTCCCCAGAATGAATGTCCCTGCTTCATTAAAAATTTAAATCTTTGTTTATATCAAGGTAAGAGAACTTGAAGGAAATTGAAAGCACAGAAATAGAAGAGGAAAAAGAAAACAATTCAGAATTTGCTCCTTCAACCCAGAATAAAAGGAGACATACTTTGTACAACATCTAGCTTCAGTGGTCCCGAGGCTGATATATAATTCTCTTATTTCCAGCCTGGATTTTTATGGGTTGGGCCTTCCTTTCTTACCTGGCACCCAGTCTGTCTTGGGAGAACGCTTCAAGCAATAATTTGGTTTCACGTATCTTAAGCCTAAACCATGTTTTGCAAGCTTCACTGGATTCTTTATAAAATGAGCCAGCCATATCATGGCTTAGTGTCCTGTGTGGAAATATCCTCAGTTAACAGAGTTCACGTGCCATATTAAGCCATAAAGTAATTTTGTGTGGTTTGGCCAATTGTGGTTTATAGATCATGATTTATGCTTTATTAAATGTCTGAACCCAACCAAATAGGCTTAGTTAAGACACAAGGGTTAAACAAACTAAGACTTAGTCCAGTATGTGATTTGGGCTTACATCTGAGTGAGGCTTAAATTTCAAATCAGTATCTCCTACAATGTAAAACCGACTTCTGCCCAATGTTTAGATAATTCCTAGCTGTATATCCTGTTTTTTCAACCAGGAACTCAAAGTGGTGCACGTTGTATTCCCTCCCACAGTCCTGTGAGGTGGGTTGGGCTGAGACAGTGTCACCTAGTGATCTTCTGTAGCTGAACTAAAATCTCCCCAGTGCTAGTCTACCCCTTAGCCACTAGACCACCTCCTGGATCAAGAACATCTAGACAAGCTGCAAGGCAGCAAAGGAAGTTCAACCCATTTTATGAATATTGCTGCAAAAAAATGGTTTCTGTTTCTCATAGGAAAAAGAATGTCTTATTCGAAGAAGCCGGTGGTCTTCCCAGCTCAGTGTTGTCACTACTTTCTGCAACTGCGTTCCTGATTTCAGGCGTTTTTTGCTAGCTCCCAAACATCCTTGCCTGAAATTCAAATACTTAACAAAAATTTTACAACAAAGCCTCTATTCAGTATGAGTGCATCTTTCCCTTCAGGGGGAAAGTGATGGTAGTAGTCATGTGAACATGTTAATATTAAATCATTCAAATTAATCCCACCAAGACAGCAGAGACACACTATGGATGCCATAAGAGAGAGAAGCCTATTTACAAAATGGCTGTTGCAGCAAGCCTGGCCAGTATTTATCAGAAGCTGAACCAGCCTCCCAAACATGCTCTCTATCATCTCAGTGAGACCTGGGCATTCCTACAAATAAATTTGATAGTAGATTTTTTTTTTTGGCTAGTTTTCCAGTTTCCTATTTCTATGACTACTATTAGCACTGCAAGATCTTTCTGGAAAAGTTCCCAAGTCTGCATGGTTTCTCTACAGGTGGAGCCTTATTCTTTCATTGTTATGTGTTTTAAAACAAATGGGAAACCCCCATGCAGTTTAAAATGTCAATTCTTAAATTTATTCATGAAAGGAACAGGGTTGCTGGTGGAAGCTTTAGTAGTTGCATCAACTGCAGCAATACGAGGGGAATAGACTTTGGCAACAAGGCCATAAAGAAAGATTCCTCTTCAGTCTTTGTCATTCAGACAATGGCTGTCTCCACGGTCCCTGGCAATGAGATTCTGTAGTTAACCAGTTGCCCTTTTGTATATCTGATTTGTCAATGGGCTGATGCTAAAATCTCAAAGAATACACATTTGCAATAGCAATGTAATTTGCTTACTTGCATCAAAATGTGCAGACTTGCTTCCCAAGAAATGGCCAGCAAATAGATTTGGAGTGAAGTTACAAACAGCCCCCACCCAGCGCTTGCAACACAGCTTTCATCACAAATGACATGGATTCGTGCATCTTCGTACCTTGTTGCTTAACCCATCCTAAGGCATAGGGGGGAAATCTGCCGGTTGTCTTGGCAACAGCAGTCCCCTCCCCCCCAACTCTTTCTCTCTGACATCAAACAACTCTAAAAAGACAGGCACAGAACTTATGCAGGCCCATCGAGTTGGACAGTTCGAGGACACATCCTTCCATCCCTCTGGCTGCAGTGTGAAGTCCTAACCATTTTTAAATGACAGGCCCTTGTTTCTTTCATCTTACCCCCCAGCCCACAGTAGAGGCAGCTTAAAATCATATTCAACTGTTCCGGTTTTAAAAAAGTGTTTTCCCTCCTATCCCAACAGACGTCCTAAAAAGCTTGATCAACCATGTGGTTGAGGATGCCGTCAGGGCTGGGATCGCCCCAGCTTCTAGGGAGCTCCTGCTGTGGCACCTTCCCCCCCTTCTGTTGCCTGGACTGCCCTCCATGAGCATTTTCACTTTGACTGCAGAAGACATCAAAACCTGGCTTGCACCCTGCATCTGCCTGTGCCTGTCCAGCATTTTGAATAGCACCAATCAAGCATTGTGTGGCTTCTTTATGCACAGAGGGTTACTCTTCTGAAAGAAGGCCAGATCTGTATGAATACAGATCTTTTAACTACTGTATGCATTTAGAGCCTTTTTTTGTTGTTTTTGAAAGAGCACTAGGTCTGCAATTAGCAAACAGGACTAGCATTTTCAAGAGCCTGCTAGTTCTGTGCAAGTGTCTGAAAGAGACCTGGGCTCTGCGGCTCTTCTCCATCACCAAGTTCTTATAGATGCTTCAGTGAGGTCACAGGGAAGTTGGAGAGGTGCAGAGCAAATGGCTGGCTGCAGAATTCTGGGAGTTGAAGTGCAAATCACTGAGGTTGAGAAACACTGTTTTAAACTATTCAACACTATGAAAGAGTCACACGAACTTCTATGGGTGCCAAAACTGGGCTGCAGCTTTCTGTATCACTGCCATCTAGTTTTAGTCCAGAGTTTTGCATCCCAGATCTTTAACACAGCCCTGAAATATCTTCATGGAAGTCGATGGAATACAAGGAATGCCTGCTTGAATTTAGAGCACGTGGGTGGGATGGTTAAACAGCTTGGCTGCAAAGAGAGGCTTGTTTTTTGTGCAATAGTGTTTAATTCCTCCCTTCTGGGAATCCAGACCAACCACTGGCTAGCCGTATTCAGATTACCACTAGCTGCATTGAAGAATTAAAGAAGGGCAGCGCCTGGCTTACTTTGGCAATTCAGAAAAGCTAAGCAGGCTCAAATGTGATTGGTACATGGATGGAGAGCATTAGATAATACCAGGGCTGTAGATTAGAACTGGGAAGCAGGAAAAACATCCCAGAAGGAGGTAATGGCAAACCACTTTTTCCTGTTGCCAAGAGAGCTACATGGATACATCCAGAAATTCCATAAGAGTCTAATTTGCCTCAAACACCATCCCTAGCCCTTTTTTAAGTTGCATAGGGGAAGCCGTGCCTTGCCTGTTTCATTGTTATACAAAACACCTGGTTCCTAATATTCAGTGTTTCCACCTAATACTGAATTGCATGGCAGGGTTGTCAGTAACTATTACCAACCTAGGTGCACAAAAATTAAAATGAAAATACGTTTTGCTAGTTGGTTGCTCAGTATCTTGTATAACCTTAGCAAGTCAGGCCAGCTCAATGTGTTAATGTGAATTTACAAGTCCAAGAGAATATCTGTAGCTCAGGGTTGAACTGTAGATTCGATTGGTACCACATGTGGGCATCAAAACACTTCAGAAAGCACGCAAATGGGAGAAATTTGCTGGTAGGCAAACCACCACCAAAGAAGAGCTATATAAAAACAGAGCAAACCCCACTCCCTTCTAGCACTGAAGATGTTGCCTAGTCGGGCAATGAAACGTCTGCAGGAAAACAACCAAACTCAGAGAACACCAAGGATTCCACAGGCAGTTGGGCTTATTTGGTAAACACTGTTAAGCATGGCTGAACAGAAGTTCAGCCTCAACTCTCGCATCAGAAAGATTGCATTAATTGTAAGACTTGTGTGCTGCAATCAAATTCAGTCCTACCAGTTTTCCAATGCCTGTTTCAGCGAACCCCTTTCAAAACTAGGTGCACCTAAAAACACAGTAAGCAGAGTAGGAAGCGTATGTACAGGAAGAGAGCCTCTTCTGCCATGGCACCTACCCTGTGGAACATTCTCCCCTGGAGATCAGATTGGCCCCGACCTTGCTGGCTTTTTGCAAGGCCCTGAAGACCTGGTTTTCCAATGGGCACAGGGACCCAGGTGTGTGATGGAGCCGGTGCACAGACTATACAGTACTCTTTTGCTGAATGGGACTACCTCGGCTGTGAGTTTTACGTATTTTATCCTTTTTATATGCTTTTCTATTTTTTTCTTGTTTTTAATTTCTTGTTTTTATATTTGTTTTAACTGTAAGCCACCCAGAGTCATATATAGGAGATGGACAGCCATATAAATTTGAATAAATATTTATACACATCTGTAAACACACATATAAGTAAACAAACATGAATAAACATTTGTATTTTTTGGTGGAAAGGAAAAAGGGTCACGGCTTCCTACAACAAACACCCCCCACCTCTGTTCACATGCCAGGAAGTCCGGGCTGAAGGGCCTGGAACTCCCTTTTTAGCCCAGCCTATTGTGACGCCAAGGGGCTCCGCCCCATCATCGGCTTTTAAAGGGCTCACAACCCGGAAGCGGCCGAGGTGACGGGCATTAGACCTGGCAGGTGAGCCTTTTAAAGGGGTGAAGGTTCGGGCTGTCATAGAATCCCGATATGACAGGGAGAGGTGCTGATTGGTTACGAGGCGTCATGTGAGGTCTGTCGCGGGGGGCCTAGAACAACAGAACCATCTATGTTAAAAGGCACCTTGTCTTCCGAGCGCGGGCTTTTAAACGAAGCGGCGCGTGCCGCTCGCAAGAACGCGTGGGAGGGGCGAGGAAGCGTATTGGTTGAGAAGCGGTCGGGAAGCCGCCGGAGTGAGTGAGGAGTTGGTTGGCGGCGGCTCTTGCGTAAAGCAGAGACCGGGGTGCTTTCGTATCAGGGGATTGATAACTCCCCTTGGGCAGAGCCGTAAATACTTTTATGGGCGAAGAGAGTCAAAACGCGCTTACGAAACCATTCCGTTCGGGGCGGGAGTCCCCAGGGCCCGGTGTTTACCGAGCTTGCTGCGCAGCGAATAATAAACGTTGCGGAAAGGCCTTTGCCCAGCTGGCCGGCGGTCAAGCGGCATGGAAAGGGAGGAAGGGATTTCATGGCTCCCCGGTGGGTTCGGGGAATAACGTCGTACAAAGGTTGAACTCTTGAGCTGGAGCGATCAGGTGTCAGGGCTGAGCAACCACAGAAAAGTCATCCCGAAATTTTAAAAAAGTAGCCAGTTAACTTGTTCACGTCTTAATTTTATTGGGGGGGGGAGCGGTTTGAGAGTTGGAAGCACAATATTTAATGGCATCATCTGTCAGAATTCACTCTTGCAACACGCACAGTTCAAATTCATAATCCAAACTTCTTGCCGATTTATATTTTGTACAACAGGGAAAGATTGGCCGAGCTCATGTACAATTGTCAGGGAGTTGACTGAGAATTTACAATCTGAATTTTTCACTTCTCTGATTTTAGTTCTGTATGCGTGTAACATTTGTATATTTAATAGGATTTCAGTCATACTGGATTTACCTTTTCTAGGGATTTCTCTACAGTATTTCAACTGGGCTGTTCCAAACAAATTATTTGGAGAACAATCTATATTTTACCCTTTTTACATGTATGGATAGATGGGGGGGCTCTGTTTATTTTGCTTCTTATGGTTGAGTTCATGTACTACACATTGTGGATGTGTTGGGTGAACCCAACAATTTGTGGCTTATTGAATAAATCATGGCTAAACAAACTATGGCTAGTATGATTTATGCCATCATTTATCATACAAAGTGTCTTTAAGTTGTGACGTAACTATTTTTGTTCTTTTCCTTGCTTCCTGGAAGGGGAAACTATACTGAAGAACTTTGTGCTGCTGAGGATTATATTCTGGAATAAATTGCTGATACTTCCCCCACAGGGGCTGTTTTAGGAGCATGGACAACTGAATGCATGTTTAGAATTGTGATAGTAATCTCTCCTTTTAGCCTATTCTGAGCAAATCAAAGAAAACTGTTGGCCACCATGTAGTACCTATGTACTATTTATGGATGGAGGATTACAGGGCTCCAAACGCCATATATATTCATGAAACAATGCTGAGCCAAATCCCTTTAGTTTGAACTAGTAAGTCATATACCCACCTGTAAAGAGTGAAAGGGGTTTGAAGGGATAAGTTTCTGCACACTTTCCCCTACCAATGATGCTATAAATATATAAAGAAATGTGCAAAACTATACAAGTACAGTCAGTCATTTTGTGGTATTAATAGCAAGGAGAATAAAAGCAAAAGATGGAAAAAGGACTACTGGATTGTAATATAAAATTTAACTGCAGAGAAATGTGCTTTTAAAACTAAATAGAACATTTTTTAAATTCTTGTTTTAATTGTTTTTAATTCTTGTTTTTCAAAATGTTACTTCTGAGTTAATAGTTGCTAACTTTTTTTCCTTAACTGAAAACAGAATACTATTTTAATTCACTAGCTGTTAAAAAACAAAGTCTCCTTTAAGTCAAGTTCAAAACTATTTTTTTTTTAGGATTGGTAGCCTAACATTCCCCCAGCTCAAAATGAAAATAACTAAGTAGACCTGTATAACAAAAATTTGTAGCCTAGAATTCTGCCAAATATACAGTAGTCGCTGCAAAAAAAATGTAGAAGAGTCATATGGAGTGATATTGAAGGAAGATGAAGAGTGAATCTGAACATGAGTTAGAACCCATATTAGGGATTACATTGTGGTGTCAATGGAGTGAAACATTCTTATTTCTCCACCCTTATTGCATCTGCCATTAGCCGTCCAGCAGCCCTGTTTAGGGCAATCCAGTCCTGCTGGGGAGGGATGGGCTGTAGGGCCATTGTAAGGAATATTCTCACTATTTGGCAGATAAAAGTTGCTTAGATTTGCGCAGAGTTGGACTCTGACTGGACAGGTCCAGTTGAAGTTCCAGGGCAAGGCCTTGTGTAGTTAGTTATCTGGAGCAAGTTTGGTCCTGTGTTTCTAGAGGAAGTAAACAAGGTTCTCCAGTCTGTTAGCTTGGCCACCTGTTTGTTAGATCCATGTCCCTCCTGAATGGTTAAAGCCACCCAAGAGGTGACCTGTAATTGGGTTCATGCAGTGTTGTCAACTTCTTCAAGGAAAGGGGTAGCCTTGAAGGAGGCTGTTGGTACGCCCTCTCCTCAAGAAGACACTGGACCCAACAGTCCTAGACAACTATCATCGAGCCTTCCGTTTTGTAGAAAGATAGTGGAGAGAGTAGTCAGGCTTTGGCTCTAGGGAACCTGGAGGAAGCAGATTATTTGGACTTGCTTCAGGCCACAGTTTATTATAGAGACTGGACTGGTCATACTTGCTGATGACCTGTGGCAAAACCAGGGATTTTAGTTAGACATGCTTATTGCTGAGACAGCATAGGTCATTCTTTCTGATGATCTTCGGTGGAGCTGGGATGGGTGTTTCCATCCTTGTGCTCTTTGATCTCTCAGTGGCCTTCAGTACTGTTAATCATGGTATTCCTCTGGACAGTCTATGGGGATTGAAAGTGCGGAACACCATGCTACGGTGGTTTCCAATTTTCTCAGTGGCTGGTTTCAATTGGTGTTGACATGAAGGAAGAGATTGAGAATACAGCCCCTCACTTGTGGATGTTGCAGGGCTTGACACTCTCCCTGCTATTCAACATCTACATGAAACTGCTGGGTGAGGTCATCTGTTGGTTTGAGTATGGTGATGCCCAATTATATATCTTGACTCCAGGCCATTTAAGTGATGTTACTGATGTCAGGCCCACAACTAGGATCTTTGTCACCCGGGGCAAACATGGATTCCGCACCCATTTTGGTGCCCCCCCAGCATTCATTTTGGCACCCCCCCAGTGCAGGACCCGGGGCACATGCCCCACTTGCACACACACACCCCAGTTGCGGCCCTGACTGATGTCTTGTCCCAGTGCCTGGAGGCTGTGCAGGCCTGGATGAGAAGGAACAGACGTAGGCTCAATCACAACAAGACTGAGTGGCTGGGGAGTCTCCATCTTTAGCCTTGATTGGGCTTTACTTCCCTATTCAAGACTGTGCACAGTTTGGGAGTCATTTTGGACTCAGCTTCCGCATGAAAAGCAGATGGCAGCTGTGGCCAATGGACAAAGGACCGTGGAGTCCTTAGTGCTCTCTGAGCCTTGTTTTCTTGCAGATGTTTCATTGCCACACTAGGCAACATCTTCAGTGCGAACACTGAAGATGTTGCCTAGTCTGGCAATGAAATGTCTGCAAGAAAACAACAAGGCTCAGAGAGTACCAAGGACTCCACAGTTCAGCCCTGAGCTATAAATATTCTTTTCGACTGGGACAAAGGACCATTTCCTAGATCCATATAGTATGCCAGTTGTGCCCATTCCTGGATTAGAAGGCCCTTCAGATGGTCACTTATGCCCTAGTCACCTCAAGAATGGACTATTGCAATGTGATCTATGTGGGGCTTCCCTTGAAAACCACTTGGAAGTTTCAGCTGGTCTGGAATACAGCAGCATGGGCAGCAACAGGTATGCTCACGTGACACCACTGCTCCATGAGCTGCATTAGTTGCCAGTTGACTTCCAGGTACAATTCATGGTGCTGGTTACTACTTTCAAACACCACCTTTAAAGCCGTTCATGTACCTGAGGGACCATCTATTTCCAATAATTTCTGCCTGTCCAGTATGATCTGGCAGAATGGGTGTACTTCAGGACCTCTCAATTAAACAGTGTTATCTAGTGAGACCTCAGAACATGCCTTCTCTGTCAAGGCACCTGCCCTCTGAAATGGCATTCCCCCAGAGATCTGTACGTCTCCCACCCTGATGATGTTCCAAAAGGCATTGAAGACTAGGTTATTTCCCCAGGCCTTAGGGTGGAGTGATGGTGAACCCTGGTAAGGTTTTGTTTTGTTTCATATGGTTCTTCTTTCTGGACACACAACTTTTTGTTTTTTCATTTTATTGTTGTAGTTTTTTAATAATTAAAGTACCCACGTCATTACGAGTCAGGCATTCTTTAAACCTATGTAAATAAACAGATAGATTTCTTCAGAAACTGAACATGGTGAGAGATGTCACATCCTTATATTCTGCTTCTGTTCAATGGAGAGGAACGCCCACACATAATTGCTTAATTATGATGATGCAGATGATAGTTGGTAATCTTTCTCCCTACTTTTTTGGGGGGGGGCAGGTTATATACTTCTATTGCCTGTTTAATAATTCTGGAGAAATACCTGCTATATTACTTCATCTTACGGATATCTATCAAACTATTCCCAGGCACAAGGTAGTCTGGATTAGTGTCAGTAAAAGTATATTGATGGATTTTATATTTATCATAGTCATATTTCACTATGAAGAAGACAATGCTCTCTGGAGTTTCCAATTAATCTGCACAACTATTTGTGAAAACAAACAGTATTCTCTGTGAACTCAAGATTACTCACTGGGCTTCATTTCACACTGATAGGTTAGGTGCAGTGCTGATGTGGAACATCCTGCTTGCAACTTCAGTGTAGAAGGAATGCCATGAATACAATTCTACGTCTGACTCATGCTTCAAGCAGGAGCTTGCATCTATTCTCAAAAACAGGTATTGGAGTTTTTTTGGTTCATGGAAGACTATGAACATATAATGGGAATGCTACAGATCACCAGTCATTTGGGAATTTAGAACGGCAAAGGATGTTTGTTTCTAGAATTTTGTGAGATTCAACATGGCTTAATGTATCTTACAGTTGCAGATACGTATATGTATGTTTAAAAATGATTTCATACCTTACTTCATTTCTTTGGAGACTTCTTGACCTTTAAAAGACAGCTGCAAGTAAATAGTGGTCCTGTTTCAGATGAAATTCAAATCACTGAATACTTAATCTGTCTGTGAAGTTAAATACAAAGCATTCTCACAGGTATTGTTCGTAGTCGTAATGCTGTTTGTTTTCACAAACCAGGATTTCATAGTTTCAGAGCGGACAACTGCTGAGAGAAGGCTCTAACCTTTTGATTTCAAAGGAGCTGTGGTTTCCACTGGTGCCTCCCTGGCTAATGTAAGAAAGGTGTTTTGCCATAAACGCTTCTGAGATATTTGGTGAGGTTGGACAGCGGCTGGCCCAAGCAGGAAGCCCGTTGTCTGCCTCTAAAGAAAATAGTAAGTTACAAAATGAAAGCATCAAAGAACCAACAGGATGCAGTCCCAGGAGTCTTTTCTGGCATGTGGGTCCTCCTTGAAAGTTAGCACTGAGTGAAGAGTGACCTTAAAACTCACTTTATTCAAACAGACTGAGCTCAGGTTTAAAGTTCAAGGCATTTTGTTTTTTCACCTGTTTCCTACAGTTTTCAGGAACTTCTAAAGAATTAATATGTAACTATATCTGGTCACTGAGCCAACAGTGAGCACTTTTTTTCTTCTAGAGAAAATAAAGTTATTGAAGTAAAAAGACAGAAAAATAGGATGCTGTACTGCAATGGAAAGTGGGTCAGTGCTAGCATCTTTAGAGAGCCATCAGTACTCCATCTGCTTCCCAAAGGAGCTACGGGTTTCCTATGTATCCCATATGGAAAATAATTTAGATCAACACTTAAGGGTATAAATAATTTCCCTTTTGATTGCTATAGGAAAAAAAATCACGGAAATGCTGGTATTTCTGCTTTGTCAGGCTACAGCCACAGGGCACATGCAGCCATGTGCCATCCTTGGAATACTCTGACCTCCCTTGCTTTGGATCTTGGGTCTGGACCAGAATCCTTTGAGCTTTAGGAATTGGTTTCTTTCTCTTCCCTTAAGCTGGGTTGGTCGGCGGTTCGAATCCGCGTGACGGGGTGAGCTCCCATTGCTAGTCCCAGCTCCTGCTCACCTAGCAGTTCGAAAACATGCAAATGTGAGTAGATTAATAGGTACCGCTTCGGCGGGAAGGTAACGGTGTTCCGTGTAGTCATGCTGGCCACATGACCACGGAGGGATCTACGGACAACGCCGGCTCAGCGGCTTAGAAACGGAGATGAGCACCGCCCCCTAGAGTCGGATACGACTGGACTTTACGTCAAGGGAAACCTTTACCTTTACCTAAGCTGGGTTGCTCTCACAGCTTACTCTATGAAGGGGAAAAGGGGGAGACAGACCATTTTGCCCCCGTATGTCAGGTGATGCTCACTGTCCTGTGTGGCAGAAAAATAAATGATTAAATCAAATGTTTTAATAATTTCAATCAGATGCTTCTAATGACAATAAATAGTACATGTTCCTAATTTTTAAAAAACCTTAGTTGTAATTTATCACAAACATTTTGAATTTATAGTTAAAATCTTACAAAACTGAATTAGAGAAAATCACATGTTGTGAAGTATGTCCATTTCAGTTTTTATCTTACAAAAATGGCTTTGTCACATCAAATTCCTAACTCTTGGTTTTTGAAGTTTTGACTTTTGCTTGATTTGCCTAGAAAACAAAACCTTGATGCAGTGTATTTGGTTTGGCTGAGCGAGAAGATAGAGGCAGGGTACAAAGAATCTGTGGGATACTTATTGCTAACTTACTGCTCTTCGTTCAGCAGCTTGATGTAGGCAATGAGAATAATTTTTTTTTTAAAAATCCAAAATATTGTACTAATATCCTTGATAGAAAGTCCTGTGTTATATCATTAATTAACATTTTTATGATTGCAGCATTTTTTAATAAATATGTAAAGCACCATCAGTAGCAAGCTTGACAGATCAGTCAAGTTTAAGTCTGAAGTTTCTCCTGGGGGTTAATAAATGTTGATTTATATCAGTATTTTAAGTTCTTTGGATTTAAATTAGTTCACTCTGCTTGATTCCCAAGTTGGTTACCCAGAGTAATGGCAGAAAAAATGGGAAGAGTAACACTGCAGTGATTCTTCTGCTGCTTCCTTCCATCACAGCAACAGCTGTTTTGCCAAACACAGAGGCACTGCCTGGCACTGCACTGCATTCTTGCAGGAACAAGTCCAGATAAGGAGGGGACAGCTTGTTTTCCAGTGGCTCTAGTTGGAGTCAGTGAGGGCTCATTTCTCATTCGTGCCTTTTAGCATCTCTTCAGCTACTGTACCAAAATTAGAGGCTTTCTATGGCTTCAGTGATGGCTCAGTGATGCTGTGAAGACACTGAAACCATTAGGGGAAATAGTTTGAGTAAATGAGCTGCAGTTTTTAATAAAAGATTAATAAAAGAGCAAAAACATGCTGACACTAGGACTAGTTACAGCTGCCATCAATAGTGTCCTTAATAATATGCCTTCGGTGTTGCAGACATAAATACATATGAATAGCTGCTGTATGTACAGGGTTTGCACATTAATTCGGTGAGCGCAGTATCGGCTCACCTCCACACACACTAGTGACGCGTTAAGCTAAATTTATTGGCTTCAAGTTAGTACGTACTGCTGTTTAGCACAGTATTTAATGTAATTATTTGGGGAGAAGTTTCACAATGTTCCAGAGTGCACATGCGATCATGGATTTATGCCTTCATAATTTCATAAACCTCACAACAGCCCTGTAAGATAGATCAGTGTATTTTACCTAATTTCTGTTTTTAGGGTTTGAAATTGAAGATGTTGACTCATAGCTTCCTTGTAAATTTTCAGCAGGGAATTTACACTCTGCATTCCTATGTACAATGCTTTACTAAATTCATTCATATTTTATTTTAAATCAGTCCTCCAAAACTGTGACAAGGAATTATTGAATTAGTAGGCTTGAAATAAAATGTGTCCTAACTGGTCTGAATGAGCGATCCTTATTGTGATTTCCCAACTGTTTTAATCTGTTCTCCCCCCGCCCCCACAATTTGCTCCATATCCTTCATTTTCCATCACTGTTACTTTTCCTTTCTCAGGTAATAGTCATAAGCAAATAAGCTTTACCAACAATTGGATAGGCTGTCAGTTGTAGTTGAAAGAAACTGCTTGAAAAGATGACATACAGATTTCACTCATTTTCCCAGGATATTAAACTTTAATGGCTGCAGTATGAATATTTCATGACAGTGTCTTTTGAATAAGTCGTTTTGTCCTGGAGAATATTGTAAGGCCTAATTTTTGTCTAGTCAGAACTAGTTAAATACTGTGCAGGCATACCTTGTTTCATTGCGCTTCGCTTTACTGCACTTCACAGATGCTGCATTTTTTTACAAATTGAAGGTTTGTGGCAACTCTGCGTTGAGCAAGCCTATCGGCCCCATTTTTCCAACAGATTACCATTTTTTAGCAATAAATTTTTTTAATTAAGCTATGTACATTTTTTTAAACATAATGCTATTGCACACTTATACAGCATAATGTAAACTTAACTTTTATATGCACTGGGAAACCAAAAAATTCATGTGACTCACTTTATTGCGATATTTGCTTTATTGCAGTGATCTGGAACCAAACCCACAATACCTCCAAGATATGCATGTAGTTGCCAGCTTTTTCCTTTGGAATACGAAGGAAAACATATCTATCTCTGCTGTTACATCTTTTACTTATACTGCCTGGTGGTTTATTTTTTACTGTCATTGTATAAAATTTTTGTTGTTGTTCATGTTCGTTGCATCGGTGATGCTATCTAACCATCTCATCCTCTGCCCTCCCCTTCTCCTTTTGCCTTCAGTCTTTCCTAGCATCAGGGTCTTTTCCAGTGAGTCCTCTCTTCACATTAGGTGCCAAAGTATTTGAGCTTCAGCTTCAGTATTTGCCCTTCCAATGAGCAGTCAGGGTTGATTTCCTGTAGGATTGACTGATTTGACCTCCTTGCAGTCCAAGGGACTCTTTAAGATTCTTCTCCAGCACCACAGTTTGAAAGCATCAATCCTTTGGCACTTAGCCTTCCTTATGGTACAATTCTCACAACCATACATTACTACTGGGAAAACCATAACTTTGATTATACAGACCTTTGTCGGCAAGGTGATGGCTTTGCTTTTTAATATGCTGTCTAGGTTTGCCATAGCTTTCCTCCCAAGGAGCAAGCATCTTTTAATTTCATGGCTGCAGTCACCATCTGTGGTGATCTTGGAGCCCAAGAAAATAAAATCTGTCACTGCTTCCATTTCTTCTCCTTCTATTTGCCAGGAAGTGATGGGACCAGATGCCATGATCTTAGTTTTTTTAACATTGAGTTTCAAGCCAGCTTTTGCACTCTCCTCTTTCACCCTCATTAAGAGGCTCTTTAGTTCCTCTTCACTTTCTGCCATTAGGGTGGTATTGTCTGCATATCTGAGGTTGTTATTTCTCCTGGCAATCTTAATTCCAGCTTGTGATTCATCCAACCTGGCTTTTCTCATGATGTACTCTGCATATAAGTTAAATAAGCAGGGTAACAAAATACAGCCTTGTGATACTCCTTTCCCAATTTTGAACCAATCGGTTGTTCCAAGTCTGGTTCCAACTGTTACTTCCTGACCCGCATACAGGTTTCTCAGGAGACAGGTAAGGTGATCCGGTACTCCCATCTCTTTAAGAATTTGCCACAGTTTGTTGTGATCCACACAATCAAAGGCTTTAGCGTAGTCAATGAAGCAGAAGTAGATGTTTTTCTGGAACTCTCTTGCTTTCTCCATGATCCAGCAAATGTTGGCAATTTGATCTCTAGTTCCTCTGCCTCTTCGAAACCCAGCTTGTAGTTCTGGTAGTTCTTGGTTCATATATTGC
Organism: Candoia aspera; assembly: GCF_035149785.1. Taxonomy (NCBI): domain Eukaryota; kingdom Metazoa; phylum Chordata; class Lepidosauria; order Squamata; family Candoiidae; genus Candoia; species Candoia aspera. Next base: position 26,108,379 of record NC_086157.1, read on the forward strand.
TGAAGCCTAGCTTGTAGGATTTTGAGCATAACCTTGCTAGAATGTAAATGAGCGCAATTGTGCAGTAGTTTGAACATTCTTTGGCATTGCCCTTCTTTGGAATTGGAACGTAAACTGAACTTTTCCAATCCTGTGGCCACTGTTGAGTTTTCCAAATTCATTGGCATATTGAGTACAGCACTTTAACAGCATCATCTTTTAGGATTTTAAATAGCTCAGCTGGAATACTGTCATCTCCACTAGCTTTGTTGTTAGTAATGCTTCCTAAGGCCCACTTGACTTCACTGTCTAGGATGTATAAAATTAAGCATCAGCTATTATTCTTTCCTCTTGCCACAAGATGGCTAATTAGCCTTTTAATAGAGGTGAAGTGATTATTTTATAGAAAGGACTATAGATCTTGGAGATTTTAATTTGCTGTTTGGTGCTAGAAAAAAAGATAAAGTCATACTAGAGTAATACCTCTGTTATATACAATTAAATGAGCACATGTTCAAGTCTTACAAGATGCTGGAATAGTAATGATTCAGAATGAAAAGTGGTTATTAAATGAGTTACATTTTAAAAAAGAAAGTCATGTGTTCTTATCTCTCCTGCTAATAACATTTTGGTTAGGTTTACCATGTGAAAAAAGGACCCTGTGGACAGGAGGTTGTTTATATAATACACAAACTTTATTTATTTTTGCTCATCTACCACAGTGAAATCTCAACTGGCTCATTATTCAAAATCAATAATACTTGGATAATCCTGATTTAAATTAGCAAGATTAGCAGTAAGGGAATTCCAGACTGCATTATTATCCCCAATCCCTTTTTTTATAAGAATTTTATTAGATTTAAAGCAAAGATAAAAACTACAAAAAGGCAAAAAAACTACAAAAAGAAAAGAGAAAAAACTAAAAAATGTGAAAACATAAGAAAAAAGAATGTTAAAGATTACATAATGAGGTGACTTCCAACTTTTAACAACAGCAATTTCCATAATCAATCCCTTACTCTGTATCAAACCAAAATCACATTATTTCTATAAATCATTCTATTAACACATTATAAAAGTCACTAAATGCAATTGCTCCTTTCCCTTGTATTAAAAGAAAAAGAAATATATAAACCTCTTAATCAACTTCCCCCCAAAATACATTTATTTCCTTCCTACCACTACTTCTATACATTTCTGTCCACTATAATAAAAATCAAACTAAAAAACATATAAATTGTTATAATTGCAGTATTATTAATTTTAAGAGTAGACAATCTTAATTCTATTAAACCTAAAATCGGCATTTATTGTTTACACCTTATTAATCTTAATCCAAATTGTTGGGAAAATAAGTATGAAGTCAAACAAGCCTTAAAATCAATCCAGATAAACATACTCAAATCCTTACCCCACTTCAAAATAGACCAAAGCATTCACATATTCACTGGCTTTGCGCAGTGGCATTATCGTAGCCAATGAGGTTAATCTGATTATTGAATATTGCTAATTGAAACTTTCCACAATAAACACAAGGCATTTTTCACAGAGAGATCAAAAAGCCCCCTTTAAAAAAATCAGACTTTTCAGCAAAAGGCTCCCATAGAAAACAACCTTTTTTCCCATAACTTTCCATCAGAAAGACAATTACGTTTATAATTTGTAATTCGATCTGTCCATTTAATTCCTTCAGTTCCACAATCTGGTTGTCAGCAGAAACCTCAATCTCACTATCAGTAAAGACATTTCAATCGTTGTTGAGTTCCTCAACTTCTTCCACAACTTCCTCAGCCAGATGACACATTTTAAAGCTGATATTTTCTACAATGTCCCGAATATCTTGCAAAATAGCTTGACAGGAGTCAGAAAAGATCTGTTTAAAGAACTGTTTACGCTCACAATGAAACTCTGAGAAAGTCTCCTTGAAATCCTCCATGTTTTAGGCAGCAGATCATGGCACCCTCTAGATACTTGACTAGCAAGAATAGGAGTTAATGAGTTAATGGAACATTTCTGAAAGTTGTTGACACAAGAAAAAGTAAGCTAACAGGCAGCTCCCAGAGAAAGTGGCAACAGAAAGCTGAAGATTCGAAACAGATTCACTGTGTAGGGAAATATTAAATTCCTCAAATTCAATACAAAAATGATAGCAGGGGGGTGATTATTTATTCTCAATCCTCCTTAGTATTTAAAAGGGAAACAAGACAAAACTTATTTTTTTTGGTAAAAATTAATTCCAGAAATAACAGTAAGCACCAAGAAAGAATGCTTCTCCTTGCTGTCAAAAGCCTCTCTTAGGGTACATAACTTTAAAAAAATATATAAATTGGGTGATTTAGAAATGGGGTGGCTCGACTTAGTGACTCCTTAAGGCTACAGCACGGCTTGGAAATGGTCAGCTCCTACCAGATTGGCGCAGATGCTGTTTGCGATTTTCTGGCTACAAGTCGCCATTCTGGAGAGCAGATGGGATGATTCCGAGTGTTTTATTTGTCCGTGAAAACACTCTAGGCTTTGGGGGAAAGCTTGCCTGAGCCCAAAAAACCGCCGCATTGTCAGTTCTGTCCCCAGAGCTCGTGGACACAGCTGTTCAGTTGGCCATGTCCCCACCAGAAGTCCTATGATCCCCAATTCCAAAGCCAGTTTAAAGCTGACCTGCCGTTATTCTCACTTGTTATTCTCAGAACACAAAGGCCAGGTGGATCATAACCAACTCCAGTGATCAACATTCTTACATCAGTTGACCAATAGGAAAGTGCAAAAAACAAAAACAAAATCCCTTCAGTCCCCTGCCATAAACAACTGTGAGTCCTGGAGCAACAAAATCCCTTCACACCCCACTCACACACACACACAAAAGGTTAAAAGTTAGCATCCACATTTGTGTACATTTGTCTGGTTAACAACAACATCATCATCATGGTATCCCTTTGCATGAAAGGATACCATGCAAGCAAGTTTGCAACCTGGCACTTTTCCTAATAGCTGCAACTATGATTGCAGGGTACAGCAGTGGCTGGAGGGGAGATGCATTTTAAACAATGCCTGCAGATTAGCACCAGGCACAGGATACTGAAGATTGCTTGGGATGGGAGCCACCAAGTTCCCTTGCTCTGCTCCACACAAAAGAGAAAGAAAACAAAAGAATTCCAGATGCCACACTTCTCTCCCCCCCCCCCCACCATTTAAGCAGGGGTAGCTATGGAAAAAACATAGGCTGGTTGGTTTTCCAGTGCAGGGGAAACAGAAGATGGCTGTCAATCTTTCTGCATCCAAGCCAGAGCTAAGCCAACAGAGGGGACCAGAGCTGGTTCTGAAGCAACAAACATAATGTGCCCTTAAGGCTACGGGGATGTTACTTGCACATAATTCCCCATTAATTGAAATCTGTAACACCCTTTCCTAACCACCTGGAAGATGGTGCCTGAACCCCCATGATAAACAGTGCAAGTGAAATATGACCAAAAACTTGGGTTTCAGCATGGCATGATCAATCACTTGATTTCCCATTCTTCTGTGTCATTTCAGAAACATGGATATGTAGAGTTTAGTTTAGTGTTGTGTTGTGTTTAGTTTTAGGTTTAGGTTTAGTTTAGTTTAGTTTTGTGGAGGGCGATAAAATCAGTGTCTGTGGTATAAAATACAAATCAGTATTCCTGATGTGAAATTACATGTCTCTGTGAGCTAAACCAATATGGGAGGAGCTGAGCAGTATGGTTGTGTGTAACCCAGGTTTATCCATCTTGTATGCTCGGTTTCACTCTTCCAAACAGCTAGGGAGTGGGGAGGTTGAACAAGCTGCTGAAGGATTTCCTCTAAAAATATGGGCCTTATTTTAAATGTAGTTTCCTCATGGGCTATTTCTCACTATGAAATAGCTTGACAATAAGCAGGATCTAAAAGGGAAACTGTATTCCCATATTTTAAGCAAAGCCTTGGAGACTTTTTTGCCTCCTGGAATAAATTTCGTAACAGAATAACCAAAGCTTCAACTCTCTTCGATATGTGACGATGAAGGAACTTACTTCTTTCTTTTGTGAGGGGGGGAAAAAAACATTATCTTTTGTTAAAATATAGATCCATGTCCCAGTGAAGAAACTGCATAATGTAAATAAAGTACATCTTTTGCAGATGGATACTTGCTATGAAGCTTTTAATATACATGTTCAATTCCTTTTTTATACTTACTCTGGCAAGTAACTTCTTGATTGTGAATAATTTGTTTTACAATTCACTTTTTAGAATTCAAAGTGAACATGAGTACCCTAACCCACCCTCCATGGGAATTAACTGCATGTTTGATTCTTTTTCAATCCTTGGTGGGCCAAATTTCTTCTAGAAGGGTCTGCATTTCTGACACAAAACACAATCTGGAAAGTAATGATATTTTTGTTCTAAAAGGGAGTTAGAGCAACCATCATTAAATTCTTATCTTTGTGGAAGAATACAACCCTGAACTGTTTCATATCATGAAGGATAAGTATATATGAGCTAAATGTTTATGAAAAAGCAGAACAAATCATTATAGTATTTTGAAAAGATGGCACCATCATTATGCTGCATTGGCTTTCAACTAGTGATTTCACGGCTAAGGTAGAAGTTGAACTAGGGAACACAAAGTTGACACGTTCATACTATGCTTGTAACTTCCAGACAGTGCTCTGAGACAAAATTTGAAAGGAGGAAAAAAAGAATGAATAAAAAGTTTGTGTGGAGGTAGAGCAATCCCTGATCAGAGGCAGTTGCCTGTTGTGGTTTTCTATGCAGTTTGCTACTTTGGCTTTGTCACTGTCTACTCAGACCTGCACTGATAACCAGTCTATTCTACAGTCTTACATAGCATTAATTATCACATGTTTTCCTAAGGAATTCTGGGAACTGTAGCTTGAAAGGTGCCAACAATTCATTAAATGGCCAAACAATAAGTTAACCTTTGACCTGACAGGACATCAAGGACTAGGGAAAACTTCATGCCTACCAACATGCATAGATACAAAAACAAATCTCCTCCTACAGGTACATGGATGCAAACTGGTATATGTATACAAACACCTTCCCAACACATGCATAACCTTCCCCCATGCCCTGAACCCACACATAAGTGCACACATGTGCAAATCAAGTTTCTCATTAGGAGGAAAGATGGAGCTCCAGCAACTGAGGCTCGAATCTTAACCAAACCCACAAAAATGTATATTTTTTTATTTGTTCATTTTGCTGCTTCACCTGTAAGCCTCGTGGACTGTTACAAGGCCAATTTTAATACAATTACAATGCACAACACATGTTCTAACAAATGAATTGGAAAAAAGAGAAAGGTTTTGGAAGAAACATTAGGTTGATGTGTAATTAAGCTTCTCTTGCAGTCTAAACTCAGCTTCAGGTGTTCTGCTCACCTTTTAAAGTATTTCCATTACCTTTTCCTGATCTACTACCCTCCAGATGGGTTGAATAATCATTATATTATCACCTCCATCCGGGGTGATGGGATGGATTGTGGTCTAACGTATCTAGAGGGCACCAGCCTGAGAAAGGCTGTTCTGCATCTGATAATTAGAGATTACATCGTTGTGCTAGCAAAAACAGAAATACTCTTTCCTGGGCAGTTTTTGTCAGAGCAAAATCCTGGGAGCATCAGGTATATTGAGCTTTAGTTAAACAAAGCCATTGGGAAGAGAGAAAGACGTTACTGTGTATGGGGATCAATCTTGTGACTTCATTAAATATAAGATTTTTTTTCTTTGTGCTAGAACAGCTGTCTCAAAAGATGAAATATAATACACACAGAGAAAAGGTGAAAGTCAACCCCCTACTTCTTTTAGTGGCATTTTCTTCACTTTTAAAAACAATCTGGCTGATTGAGTTCACTTGACAAATAGGCTCAATGGCTGAATTGGGTAACAGTATTATTCAGTACTACACAAACTACATTTTGTATTCTTTATTACAAGTAGTAGAGAACTTGTCCCATTTAAGGATGAAATGCATCTCAAGAGGCCACCAGATGTTACATCCCTTTATAAGCCACCCTCCTTTTTAACCTTCTCTGTGTAGAAGTATGTGGAGCCCTATTACTCCATGTATATTCTAGCATAGAGAAAGACAGTTAACGGTGTGTCTATCTTCCCCTTAGTCCTTCAACACTGAAAAGATAATTTATGACCCCAATTACTCAGTTGACTGAATTAGTCAGTGGACTGAAGACCTAATATGACTTGCAACCTCTGAGCAAGCTGCTCACAGACATAAATTATGTATGGAGGATTAGAGATAGTCCACTCTTTATTGAAACTGTTAAGTAGAACTTTTTATACAGGTATGGGAAGCCCTTACATAAGCATTTTTTATTATTTTGATCTTTTTTCTTTTTCTTTTTCTGTTTTTTCCTTTGTTCTGTTTAATTATACAAAGGCAAAGTTATTGTTCTGTAGGCATAAGCACTTGAAATTGTCTTATTTTCTGAGATGTTAATATTCTTTTACTGAGGATATCTATGTAGAGGCTAGTAATCTGAAGATCTGCAATAATTGTTGGTAGTAATTGTTGGCTTCTCTGGAGGAATGTAATATACCATTCTCTGCATAACTGGGCACAGTTACCTGATTGCATGGAGAGAGAAGTGACCTTTATTTAGCTTAGATCATGGGGACAGAAAGGACTGGAATCATGAACATGGCTATTTAGCCCAATTCATAAAACTTTTTCATGCAGTTGCAGGACCAAATAGAACTTTATGGAGGAACTAACCTATTCTAACTAGGAAGTTATCAAATATCCGTAACAGTAATCAACTCCTCTTTATTTTCACTGTGGTCATAATTTTTTTGCAAATTTTAACAAGAATGTGAGAAATAGTTTATAGTGTTGCCTTGTTTTAAGCAAGTGAATGTATTGCTGAAAGGGTGAGATTTAAAAAGCCTGCTAATGCAAAAATTAATGCTTTCTTGCTTTCTTACAGTTCCTTCAGTTGGAAGAATGGTCCAAGTCTTCATCTATGGAACCCTAAAGAAAGGGCAACCAAACTACCACCACATGATAAATGGTGTTCATGGGACATCCAAATTCCAGGGCAGAGGACTCACAGTGGAGAAATACCCACTAGTTATTGCGGGGAAATATAATATTCCTTATTTGCTGAATAATCCAGGAAAGGGGCACCGTGTCACTGGAGAAATGTATTTTGTTGATGATCAGATGTTGCAATTCCTTGATGAATTTGAAGGGTGCCCAAACATGTATCAGCGTACTCCAGTGAGAGTTGAGGTAGTTGAGTGGGAAAGTAAAAGTAGCATGACTGAAGGAAGCTCAGTGATTAACAACATCCTGGAATGTTACGTCTATAGCACCACTACTTATCAGCCAGAGTGGATGCATCTCCCTTACTATGATAACTATGATTCCTTTGGGAATCATAAGCTTTCATATGTGTTACGGGAAAGCAGAGAATAGAAGCTGAAACAATGTTTCAGGTTAATAATATGAACATCTACCAAGGTGCTGAAGAACACCTTTACTATTTTATGCTGAAATGCAGTATTCATCAGAATATAGTTAACTTTACTTATTTTACCATACTTCGGTTCTAAACTACATCAAGACGACTGTGTGTGTGCCTGTACAACTTCCATATCAGCCAAAAGTGGGCCTGGGGGAAAAGTCCATCAAACAACTGAGAGATGCCCTCAGAGTCAAGCCATCTGCTTTTCAGTAACTTCCAAGTGAACAGGATGCTGAAAACATGATATGAACACCAGCACTCATGATATGAAGCATTGTTTTGGTTTGGTTATATAGGATGTTTCTTTAATTTCAATGATGTTAGAATACTACCAATAGTCAGGTAGTCATATCACCTCCCAAATATGTGGTGGCACATGAACACAAGATTGGAGGGCGGAGAGAGAAGTGATACTGGTATGAGACTCCTTATTTTTTCATTTCCTAGGGCCCATTTCTGGTTAATGAAGATTTTTATTCAGCTATTGATTTTAGTATATATAAATTGCCTCTTAATATTGTCTTCAGCTACTTAAGACTGTATTGCTTGTTGTTGGTTGGGAGTTCTGAATCATCAATATTCTGGCATTTTTACCATTACTGCGTAACCAATTACACATTAATTGGGTACCTCATACAAATGGGTACAACATTGGATGTGTATCCAATGTTGTACCCATTTCCACTGTCTTTTTTCCCCCACTGACTTCTTGCAATATATAATTCTTCATACATCATTCTGCTTTTCTTAAGAATATGGAACTTCTTAAATAAAATTATTGTTAATTGTATAGTATTGGTGATTTAAAATTTGATAAAATTCTTCTATTGTTGTTGGTTTTAAAGAATAAGATGACTTGTAAAACTGTTTAGAAAGAATGGACTTTCTATTATAGAAGGCCTGAAACATGTAGGCACCTCTATTTGAATTATATCTAGACTTTCTTAAATGGAGCAAATTCCAAAGAGCTAAACTCTATACAGTACATGAATAAAATATTCAAGTGAAGCATAAACAGCGTTTGTTGTATGTCTAACTGACCTTTACTCATTTTTATAAAAATGGTATATAGTGAGAAAGGAGGGGGTTAGTATGCTGCGCCTTCATCTGCTGCCACCTTAGTTGTTCTCTGGTAAGCTGCCCAATCAAAAACCTCATGTGCATTCTTCATCCGTGTGTTGGAATCTGGTAACCTGTAGAGGGCTCTTACAGCTGAATTTCGACCTTTGCTGGATGGAACAGAAGGTCTGTTAGCTAGTCCCATAGTGTCACCAACGAAGGTCCTCTACAGTCAAGCACCTTACATGGAAGTTCAGATTGCGTAGGAAAACCTTAGACTCAGGTTGCTCTGACTGTCAGCTTGTCAGAAAATATTCTCAGTCATCTGTCCGTCTCCATCGCGTCTTAAAAACTTTAAACACCACACATAGTTTATATGTCAAAATGTTGATTTTATTTTGTTCATGTAAATAGATCTAATGAAAAGAATTACAAATTTCATATATACAAATAATAACAAAGGAGTGAAGTCTGGGATTCAGGGAATCATTAATTTAAATTGTGCAGAGTGACCTCCGTATTTTGTGCAAGTTATCTCGCTGCATTTTTTGTGTTTTGTTTTTTTGTAAAAAGGCACAGCAGTATTTGAGTCTACATAATTCTTTTGCTTTCATAAACATTCATTTTAATTTCTAGCTGACCCTAAAACATGCTGCTCCGGCTGTGGTAAGACTAAAAAGAAATGATTTATTCCAATTCTGCAAGTTCATCTCCTTCCCCGACAGTATCACCAGCTTTGCAGTGTACCGCTTTCACCTGCAGCACAGAGAAATAAACTGATTCTACACACATTTCTTTCAAAATTGCAGTCAGCTGTACCTGGAGAAGGGACTCTGTCCACAACCCAGGGCGGCCCTGCCTACTCGCTCTGCCTGGCCCAAGCGTCTTCTGTACGTAAGCACAGTATGTGCATATCTTTGTGTCTGGGTGGGTGTGTTTGTATGTGAAGAACTGAAAAGTCCCTTGAAGGGCCTGAAGTGAGCCTTTGTGAAGACGTGACGGCCTCAGTTCCTCACAGGACAGATTCGAAGGCGTGTGCCAGTCATGGCATTGCCCTAAGTAGAGTGCCCTTGCCAACGGCCTGCACACCCTAAGCTCAGGCATAGTGGATTCCCATTTAAAATGTCTAAACGTACATGAAACCACGGATACCTAAAAGTGTCTTTTGGAAGATCTTTAGACAAGTTGCCTCATTTTGCATGCTTTCATTTCTATCCAGACACTGCATCAATCAATCAATGTTTGCTGTTTATAAATTTCTGATCATTTAAACCACTATGCAGAAAGCAGGATGCAAGAAGCTACATGGGGTGGTCCCTATGGGCTCTTCCATCTTTTCTTGGGTTTGGTTGTTGCTTTTCTAAACTCACGGCAGTACTTGAATTTACGTAATTCTTCTGCTGCCTTTGTTATTTATTTATTTATTAGATCAATTTACATACTGGCCCATCTCACAGTCTTAAAACGTATCTTAAACATTCATTTTGATCTCTGAATGAACATAAAAATGTTTTGAGCTTGTGAACAAAAGGCAGGACAAACATAAAATATGCTAGTCCAACTCTAGTAAGAAAGAAAGGATTTTATTCCAGTTCTATAAATGCACACATGTGTGCACACGCACAGACACATCCACAAAATAAAAGGTGGCTTTGTAAAAGTCAGGCAACAGCCACACTCGCTGAAGAATAATGGGACAAGTCCAAGGCTGGGAAAGGCTCATCTAGAATCTCGCACGTAACGATGGTTTTGTTTGTTGCTTGTCTTTGATACCATTGTACAGTTTACTGTACATCATTTCAAGTGCTTATGTGAAAAAGCTATGACTAAATCAGACATTCAGCCAGGCACCTCCATATAAAGCCCTCCCAGGTACCCAGCATGGATCCAGGAACTGAGGCTGCTGCTGTTAAATTTTGACTGTACCCAAGAATCCCATAATCCTGGGCAAATAAGCAACCTATGACTGCTACTCTGCAAACTCTCGGCTGTCTGGCCACTTTCTCCATTTTGCCTTCCACTCCAGTAGAGCTTCGTATCTGTCTCCTTTTCCAGCAGCACCACTAGTTCAGGTTACCCAGTCTGCCCCAAGTATTGACCCTTTCATAGCTTTCTTGGTGCCAATCCCCTTCCCAGTTTGCAAACTCAAAGTCCTGTTTCATGAGGATCGGGCAGTATATGATGCGCCTGAGGAGCTTTGTCAGTTCATGCCCAGTAAGAGAAGATGGGGGTTGCTGCAACGGTTATCCCCAGGGCCTCAACTCGAATTCAATATCCATATTACACAAAGTTACACAAAGGCAACTTAACATTAAATAAATCAATTACTATGCATTATTTTCTCCCATATGTATGTATATGTGTGTGTGTATATGTATATGTGTATGTGTGTGTGTATATATATATATAACATACCACTATATATCTGTATACCTATATCACTACAGTCTGAAAAATGTGAGGACTGCTTATTGGGACAAGCCACTTTGAAAATTTCACACAGGAAAGGTCAGGAGATTACGGTTAACGATATTCACAGTTATTAGGCTCCATTCTGTGAGTCTTAGATATCTGTCTGATACACTGGGAAAAATTTATGACATAAGCAAAAATAGCTGCAATCAAATTGTAAAATTACAAAAGCATGTACGATGATTTCTAAAACCCTGCTCCAATATATACTGTATGTTCTTAACCAAATTATTGTAGATTTTGGCTAGCACTAAATCTGGATGAGAAGTGTTGCAGCCAAGACAAAACATTAAACATTTTGGTAATCCAAGGCCTGGTCTGTCACTACAGTTTCAGTATAATGCCCTGTGATTAAATACTAATGCCAGAATTTAAGATTTCTGAACAATACTTTGCTTTCTTTAAATAACTATATGGTCAACCTGTCAAGTATTATAAGACACTGGTGTGTAACTAGACATACCTTGCCAGTTTTAGCAGCAACCAAACTGTTCTGCATTTTCATAGCTTCAATCACGCAAATTTCTTGACCTTCTCCAACCTAGTAAAAGCAATAGATGGCACCAATGTTAAAAAATTAAAATAAAAAAATACCATTAAGCTGTTTCATTCTTTCAGAAAATTAAGAGATTTTTTTAAAATGACTTTTTATACACTTTTCACAGATTTTTCCTATCTAACCCCCCAGGACCCACAGGCTGATGGTATCATAAAATGATGTACTGATTGAATAATGAGTAAAATATCCTTCACATATTTAATTATTAATTAATTATTGATATTAGGATTGTATTTTATTGCACCTGGAGAGGGGATTAGATTGAGGTAGGCATCACAGGATGCTACTTTTGAGAGTGAGATAAAGATCCTCTTGTGACCAACATATCACATTATCATGACTCTTCCAGTAGTGGTAACAATAAAAGGTGCTACTGGGGTATGATGGGCTAAATTAGAGGAAACTTTCTATCCAGTGTACTTTAATTAACAAGAAACATCACTGGAAATGGGTAACACCACCCTGGACCTGGCAAACTAATCTGTCAGAATCAATAATAGCAAAAAGAGCCACCCAGATGTGGTTCATGCCTTGTTCCCTTATCTCCATTTTGCCAAGAATTTTAACCACCTGAGAAGGTTCCTGAGAAGGAAAACCTGCTCAGTGGGACTCTCTTCTTGCCCCATCCCCCGTGGTCCTTTTCCCCCAACTTCTTTGTAGGAATCATCACTGAAATTTGCTTGTTTTTCAGTGACATTTATTTTTATTTAACATTCTTTATAATCCTTGCAAGCCGTTTTGCAAGGAACCAAACCACCATTTCACCAAACCCAACAAATATGAATTAACAACAAGCAACCACTTCACACAGTAAGACAAATGTAGATCCTGACCATGACCAAGGTTATTTATGCATTCCACAGTTACATCCAAGTAACAGAAAGATGCATATTCTGGAGGTGATACACATAAACCTCTGCTTATAAGTAAGAATAAGAACAAACTTCATAATCCATTCATTTGTATATTGTCCTTATTCCCAGCAAAGGCCAGAGCAGTACATGGGAGAAAATAAAAATTAAAAACTTCCTAAAATCAGAGCACAATAAGAATAAAAATATAGCATTTAATGTAGCAATTACAGACATTTATCAAAATTAAAATATAACAACACAATACCTAATCAGAAATCAGTTTAGTCGTAGTGCAGTTGTTGCCCTACAAATGCTTGGGAAAACAGACATATGTTATGCTATTTTCTGAAACAGACATTTTTTTTAACTTCATGAGCTGTAGATATAATTTTTTATGTAGGGGTTCCCTGAGATGTGAAAACCATTTCAAGTGTTCCTCCAGGGTAAAAAGATTGAGAAAGGCTGGGTTAGATAGTGCTAGGTGAGGCCATTTTTCAGCTTCTTCTGGTGGTAAGGAAAAAACTAGAAAATATATATACAGTTCCTGATGAGAGGTTCATCTTGTCCCTCCCATACTTAGCAAACTAGAATTGTACTGTTAAAACTAATTTACAGAAGTTATATATTTTTTTTTTTTTAAAAAACAGCATTTCTCAATACAAAATTCTCTTATTTTTTAAGTTAATTCTGTCATAGCACACAAATGGCAACCAAAAAAGCTCCCACATTTAGAGAAAAAGAAGGAAAGCAGTAAGAACTCAAAATAACAACACCTACTTTTGTATTTGTTCACAACAATGTAATCGTTTCCAATTCTACCTGTTTGAAGCCTGCTAGTAGAGGAAAACAAGACAGCTAGTGATCCAATATGAATTCTAATGCAATTCCATCTACCCGATAAACATGCAGCTATAGATGAGATTCAGCACAATCCTTAGAATGATTAAATATCGTTACTGACAAATGCTATCTTTGTCTCTAATATTCTCTTCGAAACAACTGCTTCTGAAGAAGACAATATGGACCATACCATCCACTCTGAACCAACACGATTCTGAAGTGGATTGGAGGATGGGGAATGGAAAGAGAGAATATAAAGCAAAAGAGGGTTCTCATTTGCCTTGGAGATTTTGTAGTGCTATTCCCAAACCATTGACAGCAATGGTTTAACATTCTTCCGTAAAGTGGTCTGAAATATCAGGTGAATTAACAGAGTTAGGGTTATAAGAAATCAGGCTCCCTGCACATTTTTAATACTTACATTGTTTAGTCATGTGTAAAGCAAATTCACTGAAATTAATAAGTAAATCGTGACTAAATTCTTACTAATTTAAATCCGTAGAAGTCAAAATATAATCAGTTCCAACCTATGCATATATATAGGAAGCAAATTGTACAGAAGAACCACCATCTATAGCCTATTAGATAAAATTCTCATTACAAAATTGTACATTGTAGAGAATAAGCACTGACTATGAGGCATTCAATACTGAAATTATTTTAGATATTATACAAAGTCAGGCAAGCAAATTCAGAGCTGCACCATATCCAATTATATACTTATGTGCATGTGTGGGCTTATACTGCTTAATGTTTCCCTGCATGCAGCAGTCTAAAATATCAAGGAGAAGGGTGCAAATTAGTGAAATTTCTCTAAATAGTTTATATCTTTTCAAGCAGGTTTTATTGTTTTTGTGCCTTCTTTCCATTCACACAATTTATATAAGTTGCCCTGCTATACTATATTTTTTAATAGTATTTGAAATTTACATTTGCAGTTCTGATTCTTTCTGAAGAAAAACATTTAAAATATATTAACAAATAATATTCCTGTCATGCTTACAATCAACTTATGGTACAAAAATTAAATATTCACTACAATATAAGAGACAGTTAAAAAAAAACCTGCCATTTTCTAATCTTGAATTATGCATTTGTTTACACAATGGCATGGGCATTTAGTTATCCTACTTCTGTGACATTAGCTTCCCATCTATATTAGTTTATAAGTGAAGTGATGTGACCCAGAAGGTTTCAGCGATTATCTACTAGTTGAGAAGATGCTGTGCTAGTACAACATGGGCCACGGTTAACATTTAGGATTTTCTCATTGTTTGTTTTAGTTACAAAAAGGACTTTATAAATTCCATCTGCAAGTTTACCAAGTCCTTTGAGACTAATATATGAGCCACAAGGCTTTATGCGCAACAGGTCATGCTCCTCCCATGCATTTCCTTGCCTCCCATCTTTTCCTCCATACTAACATGCGTGATATACACAGATTTCATTACATACATAGCTGGGAAGCCATCAGAACCTTTTGTCAGAACAAACAGAAATACAAATATTCACCACATATTGGTGGTACATACACAGTGGTTTACTTGAACATGATACTCTTAACAGAAAATTGGTTATATGTGAAATTGACCTCTGAATAGGACCAATCAATGTGTTTTCCAAGCCAGAATATTACACTATAAGCCATCTCCCCTGGAAATATAGGCATGCTTTTCTTTTTTAAGGTTGAAAGCTCTGTGTGAATTACGTAAATATATGGGCAGGACAAATTGTACAGATCTTCCCACTGAATTAACACCCTCTGTTCCATGAGAGAATTATGCGGTGGGTAAAGATAGGAACTAATTTGTTTTATATTTTAAGGCAGTCTTATTTGTATGTCTCAAAAGTCAGCTGTCCTTTAAAACTGAGCTTTTCTGAGTTTTGCAATGGAGTTCTCAAAAAAGAATTTTAAAAGAAATCTTTGTTTGGGAAAAGAGCAAATAATAATAGTTGGAAGCCTTTGGAGATAAACTCACTTATTTAACTGTCTACTTTAAGGGGGGGGGGACTGTATTTCCATAGATAGCCAATGTTTAAACACTGTGGCTTTACTTCTAATAATGGCTAATTTGTTTAAAATGGCTTTGGTGGAAAGTGTCACTTAAAGCAACCACATTTAATAATTGTTCTTTATGTCAATCCTTTGTAGTCTTTTCTTCCTACTGTGTTGCAAAACAGCAAATCCTAAAATTAGTCCTCAATATCTCACAATTTCCTATTTCATTCATTCTCTAGGGCTTTGTTCAGTTTCTTTCACTACATAATTGTGTGTATCTTTTTGCCTGCCTGTATTATTTAAGCCGGAAAATGAATATCTTAAGAGATCTCTAAAATATCCTCTTTCCTCATTTAAGGATTAAGTTCAGCTTTTAAAAACCCAGCAACTTTTCCAAAGATATTGAGCTGGCATAAAAGTACACATATATGAAAATCAGACCCTATGGTATAGTTTGTATCAATTAATTCCTCTTCTGATTAAAATGTATCTCATATATCAATTGTGGTTTTAATGAAGATTGGAAATGAGGGAAGGAGAGAGTATCAAGAATAACCCAAAAAATTCTTATTCATGATACCAATTTCAGCCTTAAATTCTCTGATGTTTAAAAAAGACAAATGTTTCAAATACATATTTTTATTTGGAAGAAACAGAATTGAACGTGCTAGGATTAAAGCTAAATATGAAAAATATTTATACTGTATTTAAATATTTCATCCTAAAAATGAAGAGTAACATCAGACATTCAATGGCTTCTTGCATCAAATTTCTTCAAATTCCATTTTTAAAGTATTAACTTTTCATTATAGCAACTGAAAACAAAATGTGGGGTTAAATGCAGCAACTGAGGATTTGTACAGTCTTGAAGGTTATGCAAAAAGGATTAAAATATGGCAGTGCTTCTTGAACAAATAATTATTGGAAACTGAAAGAACAGAGTTTCTGAACCAAAAAGAGTAACGATAAAAGATTGCTAATGGTTCTTCTACGGACATTTAGAGGTACAATGAAAAATGGTCTCAGGCAGATTTTTGTGAGCCTAGCCCACTTCCATAATACTTTTGTGAGTCATCAAGACCTAATTATTGTGACAGGGTATCTCCAGTGTTAGGCTTACAAAACAGTCACAAGCCCTGCAAGTCTTTTTGATAAACCCAATCGGCACTGATGTATTTCTCCACTCTGTCTAATTGGTGCAAAGTTTGTAGATCTGACTCTCATATCTTTCGCCCAGCTTGCTGCATCCTCTCCTTTGACACCAGGTCAAGGTTCACATTCGCATCTGATTATCAAAGTGGCATTCATTAAGCAGCAGTCTGCTTTGCACCAAAATGAGTTAGCTTGAAGGAAAGAACCTCGGCCCATTTACTCAGCAGATTTTAGCATTTTAAGGAGGCCCAAATGTCACAGTATAGCTATGTTCTGAAGAGTTTCAGCTGATGATTAATTGTGAGTGATGGGAAATAAAATCCAGTAAAGCCAGCTGCTTGCCATGGTCGGCAAAATTGCTATAATGGATATAGGCTGCCAATTTTCCAGTTTTACTGGCAAGTCTTCCAAGTGTAATTAAGGGAAGTTATAAATGATATGGAAATCTATCAAGTCCTATTTATTTTCAGAGGACTCTTTCCCCAGAGACTTTTATCCTCAAGCTTATAGTTTGCTTTGTTGTGCTAATGATTTCATCCATTTATTTCTATTAAAGCCTCCATCATAACAAGAGAGATCCACTTCTTTCACAAAGATTTAAAGAAATGGAAACCTCTTAAGTCATACTGTATGCTTTTTATTTTCCTTTTTTAACATTTAAGCTTTGCTTGCTTTATGGAAATTCCATTTTAAAATACTTCCATCTTTTCTGTCTTTTGAATCAGCTACGAAACCTTGAAGCAGCAGCAGCCAAGATTTTGAGCGAAGGGGATGAAGTCACCCACCCTTTAGGAAAGAAATAAAATGTCAGCAATGTAAAAAGGGGTCTTTGATGCTACACATTGTGCAGAGGGTGGTGTTGCTCACTAATGTAGTTTGATTTGGAATAAAAGCATGAAAATGATGTGCAAGGGTCTAAAATTGGAGAGGTAAAGGATGAGTGCACCGTATTCCATTTCTCAATTTCATCCTTCAGAACCACAAAATGGGGGGTTATACAGTTACTGGATGAGATTTACGGTAACAGCTGTGGTCCTCCCACACAAGGGAGGACCTTCTAATGGGGTGAGGTCTGTTTAGAACAGACGGGGAGTTACAAAACAAGATTTCCTATTAAGGACCAGCTCTAATATCCTGGCTAAAGAACACAATGAGAAAAAGTCAAATTGCCTTTATGTAACCCCAAACCCCACATTTTGCAGCTTCAATGAGACACACACACACACTCGCAAAATCTGGAGCTATTTTGGAAAATGCAAACTGTTCATAAATGACAGGATGCAAATGCAAGAGAATCCCCCCCACCCCGATACTCTCTAGCCACTGGAAAGAATGCACAGGAAACTGTGCCAGTGGCATATGGCTTTCTACTGTGCTAAACATTCATACAAAAGACAGGTTCATCAGTCATTGGTATATCTGGAGGAAGGCGGGGGAAAGAGAAAGAAAAAAAGGCTCCTGATGGATGTTATTTAGAGCTTACCTGCTGCTAATACATTACCAGGGCTGGAAACCCTCATGACATTGGAACAGCAGACCATGAAATACAGCACATACAAGAACATACCAGGTTTGTCAGCTTATCCAAAATAATAAATAAGCTATTTAAACTCTGTGCCTAATATTGGGCCTGCTGTAAGGAAGCCTGGGTCAGTCCTACACAGGCCAATTAATGCGCAGCATCTGCTGCACAGAAGCAGCACACGAAGCACTTCCGAATGATTTCAGCAATTAAAAGAAAATTGTTTCCTGCCTGTTACGACAGCAACTGTTTCAATGCAAGAGTGAGCATCAAATCATTGTGTGCAGCTGAAAAAATTAAGCCTCTTTTTTGTGACTGAGGAAGGAGGAGGAGGGTGGGATGGAGATTTCTTTCGCTATAAGATCATTCTTTTGTTGCCCTACATTGTGTTTTTCTGCCAAATTAGACAGAAGGCTCAGAAGACTTGCAAGGACTTTCTACTGTATCACCTTCTGGCACACTGGGGCTCCAGAAAAAGATGGATCAATATCAACCTCGCTGACTTGTCTGCAAAACTGAAAATGGTGCCTTTTCATTTTCAAAAGGCCTCTATATTTTAGAACACAGATTTGAAACATTCATGGAGTTGGGAATAATCATATGTAACTTTAAACAAAACAACAAAATAAAACAAATCTGCATAAGGAAGGGCAAGACTTTGGATCTGAGCTGGTCAAACGCATAGTTGGAATCTCAATTTAGTATCATCTTCAGTCTGAACTCAGAGGAAAATGCACTGAATGTCCTTAATATTTATACATCCCTATTTTAACTATGTCAGGAGCAGTGACAGCTGAAAAAATTAAATAATCTACGTACAAGCTATAACTATTGGAAAACAGGGTCAAATTCTGGTTACCAAGTCATTTATTCGCTGTAGTCAGCATACTTACACCACATTCTCAGACGAAAAGGTGACACAAAGGAGCGGGTGCATGCGCTTAATAACCAAAACTAAAAGGTTTTTTTAATCCATCCTTCTTTAAACATCATGTTTATTATATTAATATCCTGTCCCTTTTTGAAACAACCCAATTGTTTTGGCTACTGTTCATCCTTGAGTTTTTCTCTAACTCAGTGATTTCTTGGTATTATGTGTCTAATACCAGAAGGAACCGTAGCCCTGATGTTGTTCAAATCTATGTAAAAAAAAGTACCATTCTTTCTTCCATACAAATTAATTTTGAAACAGGAGCTACGGAGCTGAAAATATAATTAGCAGCAATTAACAGTGCTTGACAGATGATTATTAAACTTTTTACGCCATACTCCTTTAAGGAATGAAATTCAGTAGAGCGCATCCCAGATTCCCTGACCCTTGATTAACCAAAGGTCAGAGATGTTCCCCTGACAGCAATAAGTAACAATCATTGTACCCCCACTTACCCAAAACACAACTGTTCCCAGAGGTTCCAGAAATGTCCAAGGTTCCCTTTGGGATGATGGGCTAGTTTGACAGCCAGAGGGAATAAACTGTTCTGTTTTAGAAATATTTTGAGCATGCTCTGACTGCTGAAGAATAAAGTCATATCTATCTATTATATTTCTTCACCGCCTATCTTGTGTTGCAATGACTCTAAAGATGTGTTCTTTTGTCTGCAGAAATCAGCATATTTGTTTTTATTTTCTAACCAAATATATTAGCTCTTCGTTTAAAAGCAAGGAAGCCAGCACTGGTGCATTTACAGAGAAAAAAATTATTGCATTAAAGCACCTACACTGAAATATGTATGTATGTATGTATAATACACACAGAGAGAGAGACACACACATTTTTGCATCTATTTACAAGCTGCTGTATTGTTGTTTTCATTTTGGGCATCAGAGTGGCTCAAAATCCTCTGTCTGGTGCCCCAGATTGTTTTCAGTGCTACATAATTTTAGCATATCAGTATTTAACTAGAAGGCAGTCCTGCTTAAACAAAGGGCTATAATGAAGTAAAAGAAACCTAAGTGTGATAAATGCAGCAAACAATATTTGATACCCATTAAATTTAATTGCAAAGCCACATAAAAGGTGCTTTAATAAACATGGCTTAATTATTGCTATGCCTTTGTCTGCTTTCATTGTTTTTCAAACCACAGCTAATGCTAAAGGCATTGAGTATTTAATTCAGATTTCAATAGCTGAAGAACAAGGAAGACATTAAAAGAAAAGGGAGGAAGTTACAAGCAACAGGTAAGATATGGAAAATCTAACCTCATATTTTACAAGAAATCACAAGCTCCTGTAGTGTGCTTAGTGAAGTGAGGGAAATAGAGAGGATTGGAAGGTGTGTTTGGATTGCTGCATTTCAATATTTTGAAAGACAGAACAATGGCAAGACATTATCTGTAATCTCAGCAAGATATAGTTTTCTTAGGCTTTTAAACTGAGCGTTACAGAGCTGAATTGTGTGTGGCTAAAATTGAATAACTCTGAAACCATACACTTACCATTTGACTAGTGAACTCTTTCAGTTCTCCTGTAATGTAACTGAAGGCATATCCATGTTTCATTTTGGACCTGAAATGTTGCTGCCTGCATTTCTGACAGGCCACTGGGTTCAAGCCATTTCCAAATTAAAAACTATTTCTGTACTAGTGTAGCTTTTACATAAAAATGTTCTGGACTAGATATTCTTGGTTATAATGAAATACATTGGTATCTTTTTCTCAATTAAACAAAAGCACATAGAGACAAAATTAGGTCTGAAGCATTCAAAATACTGAAAATTCAAAGATTCTTTTAAATTCTCATTATAAATTCTTTACATTGATGCTCGATGTCTAGAATTTGTTTTAGACTGATATGGCTGTCCCTTCAGTCCATTCCAATGCAGACAATATTAGTTATATTTATAAGTTATACTTATAACATAAAGAAAAAAAACGGCTCTATTAATAATTCTGGCTAGAGAGTTTGAACCCCGTAAAATAACATCTGGCTACCTGCATCTGATGATTCCCAATATGGATGGAGTCAGTAATGCACTGCCTC
This sequence comes from Candoia aspera, assembly GCF_035149785.1. Lineage (NCBI taxonomy): Eukaryota > Metazoa > Chordata > Lepidosauria > Squamata > Candoiidae > Candoia > Candoia aspera. The sequence continues at coordinate 26,129,293 of NC_086157.1, forward strand.
CTGGTGGTTACTGTAATTTCATACTTTTTGAATTTCATTTACTTGCATGTAACATAAATTAATACAATCAGCTTATGACCATAAATTACTGTATTTACCCAGTTCAAACTTGGAAATCTTATTAATACCTCACTATTAATACAATAAATGAATATTACGTTAAAAGAAAAAAATATGTGATAGAAAATAAACCTACTAAGATGCTGTCAAACAAGGTACATTTTTAATCAGAGATCTCCTTATCAAGCTCCTGCTTTCTCTTCTATTGTTCAATTCTATGTCACAATTTAAAGAGTACCATTCTATTTGGATATGTGCAAAATGACTTTGCACTTACTTTTCTGACCTTCAACTTCCTTCCTACTTGCCATTGTGACTTTTTTAAACACAACAAAATAACTGCACCTTCAATGTTGAGGATGGCAATACCCTTTCTCCCTCCCTCCCTCCCTCTTGAATATAGCCCCAAATCTGTACTCTTTTAAGCAGTTACCTAAGAACAGTGCTAATTTTCAACAGGCTTTCAGCAAAATAAGTGAATGTTTTGACTCTGAAATTCCCAAATATCAAACATCATTAATACACCTTATTTGAATCAAGAAGCTAATGTTTAGTTTTATAATCCACCATGTTAATTTAAAGAAAAAATGGCCAGAGAACTATACACAGAATAGTTAGCCCCATGTGAACAAGGAAATTTTGAGCTACTTTTTCTAAAACAGTCCTTCCCCATATAGCAAACTGAAAGGTTTCAGTGATATACACAAGGCATGCCTGATTTTCATTTAAAGGGGGGGGGGGAAACCAAATCTCATGAAAGGGGCATCACACGACTAATGAGAAAAGTCTATGTGGTATCCCCTGATATTTGTACATTGGAATGGATTGTCTCCAGTGGAGATGTCTAAGAGAGAGGTATACTGTACTGTGGATGCTTTTTCACAACAGACAACCCATTGAGGTAAAGTATTGTCTCCTTTAATATGTTGGATGGACCAAGAGGTCTAAAGTCATATGTTCTTTTGAATGTAGGCAAACCATTATATAGAAATAATTCCTACTCGTTTCAATATAATGTGCTGGCTGCATTCTCTGTCAATGAAGAATGGATCTCTAAGATGCACTGATTTCAGTTACAGTTAGTCCTTTGCCAGTTAGTAGAGAACTGTACACCTTCTGGTTCATCTGTAAGTCTGGCCCACACTTTTCCAAACTTGGGGAGGAGAAACTAAAAAACAAAACTCAATTGTGTTCATTACAATGCAGTATTTCTATATGTTTGCCTCATTGTTGATAAGCACACACTATTTTGCCAGAAACCAGAATAATGGTGTGGGGGGGGGGAGTGAAACGTACACCATCCTTTTATAACTTCAGTCTGTGCCTAGATTGAAAGAAAACTAGTGTCACACTAATATTTTCTTACAAGGATGCTGCACTCCGGAAAACAGAAGCCTCCTCGTGAGATACTACAGAATAATGGTTCACCCCTGGGCCCATTCTCATGCAGTACTGTCTTCTAGAATTCACTCGTAAGCAATTTGCATATATACCAGTTTAGTATAATGTTCCACGGAAAGCGTTTTTGACATTTCTCGTAATATTGTTTCACACTTCATTATATTATTAACTAGTAAATACACTAGAAAATAAAGAGTACTTAAGTACTCCTTAAGCTGCCTGAACAGTGAAGAGGAAAAACACAAATCAAGACACATTCAAACAGTGGAACAAAAAACCTGGTGTATAAGAATCCTGAGCCTTTGAATAGCTACAATAATGATCCTTGTCCTGATGGACAGCCAAAACATATAAGCTGAATCGCACCATCTCGCCACTTATTCAGTCTGGAGAGGTGATACAACCTCATCTCCTTTCAGAAAAAACTTTTTGACATCAGTCTTGGAAAGGAAGGATTTACGCTAAACTCCCTTTCAACGCCACAAACGTGTTTTTGCAATTAAAGCTGCCCAATTATCATTGACAAGTCCAAATCAGCAGAACGTAAGCCTGAGCTGTTCAGATGCTATGCTTCTCAGTGCCTCTAGCAAAACCCTGCAGGCGTGGGTGCAGGGGGGGAGGGAACAGGGGAAAGAAATCTCTCTCATTATTTAACAACTTGTTTGGATTCCACTGTATTACTTTTAGAATAATTGATTGTAGGAGAAGAATGTTTTCCCCATTTTAATTTCCTGGCTCAATGCCTATCCTCTTACAGTTCTGTTTCTTCATGCAGACAACATATTCAACAAAAGCACTTCAACAAAAAGATGTACTTTTTAGCATCTTATTATTTGAAATTCATTCTAATTCTACTACAATAAAGCAGACTTAACAGAAAATACCCACTTTGTCTTTAAACCTCTCCCCCCTCCACACACACACACACACACACACACTTATCTGTTCTCTACCTCACTTTCTTCCAACTGTTTGGCATAGAAGGAAGACTGGATTTGCAACTCCATATGGCAGAGGAAAAAGTAGTCAGTTTTCTTTCTAACGTCAACTCAATTCTTCTGGAAATTAGTGTGAACGTGATAATAAATGTTAAGCTGGATTGATAAGTCACTTCTTATACCCACTTTCTTAGAGCTTAAAAGGGAGCACCTAAAGATTAAGAGACAAAATATTTAATATATATTTTGTGAGCTAAGCTCAAGTATAGCAAAACTTGCTCAGCTAAGGAAGTTATCCCCAAAACTTATGTTGGTGTGTTTGGAAATCAAGCGAAGGCAACATTTTAAAAAAAGTTATTTCTCTTTTTTGTAACTTTGTCTTTAAGCATAAATATAAAATATTCAAACTGTGCAAATGCAAGCACGTTTCTCATTTTTTTGTGGGGTGACTGCAACAATAAAAAGAGAACAGTTTGCAGGTGATGTTTTGGTAGAACCATGCCGAACCTAATTTTCATCTATTTATACTTATATATAAATACACATAATTACGAAGTTCACAACTTTTATCCTTTTTATTAAGTACTATAGAAAAAATTCTATGAGTAGTTTTTTAAATCTAGATTTATCTATCTGTGCCCAGGGTTTTTTTTTTCCTCAAAATACAACACCAAGACAGAAGATGAAATATCTGAGAGTTGGACAGCATGTAAATGTTGTTGTCATCATCATCATCATCATCATCGGATGGCACACCAATTCAGGCACACCATCCAGTTGCTTTTTCTTTTACATGATTTAATAAAATAAAAACAATGTGAATTAATAAAGATGAAATTCAGTGAGTTGCCAGGCTGGCTAGGGAACTTTTCCAGTAGTCCCAAGGTATTTAGAAAGTTGAGGAAGGCTAGCTTACTGTGATGCCTAATTCAAGATTCTAGTTTATAGTTCCAAAACGAACTAAAATTGCAAGCCAGGTATACTTTGGGAAGAACAGAACAAGATTACAAGTTCAAACTTCCTCTCCTAGTTTATTTAACAGCTCACACAATGAGTGGAGCTAAGTGGAAAAATAAGTGCCTTAGTAGCAAACTCTTAGTCACAGTAACAAATCTACCTTATGTATTAGCATGGCTATTATGTAAAGAGCAGCATGCCCAAAGCTCTGTCAGCGACAGACTAAAAGAGAAGAAACAGAGGCAGAGAAATATTTGTCTCCTCCCATCCCTTTCCTGACCACTCCTTTTTAAAAACACTTCTCCTAGAGCAAGTACTTGAGCTTGTCCAAGTCCTCTCAGTGTGGAGGTTCAGGACCCAGAACAGTTTGCATGCTTCCTTGGTGTATCAAGTTAATTAATTAATTAATGGGGACCAACTGCAATCTGTGTCCCTTAAGTCTATTTTGGTTCTTAAGTATTTTTTAAAAAGTGAAATAATTTCACTTCTTCCAGAGACACCATGTAATATATGGAATGGTAGGCATGGGAGTTTTCTTATATACTTCTCAGTAAAACATATGGACGTACAACTTATTGTATGTGTAAAAATTTTTACTAGTTCTAATGAATATATAAAATGTAAATTCTCAATATTTTCCCCAGTTTTTAACAGGACTTCAGATGGTAATCTTTTTTTACTGCCACCAGTATATAACATCTGAACCATCTTACTCAACAAGATTTTTCTAAGCTCTGACTTTTTTTTTTTAATCGTATGGCATAGCAGTTCAGTGTTCACGCTCCTTT